>NC_046194.1:20189522-20492552 GCF_011004875.1 Balearica regulorum gibbericeps
GTATAACAATAACAGAACCGGTAAAGATTTCATATAATATATAATTCATATAATTTTCACTAATAGAAACAATTGTTTCCTTCTTTCAAGATAGCCAGTCCTAGAGCACAGAATCTGTTACAAACACAAAACTAGACTATAACCTCAGACCAGCAGAAATTGAGTCAGCTTCACTGAAGCCTGTTCTAACCATGTTGGCTTGGCAGTAAAAGTGCCTCCTATTAGGGAGTGCTCTTTACTGGAATTTTACCTGGCAGTTCGGTGGAGTGGGAAAAGCATCCTGTCATTGGTATAAGGTTCAAAGTGTGTTGAACTTTCCCTCCCTCACATCTCTTTATCATTCCAGTGAGTCTTTTCTTGGCAAGTTGTTTCACACGAACATGAAACATTTACAGGTTGTTTCAAGACCAGGCATTGATGCAACAGTGGGACCAAAAGGTAGCAAAGGATTACCGGGACTTCCCGGTGCCAAAGGGGAACGTGGATTCTCTGGTAGGCCGGGCCCACCTGGCTTGCCAGGCTCTCCAGGTAGGAGTGCAAGCATTAAAATAAGCTGTATGCTCAAATGTCTGAATGGATATGTAACTTCACAGTCTCTCCACACTCCTTTTGACAGATGGACTGAGCAGAAAGTGAAGGCAGAACTACTTAGAGCTACCTTTGAGCTTGAAGGGTGGCCCTTAGCTTATGGGGATAATATAAAGAATTTTGAACATTCACTGCCCCTGCTGTGGTGAACAGAGGATGCTAATCAAGGCTGTCAAACAGATACTAGCTTAACAGTGTTAGGGGTAACTTATCTCAAGTCACTTACCTATACCATACGCTATCCATTGCATTCCACAGAGAAAGTATTGTGTACCAGAAGTCTGGTACATGGCCATCAAACCTAATCTCTGCTCTACCTTGGCCAATGCTAGAGGACATAATCTGAGTCTACAATGGGAGTGAGCAGTGATGCCTGTATTTGCATTATACATGTTCAGAGAAGAACATTATGATTCTTATGTTACAGCTTGTAGATGGTTTTTTTTTTCCATCAGTACTTCCTGTCATTAGTCCTGTTTTTTTTCTTTCATAAACTTAGTTGTGGAGTCTCAGGTCAATTTTTCAAACAATAATCTCTGAAAATGCAGAGTGTGCATACGTCAAACACTGCACATCAACATGTAGTTTGATTCCATAACAGAAATGTTATGGAGTACTTACATGGAAAGACACAGTCTTATCTGTAGTATGTTATTCATTGTATATTGTTGTCATTGTTGCAAAAAAGTGCTTTAAACCCTTGAGCTATCAAGGAACTAAATTCTTCCCATCTTAGGGATCACTACTGTTGGACCTCCTGGCCCACCTGGCTTACCTGGTGAGAGAGGACAAAAGGGAGATCCAGGTTTACCTGGTGTTTCTATTCCTGGGCAACCAGGACTTGATGGACCACGAGGACCTCCAGGACCACCAGGTCCCCCAGGGCCACCTGCACCATCTGTTCCTCCTGGTAAGTGATGACCACATAGACAGCAAGTAGAAGAGACTTGGAGGGACTATTCCCTACTAAGAATTGTGATAGCAAGAGAGTCAAAGGAGTCGTTTTTCACAGAAAAAAATTTTTCCAGTTTCATTTGCTAAATATTCTGGTGTGTAGACCACACAGAATTGGCTTGGGAGTGGACACTTTGGATAAAGGCTCTCAGCTCCTTTTTGGTATATGGGGAAGTAGGGAATGGGGAGGAGGAATGTGAGAACTGAAAAGCTGTAATGGAGAGAGGCTAACATGTTGCAGGAAGGAATCTGGTGTCTAGATGGCATTGGCATCTTAAGTCCACTCACTCTGACAATATTTCCACATGCTTTTATGATATGAGGCTGAATAGCAGAATACACTGTAGAGAGGGAAGTGTGCAGGCTGTGGGAAATAGTGGGAGACAGTTGAGGTTGTGAAGCAGAACTGATGATTGTTGTGCAATATCACTGATTGTTTCTTTTTGAGTTTGGATTACATTGGTGGGATTTCATTAGCAGTCCTCTGAATTGCCAAAATGTTTGGTCTGATTGTGTGGGTACATTAGAATATTCACACAAATACTAGGAAGTATATTTTTGTGCTGAATACATGTCAGTTTAACACAAACTGATCATTAAACTTCTCCTGTTTCTCCTTAGGTGAAGGGTTATGTGAGCAGGGGGCACCAGGTCCTCCAGGAATTCCAGGACAACAAGGCTTTACGGGGGAGCGAGGCCAAAAAGGTGCAGTGTCATGGCTGTCTTGTTTTTGCTTTTTTTGTTAAAGCTTGTTAAACAACATAAAGCCTGCATTAAATAAGGAAAAACAGTGTCTTTTCCCAGTAGGGTTGAGTGCAGATATTTTCTGTTTCTTAGTAAGAGGCTGTTTTGGCTGTAGGATAGTCCCTCATCTAGTGTTAAAGCACAGGAATCTTAAACGGGGTCAGGGTACAATCAATGCTAAGGCCTAGCATGGATCATGATTAAAGTAAAAGGGAACTTCAGGTTTATGAGTACCTCCTGATACTAAGTGCTTTGTATCAGCAGTTGCCAACTCTACCTGAAAAGGTTTTATACTTCATGTATAAATTTGGCTTTTTTATTTATGGAAAGCAACATTGAAATTGTGAATGCAAGATTCCTAATTTGAGTTGGTCAATCTACAATGAGTTTGTTTGTTTGGTAAGCAAAATAAAGACATCTTTAATGCGTATCCTTGTTTCCAAAAAGACAACCTTGCAATGAGGATGCTGATACGGGTAAGTGAGAATTTTTTCCTGGCTCAACCATGAACATCATAGATGACTTTGGGCATCTCGCTTAATTTTGTACTCCTTTCAAACAGAAACCTTGTTTCTCGTGGAGATTATAAGGATTTATTAATTAACCTACATGAAGTGCTTAAATACTACATTGACGAATGTCAGAAAAGTCTGTGGAGGAAATTCCTAAACTTCTGTAAACCATTCTTTTTTCTTTCTTTCTTTTTTTAATTAAATAAGTTTAGCCTATTGTCAGTCAATGAAACATTCCCAGTATTTATTTTGCACTCTTGGAGTTTAATTAAAGTTTGGGATTTTGACATACATGTTTTAGGGTTGTAGTTTGAAGTGTCAAGTACCTACTTTAGAAGAGGATACTCTCGCTGAGTGGGGGGAAAAAGTCCGCGGTTATATTTTTTGTTGTTGAAAGCATGGTTTTTTGCTTTAATTTATTTTGTACTATCCTAAACAAATTCTAATCATAGCTGATACTGGTTGTCTGAATCCTAGCAACCAAAAAGCTTCAGTCTAGCCTTCATTAGGGAAGCCTTCTAATATTTAAGCAATCTTATAATTACATAAAATAGTAATTTTGGACTTGGTGTTATAGATCAATAGCAATAAAACAATTCCTGTTGTGCTGAATTCTTTTAATGTTGTCTAAGATCTGATGTTTAAGTATGCTTTTCAAATGCAAATCTTTGTAGGTGATCAAGGAGACACATGCTTCAATTGCATAGGAACTGGAATAACTGGACCTCCTGGGGAGAGAGGACCACCAGGACCTCCAGGTAGTCCAGGTAAGGCTGTAGTCTTCACTATTTTGCTTGATACACAGATACAAAAGTGACTTAATAGAATGTATCTGTGTATAGTGCTAATGATATATGTGTGTTGTGTGCAAAGTCAGATGCACAGTTGCCAGCTCCAGTATATAGTTGCTGCATGTCCTGTTTTGCAGTTGGGGAATGTTAGAAAGAAACAACAGGTTGGATACATGTAAAACAATCACTTTTTTTAAAAAAATCTGGTCTTTCAAAAAAATTCTCTGATCAAAGACAGACTTGCAGGAATTCTGCATATTGAAGGTTTATGGATCTGCTCTAGATTTGACTGAAAGAGAGAAATTAACTTTTACTACTTGCTATTCCTGAAATGATGGAGGAGCTGGAGCTTTTTAAAAGCATGACATTTTTTGACACTAGTGATTTAACTTAGAGTTGCAAATTTTGTTCTGCTCAAATAAGATCAAGTGCTCAAAAAAAAAAAAAAAACCCCACAAAAAGACCCCAAACACAAAACCCCAGAATAAACCTTGCCTGATTTTAAAACAACTTTTGCTATTATCTTATGCAAACAGCATGCTTCATATTTACAGCTTCTACAGTTCTACATTTCTCTTTTATGTTTTTCTGCACTATTCAGGGTCTCCTGGTTTTCCTGGACCAAAAGGTGAAAAGGGGCTTCCTGGATTAACTGGCCTTGTAGGGCCACCAGTAAGTGGTGGTGTTATGTTCTGCTGAGAAAACAGTGTCTCCTATGTCTTGCATGTTTGGTAGATCTGTGCACAGTAGATATGAATTCTTATCTAATACTTCTTTTTTGTCCCTAACTAGCTTGAATGCCTAATTCTTACATTGTGCCAAACTCAGAGAGGGAGCAAAAGACAAACTAAAATGCTTTTTTTTCTTTCTTCTCCCTCAGGGATTCCCAGGGTCCCCAGGTGCTCCTGGGAGACCTGGTCCTAAAGGAGACCCAGGGGATGTCCTGACTTCTCCAAGAATGAAAGGTGACAAAGGAGACCCTGGCTTCCCAGGACCTCCAGGTCTTCCTGGCATAGATGGCACTCCTGGACGAGATGGACTTCCAGGTCTACCTGGCCCTAAGGGGGAACCTGTGAGTTCCATTTTATGCTGTCTTTGATTGGACAGATGTTTTAGGAAGTCCTACAGGGGTTTGACATAGCGCAGATAAGACGACTGGCAAATGCATCATTGAATGTGACTAACATGGTAATTCTCTTCAATAGATGCCAGTCCTAGTGATGTTATAGAGAGGTACTCCCTGAATCTGTCAAAGCCTCTAAAATTAAGCTGAGACTTCTCTTGGGTAGTGTCAGATGGTCCCTTCTACCATTGTCTACATTTCACCTATGTAGTATGAAGAATTAAGGAGCCAGATTTAGATTTTTCTCTCTACCATATTAATAAGGTGTAGGCAGCTAGCAGCCTTGAGAGCTAGAAGGATGGAAACTGCCAAAGAGTTTTGAAACAGGAGCAATGAAAGACTTTACTCCTTTGCTAGTACATACATGTTCCACTTTCCCATCCTGCTCTTCCTTTTTTCAGGGTAGTGTTGCATTCAAAGGAGAAATGGGTATTCCAGGTGATCCAGGAATACCAGGTCTTCCTGGAGACAAAGGACTTCCTGGACCTCCTGGTTTTGGTCCACAAGGTTTACCTGGTGAAAAGGGCATCCAAGGCGTATCAGGCCGTCCAGGGCCTCCTGGAGTTCCTGGTGAGTTGGTCTCTGTGTGCAATTGAACAAAAGCTGTAAAATCAAGTTTTGTCCTCTTGCTCCAGATAGTTCTCAAAACATAATGCTACTTGTAACCTTTTCCCAAAGGCATTGTAAGACCTAGTATTTATAAGCTCCCTTACTGAAAGTCAGCATAGAATCACAAAGTGAGCAGAATTTGTGCTAGGTTACTACAGGTATATGACTCACCTTTCTGCTCTGATCTCTAGACAAGCTTCTTCTCGACTGACTGTGGTGGAAATATAACTACTGTCTGCCTTATGCTTAATAATACTGCAACTACACAGTTTTTGAAAACAAGAGTGCTTTTGTTACTTTCTTGTCAACTATGCTGTGAATCCTGATCAAGTTGTGCTGGTGTCAGCTATAGAAAATACTATTCATGTGATGGTATCTAGGAGGAAGCTAAAAAAATAACATTTCAAGAGAACTGTCTTAACATTAAAAAAATGCTTGTAAGCCTGTAAGTGTTGTATGGGGCTCAAGGGCAGATATTGGCTAAAGTGTTGCTGGTGTTTAGGTTCTTTGTAAGCTGGGGTTCTGGCTAGCGTCTTTTTCTGCTCAAATAAAAACATAAAAGAAACTCCTACTGAGTGATACGTATTTCTTCTTTTTGATTTTAGGTCCAAAAGGTGACCCTGGTCAGACTATTACAGAACCAGGAGTTCCTGGCCCCCCTGGTCCTCCAGGAAGAAATGGTGACCCAGGTCTTCCAGGTAAAGCAGCAACTAGATACCCAGGAAATTCCAAGAGCTTTTTATTCTGACTGATTCTTGATAACTATGTTGATTTTCTTCTTTTTACAGGAGATCCTGGTCAGCCAGGTCAGCGTGGCTTATCAGGCATCCCAGGTGCAAAGGGAGAGCCGGGTATTCCTGGCATTGGACTTCCAGGTCCACCAGGCCCAAAAGGTAAGTTTACAGCCATGTTATGGTATTGTACTGGCTGGAGGAGGGGACATAGAGGGTTGTGTCTCTTCACTTTTTCCTGATGAGTTGATTTATGTCTCAAGAATCCTTTAAAAAAGTTTGTCTCAAATTTATACATCTTCATAATGGTTTGAGAAGTATCAGGGGAAAAAACTGCTGAGCTTTTTCCTCTACTCACTGTAGCACTCCTTCATGGTAGCATAAGTTTTTCAGTAAACTAAGGACACGAAAGCAAATAGGTAAAACTTTGGGAAACGATGAATGTTTGAGCTTGAACCAATAAATGGTCTCCGAATGCTGCCTCAGGATGTTAATGTTTCTGATGTGAACTCTTTGTAACTTTGAGCACACACCGTGGGGAGCACCCTCCTCTGAGAAGGAGTCCCAGGGATCCTCTGTGGCAAAGACTGTATACTCAAAAGTTTTCTCAGCCAAACGGGTACCCCCTCAAGCATGCTTGAGTGAGCACAGAACCTCTTTTCAGAGATTACTTTTCATGGGCCCTAAGCATTTCTGGAAGAGTTGTTCTAATATTCTCTGGTGTCCTCTCCTCTGCTGCCCTAACCTCTATGTCATGTGTAGGTTTCCCAGGGACTCCAGGCCCCCCTGGAGCTCCCGGAACTCCAGGTCGCCCTGGTCTAGATGGACCTCCTGGACCACCTGGTTTCCCAGGACAGAAGGTCTGTGTTTACTTGTTTAATATAAAACTTCACTTTCTTAGAGGAGGTGGTTCTGTGTTGGTGGGAAGTTGGTGGGGAGGATTTCACCTCTTGTTGTCAGCTTTTGATGGCGGGAAGGTCACATTCTCTATTTGAGGTTTGAGTGAGGGTAGAAAAAAAAGAAATTGAACTCTAAGATGGTGGGCATTTTTCTTTGCTACTTTAACATTTTTAGGAGAGGCTGAACTTAGAAAAACCCCTATTAAAAAATTTGTTAATTTGTTACAGGGGGATCGTGGATTTGGAGTTCCAGGACCACCTGGACCCCCAGGACCACCAGGCATGAAAGGAGTTCAAGGGCCTAAAGGTGATCCTGGCTTCCCAGGAAACCCTGGTCTCCCAGGACGGGCAGGTTTTGATGGAACTCCAGGGCCCAAAGGTATGGAGAACTCTCTCCTTTTCTGTTCCTTATTGAACTTTAAAAAATGCAGATGTGTTGGGAGTCATATGGCAGTTAAATACAAGCAGTACTGACTTTAGAGTAATTATTTCAGGGTTCATTTTTCCAAATCAGACACACCTGTGTAAATGGAAGCTTGTGTTCTCAAAAGACAAGCAAGTAAGAGTAAATACCAATCTGTGAGTCAGTATCTGAAAGTCTGTATTCTAAAGACAAATCATGTTAACATGGCGGTAAAACTTTTTCAATAGAATAATTGTCACTTAGATGCACTGTGCTTCAACATGCAGAGGGTTAGCAATTCACAAATTCCTACTGTTAATCATTGTCTGTATTGAACTGCAGAGCATGCCTGGTTTGCTGGAGAGCATCTGTTGAGTTTCATGTGGATTATGATGTAATAACATGTCTCTGTAGCCTAGAAATGTAAACCACATGCATTTCACACACAGTGAGGACAAATCTCTGGCTTTCAGAAATAGCTTCTGAAATGTGGTTTTCTGGTTTTTGTTGGTTTTTTTTCCTGTGTCAGATCCATATTTGTTTGCATGCAAGGATAAGATTTCAAGTATAATGTGCAGGCACTCTGCTTCTGAAAGTGAACTCAATTCAGAGATACTGGCTATTTAACTAAAGAAGCGTGTTCTTTTAGGTGACCCTGGACCAAGTGGACCACCAGGACTCCCAGGCCCACCAGGCATCCCTGGCATTGGTGGTCAAGGTCCACCTGGATCTCCAGGACCTCCGGGTCCTGTTGGCCCCCCAGGTAAAACTCACATGAATTGTACACTTAGGTTACTTCTGGCATACACCAAGCAGGTACACAGGACACTGAAGGTCCCACTGAACAGATAGACAAGGAACAATAGAGACTTTATGTCTATTAGCTTGACTGTCTTGCCAGTCAAGCGGGCAAAACTTGGTACATCGTATTTTTTACTGAAATCAGAAGTGGAATTACATTCAGCCCTGCTGTTTGCACAACTTAGGTCTCAAGGATGTAAAAGCCTGCTTTGGAGAAGACTTAGAGCCTTAGCAGAAATTCTAGAAAGCGTTGTGCACTGGTAGTGACAAAATCTCTATGAAGGGGTTTAAAGTAGATTTGACCAAGTAGAATCTAAGGATAGTGAAAATTAGGAACATATCTCTGAAGGGAGTTTGATTGTCTTCAGTCTAAAATGACTGGTGACTGATGAAGACGTGAACCTGTTCCATCTCAGTGCACAAAGGGTACATGTGCATGCACGCACATCATTCTATTCACAAAGTTTGTTCAGGGAAATTCTTTTTCCCCATCATTCAATGAGTGGGCTTGCTGTGCACCAACTCCTCACGTTGCAGATGTGTGGCAGTCACCGCTGTGAGAACATCCTCTGTGTACTTGAGCATGCCTGCTGCTGAAACATTTCAAAACCCATCTGGTTCTTGCCATGCCAGTGTGACTGTTTACAGTGCATGTTTGTGAGCTACACTTTTTGAATTTGTTTGTATGCTGGCACTGGGATTGGCATTGTTAGCAATGCATGCTGAAAAATTCATGGCCAACTGTAAGACCACGTGTCACAAATTAGTTGGTCATGTTCAGATCTCTATGAACTGTGAGCTGAGATTCAGCAAAGTGCTTAACTTGAAGGTAGGCAAGCACTTGAGTAAGTAGGCCCAGGGAGTTGGAGTTCTACTCCCATACATAAAGTGTGGGTCATGTTTAAGTATACCTTTTCACAAGTTTGCTGGCGGGGAGAGGAATGTGTGGTCCCTGCACCATCAAGCCTTGAACGTGTCCAGGTTTAAGAGCTAGGGACAGAAGGAGTCTGGGCGATGTGCCCAGAAGTTCCTTGAGCCAGCAAGTGGGTCCTCTGCCTGGCTTACTGTGCTTGCTATACCATCCTGAACCTATGGTTGCACTTGAGGCTGAACTGAAACGGAAGGCAACATAGGTGTGTATTTGGGGGGGATGTACGAGTGTGGGTTTGAGTATTGCATCCAGTGCATGTTCTTTTGTCTTCCTGTAACATCTCTTCTGGTGTTAGCCAGAATTTTATTTCATGTGATCACGGATTTATTCTGCAAAATACCAATTTTTACAAATGCATAATTATTACTAGAGTTGGTGGATATGAAATGTTTATTTTTGCTCTTCATGTCTGTACTGACTAATCATTGTGGCTACTAACAGCATGGTAGCTCTGAAATCTAGTGCATGGCTGAAGGTCCCACTTCAAGTCTTTATTTCCCTTGGTGCTGCTATTTTTCTGTTTTGTGCAGAATGCCTTATGTGCCCATCTCCTTTCCCTTGTTTGTATTACTAGGCTGTTTTGATTCTGTTCCTTTATGCAACATTAAGGTAAAGTTTCTGGGGCTCTGTTTTTCAGGTAATTTGGAAAATTCTTGAAACGATTTCCCTGTTCAGAATTTCCTTTCTCTGCACCACCATTTTTTCAAACAGTTTGCAGTAACTCAACATTCTTCTTTTTTTTTGAATATGTAACAAATTAATTTAGAATTTATTGTGTTGTCTATATTGTTCTAATTATAATATAGTTACATTTTTGAGAACCAGAAATTCAATTAGAATTAATTTCTGTTTGAAAAGGTATCTTTACCATTCTAGATAGGGAGTTTGTCCTATCACTAGGCTATAGATTTTTCTTATTATTTTTTTTCTACTTGCTGATAGAGACCCCTTAACCACAGAGCATGTGCAGTCCCTATTCATCCTCTGGTACTGTTTTTTCTCTGCAAAGTAAGCAGTTCCAGGCATATGACACTATAGTTTAACGCAGTGATAAGCTGCTGCAAAGGGGAGCATACTTATTAAATAAATGGAAGTCTATAGCCTATGCTGCCAAGAAAACTTCATCTGCCTTTTTAGTGTGCACATTGTGACATCATTCCTAAACTTGTTCCTGCCATTGAGAGTGAGGGTTGCCATTACAGAGTTAGAGTAATACTGCCTTGTAGTTTTTATGAGGTTTTTGGTATGGTGTTGTCATAACCTCAGTAGACTATGCTAGGGCATGTGATGTAATATACTATCTCTGTAGGTGTAACAATGTAAATTTGCATAATAGAACTAAAAGAATGGGGGGGAAATATTTAGAGGGTTTTTTATGTTATAAAGAAGCATCTTCTGAAAATCCCTGTTTGAAAAGATTTACCAGAACATGATGCAGATCAACAAGCTGATTGGTAGGGTGTACTCTGGTGCCTAGAAGGTGTCCAAGCCAGTATCTACTCATGACAGTTTTGTGGAAGAAATAGTTCAGAAAAAGCTTGTTCCCCAGCTGCAGAGAGAATACTAGACAAGAAGGGGGGGGGGGTGTAAATTTAAAAAATGTGCTATCAATATTTGAAAATACCTCACAGGAGTTTTTTGTTTCTGCATACGGTGGTGGCTCCACTTTGAAAAAGACCTCCAGGTTTCCTTGCAGTCTGGTTTCTCTTAACTGCATTGGTGTTGTAGTCTTTGTACTTAAATCTGTTTTCGGTAACTTTAGGGTAGATTTTTTTTTTTCTTTGTTCTAATCTGTATGTGCTTTATTTTGTTTCCTAACTTAACGACTATTACAACTCCTTACTGCTACCTGTCTCAACTTCCTGATGAGCTCTAACTTGTTGGCTTTTGAACCTCAGGTTCCCCAGGTACTGTGGTTTCTTTACTAAAGCCTTTTCTTAACTTCAGGTTTAAGAATAATCCTTTTCTGTCAGCTACATTTCCAGAGTTTTTTCCATTTTCACTCATACAGTGCACTAGAGGGAAACAAGCTGTCTGCTTGCTTCAGCAGTGCCTCAAGCTCAGTATCATTTAGCATTAAACAATCTTAAGCATATTTTGACAACTTGTATTTTTTGCTCAAGGAAACGTAACGCAATGTGGAGTTTTGCTATCCTTCAAAAATATTCAGCTCATGTTATCTTAGAATGTAGTAAAATGGAATCATTAATAGAAATATACTTGTAAGAATCTCAGTACTTAATGGTAAAATACAGACCGGTCTAATCAGTCTTGGTGCTTTTTTTATTAATCAGACTTAAAGGATCGTTGGAGAGAGTTGTTTTCTTTTTGAGATTTTTTTTAATTGCATTTGCAATTGGTAAAATTTTAGTAATGCTGCTCTTGAGGAGACTGTCCTTTAACACCTGGAAGCCATTAAAAAATAAATGGCTTTAGAAGAGTTGCAGGGTTTTCATCAGTGCTAGGAATGGACTGCAGATAAAACTTAGCTATTCCTACAGTACTAGGCCCAGAGACAGACAGATTTCAGCCTTGCCTTACTTTTTGCTAAAAGATTTTCTTAACAACATTGTCTAGGGTTGCAGGGCATTCCAGGGGAGAAAGGGGATCCAGGTCCTCCAGGCTTCGACGTTCCTGGTCCTCCAGGTGACCAAGGAGCCCCAGGATATCCAGGACCCCCTGGTCTCCCAGGGCCTCAGGGTTCACCTGGTCCACCTGGCCGGGATGGAATACCTGGATTTCCAGGTAAGTTCACATTTTTTACCTGTGGATAAAGACCAAATTGTAGTTACAGGTGGATGCTCTTTATGCTTGGGCATGCCAACTTAATGAGTTTCGATGTTTATCCTGTCATTTAAAGTTGGATACATGTAACCATTACATCTCATACTTTTTAAAAATATTATAACAAAATAGTTGTGTTCAAATCCTCGTCACCTCTCTGCTCTTCACTGTAATGATTCAAATATTTTCCATGTTATTCTGTTTCATAACTTTCAAATGTGACTTCGATCGCCATCGTTATGACACTTTTCTAACTTTTTGTGATTTTTTTTTTTCCTAGTCACTGCTACAATTTAGAAATAGAATTTGTTTCAAGGAAATAATTACAAATGCTATCAATTGGATCCAACATAGTTTTAAACATTAATTTCCTTATTCTACATGTTAGACTATTTACTTAATATAGTCTGTTTCACCCTCTGGAATAGAAATCTCAAAAGTGAATTTTGAGTATCTCTGCCTTTGCACAGAGGGGGCGATACAAAAGATTCTAAAGGTAGTGTATACCTAATACCTAGTCTTCTGGCTTTCAATAAATTCAGGTCTGCTTTCAAACAAGTATTTGTTTGCAACCAGGGAACTAAACCTGTTGGAGCTATAAATATGCTTTCTACCAGAAAAAACAGTGCACTGCAAATTTTTTTTCCAAGGACTTAAATTGTGGCAAACTTGCCACAATTTCAAGTCTTATTTAATCTGATTTAAATCTATACAAGAACTGAGCGCTTGTAATTCCCTTAAAACAGGCTTTATATGCATGTGCTTGTTAATAAATACCACAGAGATGAAGACAAGTGAAAGTTAAGTACTGATAGGTTTTGAGTTTCTGTTTAGAATGACAATGGTGATTCAATGCATTTAGGTGCCAAAGGAGAGATGGGTGTCATGGGAGCTCCTGGTCCTCCAGGGCCTCCAGGAACTCCTGGAAGAAATGGCCTGCCTGGCTTGAAAGGTAATATTTTGTTTATCTGCCTTTGAAGAGAATGCAGAATGAATGCTGGTTTTGGTGTCCTATGTGGAAAGAGGCTTTGTAATACTAACATCTAGATCTTCATTATTGGGATCTGCTTAGGTTATCTTCTTTTGACAATGCTGATGTTCAGAATTGCTTTGCAGTTTTAAGCCATATTATTTAGTCACTCTTTTTTTTGTTAATTGATGTCATGAAACGTTAACTATTTTAAAAACATTACCATGGGATTGATGGTATTTAAGTAGGGCAATATTTCTAAACTATGTTGTAAAGTCAGCTTTAAGCAGCAGAAAGAATAGTTTCTCTGTGATACCTATAGAGCTGATTCTAGATGAGCCCATAACCCAAAGCTACCAATTTTCTTCTATCTACATTTTCCCGACTCCCTTGTTGGAGATGAATTTTGAAAGAGTTTGGTAGAAGAAAACCCCACTCGTCTCCCCAGAACAAAGAGGCTGTGAATCCAAAGCTGCTGTAGCTGTTGCAACTCCTTTGCTAGTGGCACAGTGTGGCATGGTTCTGGGTGCTCTCTTGATGTGGCTCGTACAGACAGCTGCTCCCTCTGAGCTGGGCTGGCCAAAGCTGACAGACTGCAGCATGCAGATGTCCCCGTGCAGTCTGCTCACTCGGCTTTGTTCCAGGGCTTAAGATGCTGTGAAGAACATTGCATAAACTGACTGATCATCTGGTGAATTCCAGCTTAATAAATCATGGACTCCCTGTGTAAGAAAAAGTATTACAAATTTATTAGCCTACCTTAAGGATATTTTTTTCCCCCTTTTGTTGTCTGTACCTACTGTAGGTAATAATGGATTACCTGGTCCACCAGGGCCTCCTGGACCGGTAGGTCAGAAAGGCATCAAAGGTGAAGCAGGCCTGCCAGGTCCACCTGGAAAAGTTGATTCCAAGCAGCTAGGAGCAAAAGGAGAAAAAGGCGAGCCAGGTGTTCCAGGTACAGAACTTTGCATGTGGGTCTGGGTAGGTGGTTTGTCCTCTACAGCTAACAGTGACCTTTAACTGAATCATTACAGTTCATTCTTTCTTACAGGAAAAAAAAAAAACTCGGAATATGGAGGTGGCTTATTTTAGGCTTTTTTTTAAGTGATTCTGTGACCAAGGTACTCTGGTTAGTTTGCAATGTCCTCGCTCAAGTAACTGTTACTATTATTTGGCATATGGCAATATTGTAATGGCATTAAGGTGCTTTCAGCAGGATTATGATTCAGTCTTCTAGGTGTTATTCCTAAGTATGATGAGAGATAGTTGTCCTGGCTGCTGTGCTGCTGCATTCCTGCTGTCTTGAAGGCCCTCGAGCCTTTGCCTTGTAGGATGGAATTGCACAGGTCATCTCCTCATGCATCACCTCCAGATTCTCCCTTGGGTATCTCTGTAAGCTTACCCTCCCTGAGCTAAATGTCATCTGTGTGTGTTTCTACTTGGGAAGCTGGCAGTCTGGAAGGTTTTCTCAGTTCACTCAAGTCTGTTTTCTCTCTTGCTTGCTGGCTTCCCCCTCCTCCCTCACCAAGGGTTCTGATGTCTCCTTTGGACTCCTAATTTAGTCTCAAGAAGAGTAAAAATATACTCCAGAGAGAACCAGAATGCCTTTCTCTAATGTTGGCCTAGCCATTATTGTGCTAATTTATCTATTGTAGTAATTTCTGTGAAGCCTAGGTAGGATCCTAAAACACCTTTTTTTTTTTTTTTTTTCCTTCTCTCCCCCCCCCATTAAGTAAGAGCTGTAGAGGGCAGATTTACCTATGCCTGCAGGACAGCACAAAGTTATTGTATGGGATAATAACCACATAGAATTTGTAAAAAAAATCTGCTAAAATACCTGCATTACTTTTTATAACATATCAGTCCCAAAGTGCTACTGGTGTAGCAATGTAATTAAACACATGTATAAATAATCTGGATGAATATAGAGAGGTTAGAATGGAGTCTGCTCATCTGAAAAACAGTCCCCTCTGAATGAAGTATATTGGCATTAGTCATAAAGTTACTTTTTCTTCTACTTATATTGTTCCTGTTCTGTAGTAATTTTAAACTTTCCAGAAGTCATATTTTGTGTTCTGTGATACTTCACTAAACTAGGGGGAATTACATTTACTGAAGAAAAATCCAAATAGGGATTTAGCTACATCTGATCTCTTACAGTAAAAGAAAACATACAGTAGTAGTAATAGTAATAATAAAAATAATAAAATGTATCTTTTTCCTTTGAGGTATTCCTGGTTTATCAGGACAGAAGGGTTATCAAGGTCTCCCAGGTGACCCAGGACCACCAGGACTTAGTGGCCCACCAGGTGTGCCAGGATTGCCAGGTAGGTAAACCAGGTCTCTGGACAGTTTTATTGTGTCAACTTCAGATGAGTTTTTATCACATGGGATTGGGATGTTAATCCAGGTGTATCTAAGCAAAGCCTAGGGATTTACATGTCACACCAGTACTAAATTGTTTCAGATAGTTACTAAATCATGGACTGAGATTTGAGCCATTTCATGAGACTAATCCTCAAAACAAAAAGTTGCTCTGATCAAACTTTGACTTGGAACAAACCAAAGATATTTAATATTTCAAAACAAATGGGTGTGAAGAAGCATATAGGAGCAGCATGAGGCCTAAAGCAACTCCAAATCCATTGTCTTTTTAACTAGATGACAAGCATATTCATATGAGAATGCATGAATATCAGAAATTTTTAATTAGTGCCATTAATTAACTAAAACCACAACTTTCCTAGGCATCAAGGGAGACACAGGACTTCCTGGGCAGCCAGGACCAACAGGACCTCCAGGGTTAAAAGGTGCCATAGGAGAGATGGGCCTTCCAGGTTAGTTTCTGTGCTTGTATTTTACTTCAGTTTGGCCAGTGTTTTCCTTTTATATAGTACAAAGGTGGATCTGCTTGTGCGCATTATCTAATAATACATTTAAATGGTAATGCAGATGAGGAATACGTAAAGCCCTACATACATATTTGTTGAAATAGTATGTAAGAAATTGGAAACACCTGTTAAAACAGAAAATGCAAATATATTATAAATACATATTATTTTAAAGTGCTTATGGATGTAGAAGCAGAATGATCTATACTTTCATATTTTTCTGGTTTCTGAAATTCCACTCTGAAAGATCAGAAAAAAGATGATTCTGTAAACCCAGCTGTCAGAAGACAGACATCAGACACAAGCAAAAGGGAGAGGAGAAAGTGAATTCCATTATTTAGAAAGATTGCTGAAACAAAAATTCCAGTTTCTGAGGATTTTAATAGTAAATTGTGCCTAGATACTACAAGACAGCTGGATTTGTGTAAATTCAGAATAAAAAAAGAAAGCTTAGGAACATCATGCAAAAAGCCATGAGAGATTTTTAGATAACTTTAGTTTGTTCTTAAAAATAACACATTAGGTATTCAAAGCCAGCCAGTCAACTTGTTAGTCCTTTCTAGCTCAGTTGCTGTAATTTGAGTGATTTCTCTAAACCACTATAGAAGTTTTATTTATATTTATAAAACTTGTATTTTTACCTTTTGGACAGGTCCCCCAGGGATTAAAGGCAGCCAAGGAATAGCAGGACGTCCAGGACAGCCTGGGCCTGCAGGATTTCCTGGCTTGAAAGGGGAGAAAGGTGACCCTGGTCTTTCAAGCATTGGTATTCCTGGTCTCCCTGGACCAAAGGTACACTTACAAAATTCATCAATAGAAAATTCCATAAGGAAATCAGCTTCTAAGTTGATTTTTTTAACTATAACTTAATATATTATTATGTATAATGGTAAGTATGTATATAAATTTATTAATAACAAGCAGGGTTGACTGTGGCTTGTTCTTTTCAGGTGGGAGCAAACCTTCCTAATTTTAAAGGTGAAAATATTTATATATAATTTAATCTGGTTAAAGGAGTAGATTGTTTACCAGACCTTTCAAGTTGGGTTCAGTTAGTGACTTAGTCTGCACTGTGACACCCACTGACATTTTGGTAGTTGGTAGGCATTTATACACTTAATATCATTGTTCCCATGTCTATGTAGATAATTCTAAAAAAATTAAGACAATAGATATTTAAGAATAAATTACTAAGGAGCTGACACATCATGATTGCTGCTTAAAACTTTTAAGTCTATATAAAATATTTGCACTAACATTTACCTATGGCATCCTTGGTCACCCACAAAAAAAGTGACAGAAACCTACAGAACATCTAGCAGCCTTCACTGATGCCTTACAATTGACATTGAGCAGCAAATCATTTAGCAAAAAACATTGCATGATTAAAGCTCCACAGATTTCTTTTCTTCTGCATTATCACAGGGTAAAAATCTCTCTCTTCTCTGAAAGAAAAAAAGAACACTTTTCTTTAATGTAGGCCAGTTCTGAGGGAAAGCTATGATAATCTATACAGAAATACAGGGGAAAACTGTTAAAATCTTTACAAAGATTTATTTCAAAGAATTATTTCAAATTCATTTTCTGTGCAAGATGGTTAACATTAACTGGATATAAGGAGAAGTGTACACAATATAATGGTGACCTTTTTGTGATGGTAAGGCTGGGAACACACAAGAGCTTACCCATCTTACAAAGACTGCATTCTTATTTCTGCTTAATGTTTTCTAGGGTGATCTTGGTTTGCCTGGATACCCAGGTAGTCCAGGCAGTAAAGGTATAGCTGGAAGTCCTGGTTTGCCTGGATTTCCTGGCAGTCCAGGTCCAAAAGGAGAACCAGGCCTTCCTGGATTCCCAGGTAATTCTGAACAGGATTTTTTAAATTTTCCCCTCTTGTTTGTATTGGTATAGACATCTAAACGCCATGGTTAACTGGTGGAGGGCTGCAGTTTCTTTCAACGTTTCTAGCAATCTGCTGATTCTAAGCTTTGTGCTGTTGGAATTGTCACTGCAAGAATGTGTGAATGCATCAATTAAGAGTGCCTTCTGAAATTTATTCATCTGCTCTGAGGGGATGTAGCAGTTATGTTAGCTGATGCTCTCCACTCCCATAGCAGTCAGACTCTCACCTCTTCTGACTCACAAAATACCTGTGTTTTAGCTCTCTGTTTTTCCTTCTTGAATCAATAAAAAAAAAGTGTCATCAGGAAAACTGGGATTTTTTTAATAGCATTTATTGTCTAAAAACATGTTCTAAGGAGAAACCTCTTTCTGAAACATAATGAAATCAGGTTTTGCACTCTTTTCTAAAATATATTAATAGAGATTGTTTATGGGTATATAAACAGTTCTTTCATTCTCAATTTAAAGAAACGAGGGTTTTACCTATGCTGCATTTGCAGCAATAAAGGCTGTTCTACAAGCATGCTTGAGCTGCTTTCACGTAGGAAGCTAGGGAATTTTTAACAGTGTAGTCATAGCAGCAGGAAGCTTAGAGGAGAACCTGGCCATGAACCTGATGGTTTTTAACCTCCGCTTCTTGTCATGCACGAAAGACTGTTAACAGTCAAAACAGTTATTGAGAGACTGTCTTGATCAGGCTCAGATGCTGTTCAGAACAGACCTACTGCAATGCATCGATTGTTTTTGCTACCTCCCACTCAGTTCATGCTGTAGGGGTGAGAATTCGGTGTACATTCTAACTAAGACCATTTTATTAAGATCCTTTTTCAGGAAAGGAAAAGAGAATTGGGGAAGGACTATTCAACCACAGTTTGTAATGCTTTCATTTTGTTGTCAAGTAGAAACACCTGTCTCTAAAATGATAATTTCCTAGCAGACTGCCAGACTCACTGTGTCCTTGGCCACGGGCACTCAACAATTAAGACAGTCTTGAGAGTAGCAGTAAGGACTGTCATGCTAGTATGTTTTGTTTCTGTACGTTCTTGGATCTACAGGAAAGATGGTCAGGGACGGTTTATCAGGGAGTGTAGTGACAGCACAAGGGGTAATGGGTTCAAGCTGAAGGAGGGTTGATTTAGGTTAGATGTTAGAAAGAAATTCTTTACTGTTAGAGTGGTGAGGCCCTGGCACAGGCTGCCCAGAGAGGTTGTGGACACCCCATCACTGGAGGTGTTTAAGACCAGGTTGGATGAGGCTTTGGGCAACGTGGTCTAGTGGAGGGTGTCCCTGCCTGCAGCAGGGGGGTTGGAACTAGATGGTCTTTAAGGTCCCTTCCAGCCCAAACCAATCTATGATTCTATAATTCATCTCCTTGATCAGCTGTAAATCTGCAAAATGAGCATAAATACAGTATCTTAATACAATTAGCTCATCTGTTATTCAGGCCATCTCAGATTATAGCATTTCAAGATCTGCTGACAAGCCAGTTTTGTGCTCAATGGATTGAAATGCCCGTACTTTACAGGAACGCCAGGAGTTCCAGGACCAAAAGGTATTGAGGGGCCTCCAGGTAATCCTGGCCTGCCTGGACCTCCTGGGCCAGCAGGTAAGCGTGAACAGTGCAGCAAAGGTCAGCTGCTTCTGTAAAAAAACATAACACATGAAGCCTCTTCCTTCTTATCTTTCTAACATCATAAAAATGCATTTATATTCATATGGATGCTCAAACACCATTGCACAGTTTACTGAAATTAAATGGAAAAGTTTTAACTTTCTCTTGACAACTTGTCTGCTGTCATAGTCATATAGTTAGCTATTGAAACAAAAAGTTAACTGTTTCAGTATTTACCAGCTTTATTTATGTTAAGTACTCCAGTGGTCTAACCTGTTTTTATAGGAGCAAAATCTAGTTTATCCTAAAGGGAAGCATTATGTTATTTTTAGCAAACACTAACTTCTTAAAAGGTCACAGGCCTAAAAGCCTTTTCTAAACTGTCAGTGAGGACAGAGAGAAAAGTTTCAATTTTAAGATTACACCCTTGTGAATTTGTTATTACATTGTCACACCTTCAGATTGCAGGGAGGGGAGGAGGCTGCTTTTTTTTTTTTTATTGCAGGTTAGGCATTACTGAGCTAATGTGTTCTGTTCCTCTTTCAGGTGATATTGGTCGTCCTGGCCCTCCTGGTCCTTCAGGGGAGAAGGGACAGCCTGGTCGAGATGGTATCCCTGGACCAGCTGGTCAGAAGGGTGAACCAGGTTAGGTATCCTTCCTGTTTGTTTTCTTCTCTTCACTCTGTTGCGATGTCCTGCTTTCTCTATTCTATTTTTCTTATAACTGCCCATATACCTTCAAAGCTGCTTCTGTGGTTTCCACCTGCTGAATGGTTCACAAAGGGTGCTGTCAAGCTGCCAATGAAGCACAGGACAAGATTTCAATCAGCTCTTCGATTCTAATTACCTGACACCAGCCCCTGTTCCTGTATTCAATGGTAGCTGTATTGTTTCAACTCAGTTACGGAATGGATAAATAGCATAATGTCTGCTTTAAAGAGAGAACCTCAACCAAAAATGCAAATGTATTAACTCCCAGAATCTGAAAGAGCATCTTGTGAATGGATGGAAATACTTAGGAAAGTTACAGATGCATTCTGTAGCAAAATCTTTGGTGTAGACTGGTGAGAATCCTGGTAGTCTCAAGGAATCAGAGATTGAGACGAACTGCACTTTCATCATTCTCAGCCACATATTCCTGTTCCTGGAGATGTGAAAGCTAAATGTTCATTATTAACTGAATCTGTTTCTTTTCAGGTCTACCAGGTTTTGGACGCCCAGGACCTCCAGGACTCCCAGGATTGTCAGGTAAAGTTTCTCTGTTGTTCTTTGTTAAAAAGGTTGGATGTAAAATATATCTATACACCAAAAAAACAAAGGGCATGTTGTATGTTCTGCAACAAATGAATGCCATAGCAACAACTAAAATAACTTTTTCTTCTCAGCAGACCGTTTTCAATTAACCACAGCAATAAAGACACTCATTACTGATTACAGAATTTTCTAAATTAGCAATTATGCAGACAGAATAAATCCACACAGGATAATAGTGTACTGCATTGTGTGGAACTCTGCTGGTTTGTCTCAGTAAATAAAGCCTTCATACAACAGATAACAAATTAGGCTGCTCTGAAAATACAGCTTCTTGCTATATTTTCAAAAGCAACTTCACAATCTAAGTTATAGTACTTTCCAGTAGCATTAAAGCGCCTAAACTCCTCAAGCTTATCTGAAAATTCTGCAAGTATGTCTTAACTTTCAGCAGTGTCTCAAAAAGAAAATTAACAGATTTCTTCACAGAAAGCATTGCTTACTAACTCAGAGGATGTTTATGAATTATAGCATTGCTGAGTAGTAAAGAGAGACTTAGTAAAACCTTTTAATGTGTCAAAAGCTATAGCACTTTCTCCTGCAAGAATTATTAGCCCTAACTCTTTTCTGAATGTTAGACCAATTTTATACTGTCTCACTCCGCAAATGTGGTGAGTTGCAGCCAGGTTTGCACCTTCTGCAAGAGAGGAATGGCTCTGCAAATTGACATTTGGACTTTTTGTGTATAAATCTGTAACAGTATTCATCAATATGGCTGTTTGGTTTTACAGGGCAAAAAGGAGAACTGGGGTTACCTGGCCCACCAGGTCCCCCTGGACTTCCAGGTCTGAAGGGAGAACCAGGTTTCCAGGGATTCCCTGGTCTACAGGGTCCACCAGGTCCACCAGGATTACCAGGGCCACCTCTGGAAGGCCCTAAAGGTAGCCCTGGCCCACCAGGTGTTCCAGGAAGGCCAGGTAAGAGCATGATCCCTATCTATCAATATCCATCAGTACTTTCATATTTTGCTGGTAGGTTATCAGCCATTAAACTTTCCCAATTTATTTGGATGGATAAGTTCAAGCCTCATGGCATAGGTCTTAATGTTTGCAGGCAACCAGAGGATTTTATTGCCAAAAGTAAACAGTATCTAAAAATAAAACAGCCTTAGTTTCTGTTAACTTCTGATACCTGGCAGCAAAATTCAAATGCATTAATAAACGGGATATTCTCCGCATGCTGTCACAGTAATCACCTAGCGAGCACGATATCGACTTTTGAACTTCTGATACCTTTGCAGTATTGTCACGTGATCAGCAAATGTCATCGCGCACAAAAAACCAAAAGTAACAAATCCCATCATTTTAAGAGTCATGAAAATCAAATTCACTCTAGCATCACAGCATGATCAAATTGGATAGCTGCCTCTTCATCTTCGTGTCATGTAACATAATTCATTGCTCCATTGTGTCATGTGGCTCCCATGGACTCAGTGCACCATCATGCCGTGTTCATCTTTCCATTCCACGTTTGCATTTTGTTCCTGCACCAACTAATTCTGGGAATGAAAAAAACCACTATACTGAGTTAACATTGCTGAGCAACTCCCTGGCATGTATTAGAATTTGATTTATATTTTGTGTCATAGAATGTTTATTTGCATTAGATGCTGCTCTTAAAAAATCTGACTTTAAAGAACCTGTTGCAGCTCTGGCTCAAGGTTATTGCTGTATTGTGAGTCCAGTAGTACTTTGCCACCAGCAAGATTCATCTCACTTTAATGTGTTTGATATTCTCCTTCAAGGAGACTATTTTCAAACCAAGCTATTGGTTGATTACAGGTTTTTTTCTTTGCATATTAATAGAGAAGTAATATCTTTATTAATTGCCCTCAAACTCTGACCTCAGTTTTCTGTTATTCAAAGATTTGTTTGGGGAAAGTTAGTAGATTTGTAAAATAGCTGCTATGCACATATTGTTCATTTTTGAGTGTCAAGGGAGAGTTTAGTTTTGCAGTACACACTTAAAAAGACTTTAAGATTTGCTTTTTCCTCATGCTTGCTTCCAATACAGAAGGAGGCAATCCCACTGGAAAACACTTTTTTAGAATGGAATTTTATCAGAATATTTTCACTAGAACTGGAATTGAGTAATACTTGATTTTTCTCAGTGGCAGTATGAGCTTTTCTCTTGTGCAGAGTAGGCTATGAACTCATCTATCCAGCTGTGCATTTAAAAAATGAGTCATTATAAACAACATTTGGTTTTGATTTAAACACCTTAAAACTGGGGTGCTGTTTGCCAGTATAATGAGGTTTTCTTTTAGTCCTAGCAAAAAAATTTGAATTGTGTTGCATCCTAAACCCGCTTTTTATGTGACTGGTGTGGAACAACCCAGTGAGTTACTAATTCACAGCCAGTCACAATTTCTTCCTGGTTTCCTATTTGGTTAGTG
Organism: Balearica regulorum gibbericeps; assembly: GCF_011004875.1. NCBI lineage: Eukaryota > Metazoa > Chordata > Aves > Gruiformes > Gruidae > Balearica > Balearica regulorum. Next base: position 20,212,474 of record NC_046194.1, read on the forward strand.
GAAGGAGGAGTGTATGCCTTCCCCCCCTTCTCCTGGAGGAACTTACTCCTTGCTGTGCCCCAGGGGCTCTAACCATCAGTGGAGCATCTCTGCAGCAAGGTGGTAGTCCTAATTTGCTTTCCATTTTCTGTGTGGCCTTGTCCTCTACTGCCTAGTTGTTCACTGGTGGGTAGGAGTATGGGACAAGTAATCCCAACCCTGCTTGCTGGGGATAGAGCTGCAGCTGTGGCAAGAAGGGATAAGAGATGGTGGGATGCTGGGCTTGGGCTTTGTAATTTAAGTGTGCCCAAATAAAGGCCTAAGACATCCTAGAGGTCAAGATCTTTCAAAGATAATTTTTCTGTGTAGAGTAGGTACGGTGACTAAAATTTTGGCACAGGAAGCTGGTCCATAAGAGTATAGGCTTTTTAAAAAAAAATATATATTTTTAGAGGAGATCTCCAAACTCTTTAAAAAAAGAAAAAAGTAAACCATCTAAGCAGCTCCTACCAAGAGCTACCAAGTGACATTCTGTGCTCTGCTGTAGCACTGGGGTTTTTCTGAAGCTTCTCAACCTGTTCACACTTCTCTGTATAAATCAGGTGCTTACTGACCAATCAGTTGGGGAGGGAGGCGAATGGTGGGACTAATTTTGTGCAGTTTTATGATCATTGGCAGGGGGAAAACAACCAGTGAGGTTCTGCTCAGCCATGTTCTCTCCCTCTTTCTCTTTTCTCTCTCTTTCTCTTATTTCCATTTTTGTTGCATGCGACGTATAAAGTGAAGCATTTGTTTTGCTCAGTTATGTGTGAACTAATGTGGATAAACCAAACTATTATTGCGGTTCTGGTACAATCAGCACTCCAGCCTTTTGTTTCAAATGATAACACAGTCTATTGTTGGAACGCTGATTTTGTAACATTTCAACATAAGGCAGTTCATCATAAAAGCAGCTATGTGGCTGTCAAATTACCCCCCTTCTAGGTACATAAATAAAACCAGTAGCTGTGTGCGTATACTGTTTGTTGTTGACTTCTGGGTATATTCTAAGATTAGTAAATGATGAAGTCAAACATGATGTAGCGCTCTGACTTCAGTTGAGTTGCCCCTAAATCAAACGTTGCTAGATGGCATTGGGATGGATTTATTAATTGATTATAAAATTAAGCCAATTTCCAGGGCAACACAACATTGCTGTTACTCCATATGTCTATTTTCATTGGTATGAATAATAATAGTTTGGTGTTATGCATACTGTTTTGTAAAGGAATATTGAGCTAAATCTAAAAAGAAAGGTTTAGTTGAATATGTTAGCTTGTTGATATTTCTAACAATTTTGATGTTTTTCCCCTTGTTCTAATGCTGACCTTGGTGAACTCTGACCCCCTACTCCCAGGTCCCTCAGGTTAGCCCCTTAACTCCAAAATAATAACTTTGCATGAAAATGAATGTATATACTTTTGTAGTGTCTAAATGTAGATATGCTGAGTCATTTTTTCAAGTGTACCTTTCAATTTGTGGTAGAAAGGAAAAGCTCAGAGTTGGCTTTCAGACTGCTCATCATGTTGTAGGACTGACAGTGGAAGGACATAGTGTTGCTCTCCTGTGGTGGAAGATCATGTGGGTCCAGATTTGCAAGGCTTTTATGAAGTGTCCCCAACTGCGAAACTTGGTTTAGCATATTTATTCTTAGTGCAGTTGAAAACAATATATACTGGTTTTAATCTTTTCTTAAAAAGCATATTGCGTTCTCCTCCCATGCCTTTGCTGTATAATTGTGTTTTGCAGCTTGGGCAAGTGGCAATATTCATTTTTGTAACACCTGCTACTGTTGATTTTGGACACTCTCAAGTGACTTAAATTAGATGCTTCTTTTATACCAACAGTGTCTGTAGGAAAATTTATACAGAGTAACAGTGATGCTCTACATTCCCAACTTAGAGCATTGTAACTTTCCAGTGTGGAGAAGTCCTTATTTCCATTGTTTTGTTTCACCAGCACATTTAGAGGAAATGAGGAAAGCTCTTCCTCTAACACGTATTTTATGAAAATGAAACATATAGCCCTCCCCTCCCTAATGCTAGGGCAGTGGAACAGGATCGGTAAGAACATGGTAATCTTCACAAGCTTATTGTAATTTTGGCGTATCAGCATGTAGCACAAGCCAGCTCTTGGGAAGGTTTTTAACATCTGTGTCTAGATTGAAAATGACTTGGTACATCTATTTAATAGTAGTGATGTCTTTAGGTTTTGCTATGATGACTTTGAGGCAGCAAAGAACTCTGAAAATTCAATTAAAAAATACATTTTAATTTTCAGTGGGCTGTCCTAAGTCCTGTGAGGTAGCAAATGTGATAGCTCCTGATGTTTGAATACTAGCTTTATGCGGTCATGTAAAAAAATGAATGTGGCTTTACCTTTTAATTAAACTGTGGTCACACAAACAGTAACCACACTTTCAAAGAGGCCTGCTGTCATGGGTATGCTGAGAGGAACTTACCTATTGCTTCAGGTTTTGTTCCACCCTATGACTGCTCAGCCAGAATTCAATAATCGACAAGTATAGGACAGATTTATAAATCATAGCAAAACTTAGATATCTAAAAAATATAGTTTATAAGTACTTAACAGTAACAATGTAATGTCCATGTCATTATTTTTAACTGTATTACAGTTAGTATTTAAAATAATTTACCAAATATGTCAGAAATAGTGCATTGAGGTAAACCTGACATGTATTTCTTGTAGTTTCTAGCTGCAAATTGCATGGTGGTATGTTGTTATATTTAAATCATTTCACTGACATGAAAGATGCAAGTAGCACAGGAGCTAAAATATGTATTCAGGAGCATGGTAGGGGCAGCCAGCTTACCTTTTGAAAGAGGACATTTAAATGATTTTTCTAAGGATGTTATCACATGCCATTGTCCGTAATAACCTTAAACAGGTAAATTAGCACCTTGGGGGATTTTTATCAAGAAAAAATAATGCCGACCAGTAAACCCAACAAATTCTAAGTTTGTACATTCTGCTGTATTTTTGATTATAGCATTTGCAGCCCTTTTGATCCATGTCAATACTGCTTACCATTTGGAAGAGGGTATAAGCCTACTTTTCAGTCCTAGAATTGTATTCACAGATACTTGAGGCTTATACCTGATTAGTGGTGGTAAGTCTTTCTGTTAATCACACTTCCTCCCTACACAGAGCAGAATTTTGCTCAAAAGTTGTCACCCACAATTTCCCAAGCTCCAGGCCCTGTGCTGTTGAATATTGTCAGTGAAATGGTTACATAGTCCAAACCCCATTGTGAGTAGGACTAACCAGTCAGGGGCCTCAGCTGTAATATTAAAGCAATAACACATTCTTTAGTAAAAGCTTTAAGTTTGTTGTTAAATGAAGTGTCAAATTAGTCTTAGTAGAGCCTAGTCACCAGAATAACTTGTATCTGAAAATACATATCATTGTGTATTCATGTATGGTTTTATGCATGCATGTGGATTATACTGTAAATACAAAATATGCTGGTGAAATGGGTTGTTGTGTAGTGTATATGCTGTCATCTGTACTATTTCTAACTAGTAATCTTGTTTTGTACTGTGTGATGTCTGATCCTTCTAACATCGATCATTGGGCTTTGGTGAACTCTGATCCTTCCAGGTCCTCCAGGTTAGACTCTTAACTCGGTCAATTTATTTTACTGCATTGCACTTGATGTAAGAGAAACGGATGTTTTCCTGTAATTCCATGATTATCCTTTTAAGTACTATGGTTACCCTGCAGATCGTATGTGTTTGATTAGCATGCCTCAGATGGTAACCTGTTATTATTTTGCATGTGTACAGTACTAGACCAGCATAAAAGAGCAGAATGAACACAAAAAATCCTTGCCTGATGGGATGTTTTCTGTAGCTGAAACTGCTACAGGATATGTGTGAAATCTAGTACAAAATTGCTGTTGATTTAAAAAGAAAAGTTTTTGAAGGAATTCTGTACTCAGATTTGCATGCAGAAATACAGCTCATCAAATTTATCCACTGAATATAGACTATGAGGATGTTAAATTGAGATTGCAGAAGAACTGAAAATCCAGCACACTGATACATGTTATTAGATTTGTTGTACTACAGGGGAGAATGTCACAGCACTGTCCTGCAAAGAGATCTGTTTGTTAATCCAATTATGAGATCTAACTTGTAAAATGTTATTGGCTGTTGCTGTACTTGTTTATGGTTTCTTTTGCCATAAATTACTATCTGTTACCTTCTATTTAGATGGTGGCATAAAGGTGGGGGTCTCATTTTTCAGTTCTCCAAGTACCTAAGTTTCTTTTAAATCCACTGCTTGGCTTTAGTGGCTTTTGCTTTATGTGGCTGTAGCAAAGGGAAAATATTTAAAGACCAGCCCAGTTCCTGTATTGGATTTACACAGCGTAATTCTACTAAAGATAGACAAATCAGTTGGAGGGAGAGTCGTTCAACATAAGGAAGTTTCTGCAACTCAGATTATTATTTAGGCAAGGCAGAATGATGGGCTTCCTGCTGGCCTAGCAGTCAGTAGACAGTATATTCTGGGCTCCTCAACAAGTATGTCAAATTCTAACAGCAAAAAAGCAGGAATATTTTACGTTGTTGAGACTGGTTTTCAAAGTCTGTTAAGATAGCACTTAAGAGATGGTGACTGTAATGCAGGTCAGCAGAGGGGATATTTGTACCATCTAATTCTGGGTTTCTTGGCTCCTACTGAAGGCACTGCTCTGGTCACTGGTAAGCCGCTAATGCGGGTGAGTTGCACTGCTTTCTGGAAAGACCTGCTTTTCTTCATCAGCTAGATAAGGAGCCTTGGTTCCTAATTTGGGTAGTGCAAATAATCCCTCTAATTGTTTTCCTTTTAGTTTATCCTGAATTCAGCATTGCAATAGAGCTGGGAAGTCAAGCCAGAGTATCTTTTTTTTTTTTTTACGCTGAAGGCACAAACTTGAGGGAGAATGGTTGATATGTACTGACATGTGCATATTTGTTGTGCAATGTTAAGGTCCACCAGGCCCAGAAGGTCCACGAGGGCCACCAGGCAGTGGAGGACTTAAAGGGGAAAAGGGGAACCCGGGTCCACCTGGCCCACCTGGCCTGACTGGTCAAAAGGGAGATCAAGGACCTCCTGGACATCAGGTAGGACAAGAAATGGAGTTTTCTCCCTAGTTTACTTTTAAATGCAATAAAAATGGAATATATTTGTGTGGAATATGCAGTTTATCAAGTAAAATAAAAGTCAAAATGTGGTAGCTAATAAGAGGGTCTTTTCCTTAATTATCCCCCAGTATCTGGGCAGGATGTCCCTACGCTATTCCTGTGGGAGCTGTAGCTGTCGATGCACTTCATGTTACAGTGTTCCCTGACAGCACCCAGTGCAGCAAGCAGAATGCATGGCCTTGGCCTTTCAAAGCACTAGTGCACAGACCCAAAGTGTGCTGCTTTGTCCCCCAGCCACCTTTTCTGTCTGTTTTTTCTGAAACTGCTGAGGAGATGAGTAACAAAGCTGTTCTGTTCAGGGGGATCCTGGTCATCCAGGTCTGAATGGAATGAAGGGCGACCCTGGGGTTCCAGGCGTTCCAGGATTCCCAGGTATTTAACTAGCATTTTAAGTGAAAACCTCCAGACACAGTAATAGCCCCTTAGGGAGAAAGGAAGCCTGAGTTTGGCTATTCCTACTTCAGATTCTGTAAGACAGCGTGTTCTTTCACTGTGTAACTGTGCGAATCTGATGTTTCCAGGTATGAAGGGTCCCACTGGACCTGCAGGACCTGCTGGCCTCACAGGCAGTCAAGGATTGCCAGGCCCACCAGGTAGGAGTCCTGAGTAGCATTATTGCCACTCTTGCCCCCTGCCAGTAGAATTTGTTACACAGATGTAGGACTGAGGTGGTCTCGGTCCTTTTGGCTTCTGACTTTGCAATAAAGAATAACAGAAACTGTTTCTAATGCTGTCTTCCACCTTGGTTTATCTAACACTCAGCTGCTTTCTCTCAGGTCCACCAGGTTTACCAGGAACCATTGGACGAAGCATTGTTGTCAAAGGTGACCCTGGTCCCCCAGGCCCTCCAGGACAGCCTGGGTCAAAAGGGCCACCTGGATTGCCAGGCCCACAGGGATTGCCAGGTATGATCCTAGGTGGCACAGGCTGCAGTGACAAGTTACTGAGTTCAGCAAGAGGTAATAGATAAATAAATGTAGGGTTCTACCATATATATCTGGTGTGATAGTCTGTTCTTGTCTAAAGTATCATGAAGAAACAATAGATGAGTCCCAGACAACTTAAAGATTTCTGTAGCAAAATTTCAGGACCTTCTCAGTTTTGCATTTGTCTATTCTAGGTCCAATTGGTCTTCCTGGTGACCCAGGGCGAGATGGACTACCTGGTTTTGATGGTCCAGCAGGTCGTAAAGGCGAGAGAGGTCTCCCAGGCCAACCAGGTATGGTGTTTATGCTAGCGGAAAATAGATGCTCCCTTTTATGAGTACAGGCTAATATTAGGAAGTGAGATCTTTGCCTCATGGGAATAATCCTAAAATTATGATTTTATTATTTTCTTACTGCAAAAATATTACAAGCAGCTGAACATACTTGGTTTGGAATATTCTTGGAACCAACGCATTGCCCCAGTCATTGCTGAATAATATTATAGAGTGCTTTATCTTAAGCTTAATGGCATGCCCTTTGCAGCACAGATGATGTGCAGGAGACAATGAAGGTAGTAAGAAATAGAAGACAGATAAGTAAAACTTTAATTTTGCATGGAAATCATGAATGGGGAAAAACAGACTTCATAAAGGAAAGAATTTCACTAAAGGTGGAGATCAGGCTACCATGCAGCCTACTGCTTAGAATTACTGAATTATGATTTGAGAAAAGAAATCAGACTGGGCACTGGGACAGTTTTCTAAAGAAGATGATACATATTAAGTAGCTATATATTGCAACTTGTGAGAAAAAGTATTAGAATTTAAACAATTGAAACAGTACAGAAATCCATAATGTCTTTTTCTCTGAGTCACTTGATGAAATCTGTTAGCATTATTTGAGTGAAAAAATGTAAATAATGACGACTGTGGAATAACATAGTCTAAACATTTGTAGTCCTGATTTTTGCTGTTCAAGAACAAATGCATTCTCAGATACCTTTCTCAGTCATATGAACTCATTCTTTCCCTCAAGGCTGTTGTAGCCTATTTCCACTTGTAACCTACTCCAGCACTGACTGCAGCTTTTCTATTCATTTTGGTGGGCTTTGGCTCAGATGTTATCATAGCATGCCCTAGAGTGAGACTTGCTTCTGTTTCTGGCTCAGCCATTTATTTTGTGATCTTGAGCAAGATATTTCAACATTACCTTAAGCTGCATACACAGATTAATATGTTTTGGAATTGGAAAGCTGATTTGGACTCATTCCAGTGGCTGTCATGTCCACTGCAGTTCTTATCTTAGTGCCTCACAGCTCTGAATGTATTTAACTTCACAATGCCCCTCTAATGCAGGGAAAGAGCTATGACAGCCTCAGTGATTTAACCAAGTTTACGTGAAAAAATAATTTGAGGAAGATAGTGTTATACCAGGTGTGTCCCCCAACTCATAAGGCACCTTAATAACAAGATCTTTCAGTGTTACATTATAGTCCTAAAAGAGCAAGAAATGGTGTTAATAAATACTGTGTGTTTGTGTTTATATCATGTGAACAGGTTCACGAGGAACACAGGGACCTCCTGGTCCTGATGGCTTACAAGGCCCACCCGGTCCTCCTGGAACAGCTTCTGTTGCTCACGGATTCCTTATAACTCGGCACAGCCAGACCAGGGATACACCACTATGTCCACAAGGAACATCAAGGATATATGATGGATTCTCTCTTCTATATGTGCAAGGAAATGAGAGAGCACATGGCCAGGATTTGGGTGAGATATTCTGTTCTGCCTTTAAGGGGAAAGAGATTGTAGCTGCTGCTTCAAATGCTTTGGTTCTCTGAAGGCATGACAGTCTTAGAGATTTGTTAGATGAGGACGGGGATTGCATGCTAAGATGAACTACCTCCAGAGGTTGCACATTATAATTCAGGATGAAAGAATGTAAGCCAAAATTGAGAAGTTAAGTTTTTCCCCCATGTGACAATTTGATAGCACATGCTGTGCACTCACAGGTGGAGAGGAAGAATACACAATTACTGTTCTCAAAGAATTGCTATAAAAAGTGATGAAGTGAAAACTTTGCTGTCACATGTTATGTATCTTACTCTGTAGGTACTGCTGGGAGCTGTCTTAGACGTTTCAGCACCATGCCCTTCATGTTCTGCAACATCAACAACGTTTGTAATTTTGCATCAAGGAATGACTATTCCTACTGGCTATCAACTCCAGAGCCAATGCCAATGAGCATGGAGCCACTGACTGGGCAAAGCATCCAGCCATTCATTAGCCGGTGAGATAAAGCAGGCTATCAGGTCTCTTTTTTTTTTAATATCTGGATAAATAACACACCTTATCCATGTATTTCGAACACACAGGTTGGATATTAAGAGGTGAATAAATCAGGTTTTGCTCTGGGAAATGCTAGGAAAATAGCTTTTTTTAAAGTATTCATTGTCTTAAAAGGTCTCTGTGCAGCAGTGATAATTAGAGGCAGAAAGGCTGTAAGAGCTCTCCTTGACTGAGGAAGCTATGTAGTCAGCAGTGCAAGATCACCATGGACACGAAAAAGATGATGAGAGCCGTTAGCTCTAGAATTAAGGCATTCAATTGGGGACTTGGATCTTCCAGTTTTTGTTTCAGGAACTGTTTTGGTATTTTAACCAATGGTTCTTAGTAGAAATACAGGCGGATTTTGCACTCCAAAATACTGTCTTATTGCAGTTACAAAACACATGAGAAGTAGAAGTCTGGATTAATAGGACAGCCTCTCACAGGCTAGTTTTCCTCACTTTCTCTGCGTATAAGAATTCTTAATAAAACATATTCCTGTTATATTTTAATGCATTTCTCTGATACTTCCCCTGTGCCCAGATGTGTTGTGTGTGAAGCTCCTGCTATGGTGATAGCTGTCCACAGTCAGACCATTCAGATTCCTTCGTGTCCTCCAGGCTGGGACTCCCTGTGGATTGGTTACTCTTTCATGATGGTAAGAACTGCCTTCTAACTGCCTCAGAAATGGCGAGCATCCACTTATGTCCTCAATTAGCTGCTCTAGAACTTTGTTAAAAACTACAATGGTTGTCATTTGAAAGCTTTTACCCTCAATTACTAACCAAGATAAACACTGATTTTCCAGTACACAGAGCCCAGTGTAACTGATATTTATGGAGGTGTGCGGCACCGTGTTATCTCAAATCTCAACCCAGAATGAACAGTGGCTCTTTCAGTAGTTGAATGCTGTGCTATTTAAATTTTAGCACCTACTCTAAGAATCTTGTTTGTGTGTTTCTTTCCTCCACCCTTACACCAGCACACTAGTGCTGGAGCAGAGGGCTCTGGACAGGCCTTGGCGTCGCCTGGATCCTGTTTAGAAGAATTCCGCTCAGCTCCATTTATTGAATGCCATGGTCGTGGCACTTGTAACTACTATGCCAATTCATATAGCTTCTGGCTGGCAACTGTAGAGGTGTCAGAAATGTTCAGGTAAGAAAACCTGTTTCTGGTATATTGCTTTATTCAAGAATAAATGAATTTATTCCAGAGCTCAAGAGAGATTTGTTTACAGGGTTATAGGGAAATAATTCAGCTTAATTTTTCCCCCTCACAACCAGTTTTTCAAGTGTTTCCTTGGTAAGCTTTTAATAGTGTTTAAAAACTTGCTTGGGCACATTCTGTTTTGCAAAGAGTCAGATTCTTTTTATGTCAATTCTTATTCACATTTAGTATTGCCTTCTCTGAAAGTAGTCCTACTGCAGTTACTCTATTTGGAGCCTAAAAGATCAATTTTGTTGCTTTTTCTTGCCAGGCCTTTCAATAGACTCAAATATTTGAAAAGGTAGTTCACAGACATACAAGGGACAGGTATGAAGGGCAAGATCAAATCTACTTAAACCTTTTAAGGCAGATGTTCATATAACCTGTTTTTAAAAGGCTTGTGTGAAGGAGGTGTAATGCCCTCAATGGCAAGCATTTTTTCCAGTACTTTGCAGAAGAATTAGGATGACATTTTGGCTGCAAGGAAGCCAACGGACATTCTGTCCTCAGCTTTTCTCAGTCAGCATTTCAGCTGGAGTCTGTCAGCTCCTCAAACTTTTTCCCTTTCAACTCGAGTAGCAAAATAATTTTTTTTTCTTTGAAAAATAACCTCCTTTCATGGAATAAATTGCTACTGCCCTGTTTGTGTACTGATAAGTCATAAGTATTCCCACTGCCACCAAATTGAAAAATGTAGCTTTGCAGTACAGGCCTGGCAATATGCACTGTGTTACACAGCAGTAGCGGACGCCAAGTTGGTTTTGTAACGCCTACAACCATGATACTTAATGTGCATTAAGTAGTTATCACTAAGTTTTCAGGGTAGTTGACCAGTGGTAATTCACTAGTGAAAACTGCCTACTAATAACTACCATGCACCTTTTGAGTTTTTTCTCTCCAATAAACACAACTTTCTTTTAAAAAAATAGAATAAAAAAGGAACTTTTAAGAATTAGACTCCCTCTGTGTGCATGCATATTATATAACTTTGTTATATTAATCTCTTACCTCCCTACCCTTTTCAGAATATAAATAATTTGGTAGAGCCATCAAATAAATAACAATCTCATTGTAGCAGTCATTTTTTAATGGGTTGTTAAAAGTACCCTTCAACTGAGAAACCCAAAGGCTATAAAAGACCCCAGAAATCCTGTCTCAAATGTGCAAAATTCACCTTCCACTCAGTTTGGAATTTGTGTTATGTTGTATGCTAGACTGAAGCAGTTGATTAGCATTCCTTGTGTATGCTGGGACACTGGACAAAACTGAGCATCTGTCACCTGGTGTTGAGGGCATACAGAAAGATCACTCTTAAGGAAAACTCTCAAATACAGGGCTAATTCCCCACTTACGTAGAATTAAGGAACAGTTCTGTAAACAAAGAAAAAGCTAACCTAACCTTACTTTTGTGTCTGTCAACCAGTAAACCTCAGTCAGAGACACTGAAAGCTGGAGACTTGAGGACGCGTATTAGTCGTTGTCAAGTTTGCATGAAGAAGACGTAACGTCTTGGAGAACGTTTTATAAAACAGTTGAAAATTCCTAAGATGCACTGTCTTCCAGCTGCAACAATGGTGCTACTGTGCAGAAAGAAAAGAAAAAAACAAATCCAAACTCTTTTAACCATGCAAATTCAAATGTACCTCACTCATGTGCCAAACTAAGGGTTGTTCGGTACATATTTGACAACGGGACTAAGGTGAAAGAATTGACCTCTTGGAAACAGAAAACAACGCTTGAGGCTCACAAAGGATCAGAAGATGAAATTTTTCGTTTCTCTCCCTGTACCAAAATGGCACCTTTTTGATCAACCAAGAGAATAGAGAAAAACACGACGCACTGAATATGTTTAAAATAACAAGACTGCAGTTTTGAAAAACATTTTTCATGGTGCTACTAACCCTACTGTATCCCAGGTTTTTAATATGAAATTTTAAGCTTATTTCTCTTTGTAAGTAATGAAATGTGTATATTGTGTAAACACCTTTTTAGTTGAAACAGTCATTTAGAAACAAACCAGACTGATACAAAAATGCTTATGTCTAAAATTAAAACATACAGCAGTATTTTATTATGAAACTTGTGGTACAGAGAGAATTTACCCCTCTTATGCCAACTTATTCATTTAATATTTCATTTCCTTCCTCAGTTGCCAACTTGATATATTTGGGGAATGCACAATTATTCTGAAGTCATTTTGAACAGGGTTTTAAATGTTGTACACCATGCTATCAGTGGTTTTATTTGTGCTTAGAAATCCCAATCCACTTGAAAAGGGGTTTTTTTGTATCTTGTGAAAATATGTGAAATTATTAGCCATTTTCTATATCCTTCTTTTCTGAATAAGTCACGTTCATATTTTAGTAATCAGTTTGGTTTAACAAAACCTGTTCCTTGGGAATATCCAGTTACCAAAGCATTTAAGATTATGCTTACGTGAAACCTCCACTCTGAAGTGGTGTCATGCATTTTATCCAAAATAGTGTACGTGCTAAGAAACCTTCTGAATAAAATAAAGCATAAGCTGGTGTAAACTTTCCTATTTACAAATTAATCTTTTAATCTTATGTGAATTTATACACATCCACAATGTATTTACAGTATACAGCAATTCCTGTGTATGTACAGTTCACATAAGGCCTTGAAAGATGGTGCATGCAGTCTTTCTGATGTCATTTTGTAAGAATCCTACTGTGTATGTCTTAGACTGTCACTACTTGTGCAATAGCTGAAAAGTGATCACTCTTGTATGCATGACTGTTCAGCTTCTGTGGTCAGTGCTATTTCATTTACCCTTATGTATAAACAGAGCTCCCTGACAAAGCAAGACTATTTTTCAAGTGATGATACTTTTAATTTTTTCGTTGTATATTGCCACCTAAACTATCAATACAACTTAACTTGTGAATTAACATACAGCTTTATACAGGTGAAGTGTATTTGTTTATTGACTACTGTTAAGTAATTTATCTGCTAATGGCTATTCATTCTTACCTTTCAGTTATCATTGTAAATACGGAGCATCAGATCTTGTTTCGTGCACATTTGACAAAAGACATAGGACTGGTGACTGGCCAGGTGGCAGTGGTTTATACAGTGGGATTGGTGCTGATTTCAAAAGCTTTCAACTAAGTATGAAACTGAAGTTCTTTAAAGTGCTAAATATTAATAGCTTTGTCTTTTTTCAATTAGCTGCAGTTATATACGTTGGTAGAGAGTGTGCACTTCAGCAATGAGCATCCTTCAACTAATTTTATTTTGGTTTGCTGATGCATATAGAAATAAACTGAACCTGCTGCTACCTCCAAGTCAAGAACTTGTTACCAAAGCTGAAATAAAATAGTAAGTCTCTTCTTGTCAACACAAGCCCTTATCTTACTGCTGGTGCCTCAGATGCCTAGAATGAACATAGCAGCCTAGCCCTAGCTCCAGCATAACAGAAGAAGGGATGCTAAGGTCAAGGACCTCCCAAAGGAAAGAGTTCTCCTAGCCTTCCTACCACCAGCACATGTCTTGTACTCGCTAATGAGAAGTGTTCACATATGGGGACCTGGGCAGAACATGTTTGTTCCAGTAGTGCATCTTTCTAAGATCTGGGCTTCTCTTGCAGGATGTAAAACAAAGCCCACTGAATTGAAAAGATGGGAGATACTCTTCCAATCTAAGGTAGATAGCACCCAGAACAGCTAGTCTTGTGGCAGTATTAGGTCCCAAACCTGTGAGATGACCACAGAAAATGAAAATATGTAAAGTAGCTATGCTTCTGACAAATATGTTCTCTGTTCTGTTCCTGCAGCTCTTACCCTAACCTGGAGAACAGTCATGAATCTTAATCAGCTTCAGGCTGAGATTTCCAAATCAGCTAATTTTTATTCAGAGAAAAGTGGTCTAGAGAGGAAGGAGCATCTTTAAGTGAGGCCTGCAGCAGAGATTCAAGAGATGTTGGTTTAATTGCCACCATGTGTTCTGTGCCTTAGAGCAGGTAAATCACTTGACCTGTCTTGGATCGGAGTTACTGATCTATAAAAGAAAGCACGGTTATTATTTTCTCCTACTTCTTGATTGCTTAGACTGTAAGCTCTTTGGGGCAGAGATATTGAGGGGGCTCAAATGTTGGTTGGGGCCTCTAGGTGCTATCCATCAGTATATAAATATTAAACTACAGGTAAAAGCTTGTGTTTGCAGATTTATTATTTAAAAAAATCAAACCTGTTTTTGGAGATTAGAGCCTTAAAATAGTCTTCAACACAGCCTAAACCTATTCTGGCTCAGAATACCACTTCACATATACAGTTAAGGCTCTTTTTTCCTGAAGTCTGATTTGTTTTTAACTAAAGCTTTTCTTTTAACTAATCATGTAAAGTTAGTCTAATGTAGTTAATTTTGAGCAGGAACGTGGAAGATAATCGTATTTTCAGTTATATAGGGACAAGTTGCACACTTCAGCCACTCGAGGGCACCACATAGCTTTGAGAGAAAGCTAGGACAGAAACACGACCGAGTTCCTGAAGTGCTGCCTGCAGGCAGCAAAGACGTTAAAACCAGGTTACTAGAAGGGGAGTGCATTGCCTTTTCGCTCACTACCCAGTTCTTGTTCTGAAAAGCTTGCTGCAGGTGGTGGACTGTCAATTGCAACTGTGTTGATGAGTGGAAAAAAAATGCAACTTTCTGAAGGAATACTAGTTTGTAAATCCTAAAAACAGTAACCTTGTATGTAACTTGGATTTATACTGTTCTAGTATTAAAAAACAAAGTTCTGCTCTTTAGCAGAACATGCTTTTCAGTATCTTCCTTCACTCTAGTAAATCCTATTACAATCCTTGACTAAAAGGAAAAAGCTTCCTTCAACCTCAAATTTACTAATAAGGTGGGATTTAAACTTCTGAAGCAATTCTGCAAAGTACAACCTATAAACCAAGGTAGGCACACAGAGCAGTGCAGCAACACTTCTATACAATGAACTAGGCTACTCCATGCAAACTTTGTGCTTTGGAAGCTCTTAAGCATGCATCATTTTGTCTGCTATTGTAAAGGTCAGTCCCCTTTGTAGTGAGGATTTCTCGCACTAAAGGGTGGAGGAAGTTCCTGTTTTAAAAAGTAGTTTTATAATTTAAAGTGATTTTGTAAACAACAGATGCTCAAGTTCTAAAATTTGATCTTCTGCAAGAATTTTCTATATACTTTGCTATCTAGCTTATATATTTTGTAGTCGGTACACTGCCTGAACTGCACAGAAATGCATGCCATCCCAGGAACACCACCGAGGGGAGGTCATTTGGCCAGATTCAGGTCCGTACTGCTATGAGCAGTACTACATGTTTTTAACAGGTCCTTCTAGAAAAGCTCTGCTTTCACCAATCCAGCACTGTTGCTGGACACACAATGCTGCTGCTGCTATGGCTACTGCCACTAGAAGCACAAGCTGAAAATTGCACAAGAGACCAGAAGCAGGACACTATTGCTACTGGCAGGCAGGAGCAGTGATTAGCTCAGGGGAGTAGTAACACTGTTCTACATTTAAAATGTTGGGTAAGTACCTACAACTACTGGCTTTTGAAAGAAAGATGATTAACTCAACACAGTTGTAGCAGACAGGTGACCACTGCCTAAGACCAGCCTCAGCTGGCAGTGAGGTGAAGAGTAACTGGTTAGTAAGGCAGACACACTGCTGTCTTTACTGAAAGGTACTCACTATAGCCTGTGGGTGGAGCACAGAATGGTGGCTGAGGCTACTCTGCCAACAAGCAGCTGCAGTGCCCACTGAGCTAGATTTCCTGACACTCAGTTTCCTGTCACCATAATGTCAATCTTTTTAAAGAAGCATTAACTCAGTAAATCAGAAAAAAAAAATGAAGAAACTGAGCTTGGTGTGTTTCTTGAACAAAAGGGAGGCGGGGGGGAGGAAAGAAGTTCTTACTGCCTGGATACATACAGCAAGCTCAGGGCTCCTGTTCTCCCTGGATGTGTTGCTTCACAATCCTTCATGGAAAAGTGAGGGGAGAAACTTCTTTACATTTGAGGGAACAGCTTCATAACCAAAAGAGGATGAAAGGATTGGAAAAAAAAAAAAAAGAAATACAAATTGTATTGTTACCTGGTAACTCTGAAGAGGTCCTTTTTCCCTGCTACAAAGCTCTTGGTCCCAGTTACTTGATAATTTCCATACCATGTTGCTCAGTGAGATGCAAGGTCTATTAGAACTGGTCAATATATTTCAAAACAAAGACTTTTAATATGTATTCTAATGCCTGTCTTCAAATTCAGATAGGAAGTCTAACTTGCCTTCTGGTTTTAATTGAGGGCTTTCACCATGCTTCAGAAACAAGAGAGTTCTGTCAATGATTCACTCAAAGGGGGTTGAAAAATTAGTGCAAAACTATGTTTCCCCCCCACCCCCAAAAAAACCCCTCAAGCAGTCAGCACATTTCAGAGCCACAGAGACATTCAGTCAAAGGGCTTTTAAAGCGGTTATTGTGAGGCTGCTGCAACAGTCTTGACAGTGTTTGGACAATTCTCCCTATTTGTTTACTGCTCGTAGGGCTGTTTTTGTTTCTGCCATGTATGAGAAGTACTGTTTTCTTTTTCCTTCCCAACACAGGCTACATGCTATAAAATGAGGCCAAGTAAGGGGGCTGGTTTATTTGAGGCAAACCCTATTCTTACAGCAACCTTGACTTTTATAGCAAGTTGTTTTAGTGCACTATTCTGAGTAACAGGGTAAGAATTATAGCAGGTATTTTTTTAAAGAATGAAAAGTCTAATCCAAGCCATTTCACAGTAATCAATCACCCACATTTATGGAGATCATATACACTAACATCTATGGATAGAAACATGTCCTTCATGTCAGTAAGGAATTTGAAAAGGCACATTTTGTTGGTATTTTCCAAGCTAAGTTCAGTTGTTTTTACAAGTGGGTACATTACCTGAAATTATGAGATACCTATATGGGTTTTGGTTTTACATACCAACACCTTATTTAACACCTATCAAACCAAAGTATTACTACAAATCTTACAACAGCGAGCCATACTTGTTCCCTTCTACCCTAAAGACAGGAACCTATTTGATACCACACTGCTACGTATTCCTTCCAGGACTAGTACTTTTTAATCATGAAACTTTCACACAGAGTCATGGACAAAATTATGAACAACAAATTGCCAGTCTTCTGCATTTGAGGCAGAAAAACAAAGTATCAGGCACTATTATTTTTATTCAGAAACTCTGTTGTTTACCAGCACTACAAATCTACAACAAAGAAAACTTCTGGGTGTTCTGCTGTTGTTACCTTTTACACTAACTGGCAAAGAAAATTGTACAGGCTAGGAATCGCTCCCCTGAAATACGCTAAAAGCTTCTCCAAATCTTCAGGGACACAGGGTAACAAAACCACTTTAAGAAGAAAGCAGCCACAGCAGGAAGAACTGCACTTCTGACAGAAAAAACACCCTAAAAGTTTGTTTAAAAAAATAAAACCCAGACACGGTGCTACATGAACACGTATTTACTGCAAGTAGCTCTATGGAAAGCCAAGTCAGATAAATATAAACACTATACAGAGCTTCAAGCCAGTCTCCCAAAACCGCAAACGCGATGTGTTTTACAAAGAAAACAACATAACAATATTTACAATGGAAGACAAAGCCAGATCAATCAGCTCAACTTTAAAACAGATCTGTGAAGCAGAAATAGCAAATATAATGAACAGTTTCAACCATATATGTTTTAGTTTGTACAGACAATAACTGTCCAATATCAAATTAAATTTACAGGACAAACATTGTTCTATCATTGGTATTTTTGTACTATACAGCAGCATAAACGGGTAGCTGGAAGATAGTATATATAGTGATATGTTTTACATCATCTGAAAATGTTCTCCCAGCACAATACTGAATAAATTAGTTGCTGTAAACTAAGAGATTCAAAAAGATTGCATATTTATTATGCTGTACCTATTAGTATTTGTACCACTATACTTGAGGTTACCCATTTACTTATTTATTCAGCATTTATTAAATCAGTGCTGTATATTGTACAATGGCAGCCTCAGGGATCTAATATGAAATAAGTATGTAACAAATTTCTTCAAAACAACCTTTTCCTTTCACATTAAATGTTTAGAACTATCATCATCCAAATTTTGATTTCTTAGAAAAGATGTAAAGCTTTAAAAAAGCTGTCTACATATTGCATTATTAATTTACGAGACCAAACGAGCTATATGGCAAGACAGTATCATGGTCTGTAAGAGTGGTCGTATTTTTAATTAGTGTATGTTTAGCAGCAACAAGTAACTGTACCCAACTTAAACTTATCTTCCAGAATCAAAAACAGATCTGTGCTTTTAAACCCTGTAGCAACAGTTTTGTCCTGTCACTAGACACTGCATAAACTGATTGGTACCATGTTTCCAAAAAAAAAAAAAGTCTTCATATTTTAGTGACATGTACATTTTAATACTACTCAAAAATAGATTTGGGTACACATCACCAAACAATCAAAGTTGACAGTGTCTTATTTGTTATACAAACTGTACTAGCAATTGAAAGGTTGTATGTTAGAGGTGAGGCAGCCTGACAAATCAGTTGTACAATATACAATGTAGAGGATTACCAGCTGTGTGGTGCAGTACAGCATGAGGATGTGTACCACTTCTAAACCCTTTATTAATCGTCAGTGCCTTTTATTATACATTGCATGTACCAACGACTAGTGTCATGCTCTTTAAGTTCATAGCAGTGTTAAAAACCTAAATTCATTTCAACCAAAACAAAATTCAGTACAAGAGTGAAGCACTTAAATTGTAGAAAAATCAGGGCTTGTTTTCAAAGTGGCAAATAGTCATTGTTCCCATTTCTGTAAGTGGGATAAAGACAATTGATGAGCCAACAGTTTACTTTTTTCCCCATTATGCCAGGAAGAAAGAACAAAAATAGTCCCAAATTAAAAATGGGGCTTTGGTTGAAGGTAAGATCAATTAGGGTGGTTTCCCTTTAAAAAGCTACAGCTGACAAATATAATGCAGAAGTCACAAACGCTGGATACGACTCTGCAGTTCTCCATTTGAATGCATGAACAAAAACCTCATTTTACACAATTCGTATTTATAAATGAGTATCTTGAGGGTAAGAACAAAAACAATCTACAAGACAACCAGCCCATTAATCCTACTTTGTACATACCAAAATTCTGAGCAAAAAAATAAATTGTTTAAGCTCTGACAGACAATTGATTTAAAATATCCTAGCCTATTATCAAGAAATACCTCTTGTACCAAAAAAAGCAAAACCTTTAAAAAAAAAAAAACCAACCAACCAACCAAGGGGCAGAAGAGGTCTCTCCTTCCCAGACCTGTTCAGTCCCATGGGTTCACCCCCGGAGCTAATGTGCCCCTCTCCCTCCCTCCTTCCGCCCAGCCACCTGAAAAAAAATCCTGAACTGCCAAAATATTTCTCAACAATACATGTTTTAAGCTAACCACTTGTTAATGTACCAGAGAAGCAAACCCCATGTTAAACAGACAATCAGAAACCAGCTTTAACTTCTCAGAATATAAATTAAAAAAAAAAATTTAATGGGGGAGGCAGGGGGAGGAAAGGGGCATACAGGGATCTCCTATCAGCATTCACACTGCCTCCCACCAAATAGATATGACATGAAAGACCAAATTCCATCACCAAAGCACAGCTATGAAAAAAAAAAATCTCAATTCAAATTAATTCGACTGTAGAGAGCTGATGTCTATGAAAAAATTAATTAAAAGGATGTGTGTCTATGTCCGTGCTGGTGGAAATGAAAGTAGCCGGCTGGAGCTGAGCTTTGCTTCCAAAAGCACCACACAGTTTCTGGAGTTACCAGCAGAAAAGTCTTCTCTTCCAACAATGGTTTCCATGGCAATGCAGTCAGTCTAGAAAGGAGAGGGGGGGAAGAAAAAAAAAAAAGTCAGTGACATTTTAAATGCAAGTTATATTGGAAAAAAATGTTTTCTAGCAAGGAGAATACATGGAGCTTATCCACTGCAGAAGTGACAGCTGCTGAGTGCAGAACAGGTCTCTCTCAGAGGGAGGGGGGCACTACTGGATGGTACCATAGTCAGAAATCCTGAAGAACTATGAAGTCGGAAGGACCGACCAAAGAGCCGCTACGGCCACAGAGCTGACACGTGCGCACTGGACAGGAGCTCGGGCGGCAGCCAGCACCGCGCTACCCACGCGCTGTGGGAAGGACCAAAGCGTACGGCTACCCATCACCTATTTCACTATCAATAATTAATTTAACAAGATCTCGATCCCCTCAACGCGACGGGCGATGCGCATAGCAGAGGCTATTAGTAAGTACACAGTGCAGCGTGAGCGTAGAGCAGTTCTGTTCACCCAGGTGTAATTAAGGTTGTGGCGAACACTCCCATTCACAGCAGGTACAGAACTGCACTATAAACACTCCCTGCAACTCCAGCTCCAAACGAGGAGTGGCAAGTCGTGATAGCTGCGTGCCCTGTCCTCGTCTTTTCAGGAAAAAGCTTAATTCAGTTATAATAAGAAACACCTCAGAGTATAGTTTTTCCCTTTTTTAAGAAAGTCTCACTAAAAGACAATGCATGGTACAAAAGCACGTAGCTACGGCAGATGGCCACCCTCACTGCTGTCAGCAAAAACCAGTGGCTTCAAAGTGACTGGAAAAGGCAAAATACAAAGCGCTCGGTAAAATGAGGGGGAAAAAATACAATCTTGTCTCACAGGAAAATACAGTTGGGTGACAAGGCAGAAGTGGGAATAGGAGAGGATGAACCTCAAAGCAGAACCCAGCTCTGCAAGTAACCACACACATGCCAAGGTGAGAGTGACTCAAAAGGTTCCTGACACGGAACAAACTGGTGAAAGGGATGCAAACACCTCCTGCAGCGGCGTGAACACAAATTGAGGAACGTACGAAAAGTCACTTTTCGGCCCGCTACAAAACCCCTTCTGCTCCCAAGAGAGCCAGTGTGAACGCTAATTTTCAGTCTGGAGGGGGACCATCAGCCAGATCCTGGGGTTACTCTGTCTCCCAGTCCTGACAGACTGTCCTCTTCCAACAGGTTTGTCCCAAGGGCAGCGTCCTCTGCCCATCAGATGGCTTTGGTCCCCTTCTCTTCAAGGTTTGAGGCACATGACTGCGGGAGCCGTTTCCTGGCATTACAGGGAAGAAGGAAACAGCAGGTTGCTCTCACTGAGAAACAACAGCTAGCGTATGAGGTTTAGCCTCCAGAAAACATCAGATACAGAAACGCAGTCTACTTTTTCCCCTTGAAGCCACAGTACAAGCTCTCTCACTGCTCTGAGAGCTCGCTGCCGTTGAGAACTACAGGACGGGTAAGACTTCATTACAAAGCACGACAATGGCAGCGTGGGCCGCTGGAACAAAAAGAAGGGGTTTCTGGAGCTTAATCCTGCCTGTGATCTTCTGCAGGGTCACAAGGAAATCAGTTCAATCTCTTTGCTAAAGAAAGCATAGTGCTTCACTGCCTCTACCGCGGGAATATGCTGAAGGAAACGTGACCATCCAAAGAACAAGCGTTATGTATAACAACGCAAACCTGTATGTTTACTTACATAACCAATCATCAAGTATGCACACACAAACTCCACCCAAAGTTAAAGAAGTTCTGATTTCCGTCCAGCTAAAAATACCATCCCTTCAAAAGAAAAAGGAAGAAAGAAAAAGAGAAGAACAAAGCTCAGATGAGCAGCCTTGCCCCTACCGCCGCAGCCGGGACAGCCCCAGCTCTCGGCAAAGGCTGCCCACTGCTTGGGAGACAGAGAAGCGAAGACCACAGCAGGGCTGGAAGCAGCGCAGAAGTACTGAGGGGTCCTTCCACTTCAGAGAAAACTCCCTTTTATCCCCATACAACCCACACCAAGGTCTGGGTTGCTGAGTCTCATTTTTCAAATACATAGCGATTTCAAAAATACAGTAACTTGGTTTTCCACAATTCAAGGAAGAGACAGCCAAGATACACCCGCAACTCTAGTCTCTCCATTTGTATTATTTCACAGACATCATAAGAACACTACAAAAAGCTATTGCTTGTTACACACAGAGCGTGATGTGGTTAGGGATGGCTTTGTTTTCACAAAAGCCAAGTGGAGCTATTATTTTTGAAATAGTTTTCCTCTTTAGAAAAATATTATTTCGTTGTAGGACCAAAGGATGAAAACACACACCACAGCTTGCAATGAATCACACCTCAATGATGCATGCAAGTCAAACATTAAAACAGTTCAAGCTTCTATATTAAACTTATATTCAGTAAAAATTAACATCTACCAGCATCCCCCCCACCCTCTCCCTGCTGTGGACCTATGAGCTTACATAAAAGGAACTTCAAAAACTGTCTCTGCTTTTGTCAGGACATTTTTCCTCCACGCCTAACACACCAGGCACACCTGAAAGCTGCTGGACAAGTTAGTCTAATCTCACCAAGCATATCCCCAAAACGTTTTGAAAAGGAAAGGCCCAGTTTGAATCAGACAATCCCATGCAGCAGAACTCAGTATTTATACATAAAACCTTTTGGAAACTTTCACAAACTTTTGCCAAATTACATTTAAGATACTTGGAGGGGAAAGGGAAGAGCTTAAGAGCAAAAAGAAAACCCCTGCTTAACTCACAAGTGTGATTCTTTGAACAAGCCTGGCATAACTCTGAAGGCAGCATGATAACCAATTCTACGGCAAGCTCACCAGGTCACTCTAATCAGAGCCCAGACTAACATGGATTAATTTATAAGAAACCAGAAAAGTATCCTCAGCTAAGCTTCACTACAGCTTACAAATTCCCTGCATGTCCTGGCTCAAATGCAGTTTTACACCAGCGTAAAGGCAAGCTCAGGACCTCCCTGCAGCATCCCCCCTTCCCCAAATTCTCTGCTTGTTAAACAAGATCTCATTAATTTGTGTCCCCCCCCTTCTCCCCATGATTATAAACTGTAATTCAGCATGCTTCCTCTTCATTTTTAAACTAAAACAGAATTGCGGGAACTATAAACAAACATAAAGGAGTTTCAGGTAAACATTACCTACAAGCTGGTAAGAGTCTCATAAAGCCCTGAGTCTTTCAGACCTGGAGTTACTGGTTGTCACCACTTCTCTAATCCCCTTGTTAAAGCTGGTAATTTCAATATTGCAGTTGAAGCAGTGCAGCTGGCTGATGCCCTGAGTCATCAGCTCTTTTTTGGGATAAAAGCATCAAGCATTTATATATATATATACACACACACACAGAGATATAATTGATATATATATATAAGTATAGAATCATTTTGGTTGGAAAAGACCTTTAAGAACATCAAGTCCAACCGTTACCCTAGCGCTGCCAAGTCCCCCAGTAAACCACGTCCCTAAGCTCCACATCTACGCGTCTTTTAAATACCCCCACGCATTAAGCTTCTTGGTGGCTCTTCTCCCGTGCCTCATCTTCTTCCATCTTTTGACCACCAGTAGGTGAAGGTAAACTAATGGAGGACATGAAGTGCTCAGAAACCAGCACAGCTTCTGTCAAGCTCCATGATCTTATTTCAGCCTTCATAATCTAAGATTCATCAGCCAACAATTTTCTGTTAATAGTACAAATAGAAGAATTGCTGATCAACAATAAAAACCAATTAGCATTTCATTACAGATACCATATAAATGTATTCGACTCAACCCTGAGCAGTCAAGGAAGCTGTCAGAGAAATGGATGAACCAGCTCTTCTAAAAGGAAAACAAATTACGAGATGTGAACTAGCTGGGAAACGAGGAAAGATGCTCACAAAGCCCATCAGTCCCTTGGAGTTCTCGAAACATAAATGCCACCAAATAGAACTCAGTAGCCTGAGCAGACAGACAAGTTTGAAGGTAACTCTCAGTTGCAGCATAAACACAGGGCTGTTCCTGGATTGTCACGAGCTCTTCCAAGAAAATCTGCTCAGGCTACCAAAAAAAAAGTCTGATAACTGATCATTACAACAAAACATGCAGCCAAAACCTGAACTCAAAAAAACCCCTCTGCACTTCTGAAGCAGCCTAGAAATACACTATTCTAAGTAGTTTTCATGGCACCCTGCTCTGGGTTTCCCTGTTTATTCAAACTTCAGCTCCGTTACCAGATTCTGCACAAAAGCTTCAGTTTTGTTCAAAATTGAGCTCTACTGCTTCAAAATACTGAGAATACAAATTCAAGTTCCTATGAACATTTAATATGGAAAATGAGTCCACAAAGCATCCAAACATTTTCACAGATCACTTCTCAAAATATATAAACAAAGTTTAGAAAATTAAAACAATGTTATCTTCATTCTATTTAAATTCATCAGTTTAAGATGGGATTGGATTATAAAACTACACACAGCTGTCCGAATCTTTCTGAGGAACAATCAGAGGAAAAAGATCACAAGGGTAAAGAGAAACTAAGAGGGCAGATATTTAAAATGGGATGGCAGTATGCCATTGCTTAAAAATGTTTTGTCTAAAATTAAGGAATACGCTGAGAATGCTCTGCAAGTTTTCTCCACAAAAATAACCTAGAGTTTCATAAAAATTAGGGACAAAGAATTAGATTAGTCTTAATTCATTAGATTGTAAACCCAGTGTGTTCCATTTGAAAATGTATCAGATGAGAATATATCCAATTTACACTTCATTTCCTGCATCTGAATTATTACGGTCCTACAAGTCAGGCCACTTTGAAACAAACCAAGAGATTTTAAGAACATAGCAGACATATCCTAATTCTCTCAAAGAAATCCACCCTAAATAATATCTGTTTTTACAGGAAAGGCTTTTACTGACATAATTCTGCAACTGATTCCTAAAAGGATAAAAGCTTTGCTTACAGAAGATATTAATTTAAGATAATTAAATGATTAAAATCTCCATGTCAAAGACTAAGACAGCTTAATGCTTTCTGGAGAACACTACTGAAGTTCTCCATTTCCTGAACTTCAGGTTAGGGGGAAATCGGAATTAATCTGACTTAACGCAGATCAAAAGCAGCAGAACAGCCCTAGACTTTCTTGCGCACATGGCCACACAATATTCCTGTTTTTCAGGAAAGCACCAAATCCCAGCACAACCTCGGGACACAATGCGCACGTCCAAAAGCATTTTGTTCACGCCACTGGGACAGGGCAGGAGCACTGCGATATATTTCATTTCAAGCTTTCCATACGGCATGCAGGTTAGGGGGAGGGAGGTAATTTGCCCAAATACATTCTTCACAAATCAGTGAGACTTTTTTTTTTTTTGCCCCAAATCTTACCAAATACATAGATACTATCCTATGTCATTGTCCTATTTCTTCGAGTTCTTATTTTAATGGCATAGCTTTAGACCTTGCTAGAGGCAAGCACTGTTATTTGAGAAAAGCAGAATTCCTTCTTAATTTGCACACGCAGACACCAAGTCTACAAGTACAAATCAGAAAGCCCGACACGTTTACTGTGGCCGTTGCATTCGCAGTTACTGTACCTGGGTAACCCAAACACGGCCCTGACGCAGAAAAACATCCTGATTTGGGAAATGTGTTCAACTATATGCTTACCATTAAACACCTATTTCACATACTTTCTTCATTCAACAAACCAATGACGCTCAAATTGATCTAATGAATAGATTTTGTACCTACAATTCTACTGATTTCCCGCAAGCGGAAAAAAAAGCAAAATTTGTTTTAAAAGAAAGCTGTCAGATGCCCCACTTATCATTGGATAAACTATTTAAACCCAGTGACTGGTAACAACACATCCCAGTAAATTACATTCCTCCCCAAGCTGTATTTCTAAAATTTAGAAGACAAAGTTACTTTTACCAATAATCTTTATCCAGAATTGTTCATTCCAAACATAGTTCCGCTATTTTTAGTGCTTAGAAATTTCAGGAGTTAAAAACCCTCTCCCATGCTTTAAGATCATTTTTATTCCCTTTGCAGAAATGCCTCATCTTTTGCAACAGTGGCTTTTCCGTTTCAATAAACGGTAGTGTTGTTTCTAGGAAGGCTGTATACACATTCCCTGATTTCATCTCTTTTACTGATACTATTCCTAGAATTAGGAAACTCACGTGCAGTTTTGGCAGGGCCCTAACACCAACTCACATGCACCGGACAGCTTGACAAGAAGTTGTTGGGGGGGGTTTTTTGCGGTTTTTTTGGTGGTTTGTTTTGTTGGGTTTTGTGTGTGGTGTGGTTTTTGGTTGTTTTTTTTAACTACGCTTCTATTGCAAATAGCAAGACGATACTAAAAATTAACTTCTCTCCACACATTGAAGTTCAACATTTCAGATTTTCATGTTGCAGAAGAATGAAAAAAAGTTCTGCTTTTTCAAAAGCACTCTCATGGCAAGTGTGTAAGACTACGACTGACCTCCGAAACATAGGTAAATTTTAGCAAAAAAAAAAAAATTATCTTGTTTGCATGGCTTCTGACAATACCACCTGCTACAGTTCCCTCTGCTCTCGTGACAAAGGTTAGGAGCCTTGAAGTGCCAACAGGGAGGAATATATTTCCAGCTTGTGCTCTTGCTGCAAACTGGATGCTAAGACCTGTTAGGAAACGAACAGGAAAGGAAACAGCCACGCCAAATACCGGTGCTGAGCAGCACGCGCAGCTCTGATTCCCTCATTCAAAAAAGACTTGGAATAACTGGAAGAGTTTCAGAGTAGTGCAGAAAAACTCATGAAAGGCATGAAACAGCTTCCCAGTGAGGAACAGCCAGGTAATGAGGACCCTTTGGCCTGCAGAGAAATATTAGGATGTATCAGGAAATTAAAAAAAATAATTATACCACAGGTCTCCGCTGTGTGCGGTACAGGAAGCCGCTGACGGCACACTGGCTAAGCGTACAGCAGCGGAGGATACGGCATCTACACAATCCTAAATGGCATGGAGAGAAAAGCGGGTTCGTTATCTCTTCCGACGCACAAACTAGGGGCTGCCAAACAAAGTCACTACGGAGCCAGGTCCAGAACAGAGAGAGAGAGGTCTGCACGCAGCCTGTACTGACTGCAGGCTGCTCCCGATACAGGGAGTTTACACAGGACCAAAGAGATTGGAAAACTACTTGAAAAAAGATCCATAAAGGATTATAAAACAGGCAAACTACATCAGGATCAGGAAATCCCTCAGCCTGGGGGAGGGGGGAAAGGAGGGAATAAATAAATCAGAAGCTGGGTGTAAGTTTGTGGGGAGGTGTTATACACACCTGCCCTGCTCTTCCTCTGCTGGGTGTTGTCTTCAGTTTGAGTGAGCAAAACTATTCTTATGAACACAACTAAGAGAAAGGACAGTGTCACTCATGACTAACCAAACAGCTCCCCGCCCTTCAAATCACCTTTCCCGGTACTTCCTTTCTACAGAAAGTTTCACCTAATTCATGCCTTTGCTCCTCCTAAACGCTGTAGCCATCACCATTTGAAAGCATTCAGCACTACCTTTTCCTTTCAACTCTACTGCCATAAATGACTGTCAAAGGCAAAAAGTTACTACAAGGCCACATACCCAAACACTTACACCCTCCTCAGCCATACCTTTTCCCCATGTGAGCCTGCACAAAAATAAAACATCTTCGCTATCAGCCACTATCTACCACCACCACACAGCAGGGGCACGCAATTTTTTACATTTTCTAATTACCACATTATTGAGTCTGCATTAACATTAGGATTCCCCAAACCCTGGCTTATGCAGGCGAGGAAGAAGAAAGGTTCAGACTGCATTGCATCTGCGAAGCACGGTCTGCTCAAATCACAGTATACGCACAAGAGCCAAGGATAGGGCCTTCAGCTTCCAGGAGCTCACAAAGGACAGTTAAACTGTGTCTACGCACAGACGAGTTTTAATTAACATCGTGCAACTCTTGTTTAGTGTTTACCTTGTGGAGCATGTCACTATTAATATTTCAATCACCTATACCCTCAACAGTGAATCAAGCCTCACTGCTGCCACCATTTCCAGACTCACCCACAGCCACTACAGTGTCCGTTCAACCTGATCTACCAACACAGAAATAAAATAACTTTCTCCTGTCAAAGCCTTCACCTTGCACTCCAGCTTCCGCAGGCTGCTCTGAAGCAGCTGAAAGCACCGCAGTGATGAGCAGGTGCCATCCAGACCTCCCAGTTTTGAGCTGGACTCCAAATGCTCCGACACACTGGTTACGAATCCTCCGAAGCCAGGCTGCTGCCTCCTCCTCAATGCTAGAAGATTGCCTGAAGCCCAGAGATGCCACCTGAAAAGCCAAGAAGGAAGCAGTAGCAATGCCAAGGCAGCTCCATCACCCTGGCTGCTTCTGGAGCAAAGTCTCACAAAGAACAGAGGACGTGGGTCCACGCGACATTAACTGCCTAGGGATGCTGCGCAGGGTGACCCTGTGCTCTGGTACGCATCCCTGCACCCCCGCTCGCACCAAATCTATCAGTCACACGGCTGCAGGAAAACTAACTTACAGAAAGGAAAAAGGGAAAAAGAGGAAATAAACCCATCACATTCCAGATCTAAAAGGGAGAAGTAAACATTGGGACATGCTCCTAACTCGGAGATACATGTTGGCCCACATTCCTCTTACCAAGATTAATATCCTGGCCAGTGTTCTGACATTTACCTCATCCTTTTCAAGTCATTTAAACCATTACAACCGCTGTATTTATAGCTTGCTACCTTCCATCGCTCCCTGACGTGTGCGTACCCTTCCAAGCGTCTCTACCAGCTTCCTCTCTCGCAACTGCTCTCAGGCAGCTTTTATCTCTCTGCAAGTTGACTCTTATCTTCACTCTGCCAATGGTAGCAGCCTTGATCTTTATCTTGCTCTCCACCCCAGCGCATTAAGTTTCATCCATCTCTAGTTTCATCTTTTAAATTGTAAGCTCCATAGGACAGGGATCAACACATTTACATTTGTGGCATGGGACAGGGGACCTCCGTCTTGCCTACCTGTTCAGGTTCTACAATGAGTAGAGATCACGTCAGGAGCTGCAAGCTTTCATTAACAGACTCACTGTCGTAATATTGTCTGAAGGACCTCAAGATCAAATCTCTTCACTTTTTCAACTTGTTTCTAACTGATTTCTTGTTCACCACAATCTGCAATTTAAAAACATCTTGTTCTAAATACAAACAAAAACCCCACCCACCCTACGAAAACACCACAGTTAAATATAGATGACAAATACCTCCCAAAGTGTCTCACATAACAAAAAGCAAATATTCTGAAAGTTTGAACTCAATAGTGGATGTTAGTACTGAAAACCCCAACAGCTTACATATTTTTCTAACAGATTAACTTAAAATACAAAAAAAAGAAATCCATACAGCAAACCTATGTCGGTTTTGACTCCAGAAACTTTATTGGTTTAGACCCACAGATGAAGTTTTACCTGCATCCAACCTGCGCTGAAGAACCTGCCTAAAACAGACTCTGGTTAGTTAGACCAGGAAACCAAAAGCACCCAGACCTGAGGAGAAGCCTTCCCGTACTATTTGGTTTGTCTTGGCCATTTTAGCTCAATTGTCGATAAGGTGCTACAAAAGTCACAAACATTCCAATGCCTGTCAGTACTTTAAACAGGGTTTTCATGCAAATAAGGTATCGCATGGCTCGAATTAATAGTTTTTCTTGGTCTACTATACAACATGTTCTCATTTATCTAATGATGCATCTGCTGCACTACCACTAAGAACTCTCCAAACTCCTGGTAGCTTAAGAGATCTGTGTGAAAAGAAGCAAGAGTTCCCAAAAAATAATTCAGGCTCAGGCTATCCAGCATCAGAAAAAGTTACTCTGCAAATTCAGCTGTTCAGCAAGAGTCATAAACAATAAAGCAGGCTGGCTTGGCATGAGCATGGGAACAGAATGGCACTATTCCCTGCGGAAGGGGGATATCATTCATCAGTGCCTCAGTAAAGATAGAAGCAAATTTTACCAGGTTGCTTGCACACCTTTTGGTATTATTTCCTGTGATTTTCAGGAAAAAAAAAAAGCATTTTGATATCCTCAGTCATTCCACAGAATCCTGTTGTACTAAAAGGGAAAACTTTCTCCAAGTAGGTAGCATATTCATGAGCCTTTCCTGCCCTAGCAAAAAGTAAACACTATTCTTACCTATTTTATGCCCTAAATAATTCAATCTGATATTTATATAAGTTCATAATATACATATGCTATATAGTGAACACAAGCACTATTCACCTTTTAGAAGTAATTTAAAAGTTTTCAATTTTCTTGAGTCACATTAAATCGTATCATCACCTTGAAATTACAGCCAAATCTTAACTGTATTCATTTCAGTATAAGCCACCTCTTTCAAAAGCCCCTTCTTCTCGGAAGATTAAAAAAGATTAGACCTTACACTTAACTCACAAATCACTGCCACGCAACACACGTATACTCACACAGAGTCTGAATTGTTAGCATCCAACCACTTTGCTAAATTAACAGAAAAATAATGTTTTGAAATAAGCAACCTTTGCCCCTTAAGATACAACTCATGACTTGAGCAGGACAGCAAATTCTTGCTAACAGTCTACTACACTGCTGCTCTTGGGGTAATGCTACACCTGAAGCAAAATCTCCACAAATCCAAACACTTACATGTTCAAGATCATTTAGATAAGATACTGAGCAACACCTTTGATGAGTCAGGCTAATTTACCTTTGTCTTCCCACTGCCCTCAAGTATGTCACAAATCCCTATTGATCAAGGTTCTCACCTAAAGCGTAACCCTCCCTGAGCTGAGTGACCTTTACAGAGATGCAGGACGTGATTAAAACTAGAACATACTTTTTCCTTTTCCCCTAGTCATTGCTTTAACCTGTAAGACAACAGTGCAACTTGATCACTGAATGGTTGTAAATATGCAAAAGCTACACACGGAAAAAAAAAAAGTCAAACAGCAAATTTGGGGGGGGGGGGGAGGGCATAGGACAGCTCTCCACCCAAGTTATTACATACTATTTAAGGATGAGTAATAAGATAATGCTACATTTTTAGGACAAAACAAAAGTAGTAATACATTCCTGGGCTCCAGAAAGCTTGACACTCTCTCACCTGCCTTTCAGTTTTATCACTCCATTTTCCTTTAAGTTGAAGAATGCCACATTTGATCACAACAGTACTTAAAATTGTAGAGTTTGTTTCCTGCTTCGGATCAGAAAAACAAAGTTGTTAGCGCAATCAGCATACTGGACACTATTCAGCGTGTTTTCGGGAGCACCACAGATCCACAAACAGCACACAAACACACACCAAGGCACAACACGGTACTATAAGCTCTTTTTAGTACCATCCAAAACCTCAAGGTATAAACCC
Organism: Balearica regulorum gibbericeps; assembly: GCF_011004875.1. Classification (NCBI taxonomy): domain Eukaryota; kingdom Metazoa; phylum Chordata; class Aves; order Gruiformes; family Gruidae; genus Balearica; species Balearica regulorum. The sequence goes on from NC_046194.1 coordinate 20,243,488, forward strand.
TCCCTCCCAGCAATCAATATGAAGAAAACTTATTAAAGATCCTTTCATTAAAAAAAAGGCAGCACATGCAGAGAGGAAAAAACCAAACTCTACTTACTGCTAACACACCACTGGACATAGAAAAAACCCAAAAAACCAGCCACTGGAAGGACTGAACAAGCACTGCACACCTTCTACTACTCCAACCTGCCGCCCCCCGCGACAGGGGAACAAGGGGCCTCAGACCATCAGCAAGGAGGGAAAACGTGAAGTTTTAGAGAGAAAACTAGAAGGGTAATAATACATTTAAGATTTGAATCAGTTCTGGATTGCTCCCAGAACTCCCCACGTCCTGCGGCGATGCTTTAGCCTACAAGACAGCTACGAGCAGAAAGTTTTTAGACATCCAAGAGAGACACGTGTCACCCCAGGTGCAACCGCGGACTGCAAGTCTGGGAAGCTGATTTCCAAAAGTATTTCAACACTGACTATAAGTAAGCATTAAGGGGAACATTCTTGCCTCAGATTTTCTCACCCAAGCACAAGTAAAACCCAACTGATTCTTGGTCAAATATGTCATAATTAGCTCACTCCCACGCTACATGGCAAAAATCTGTTCTGCCTTCAGCAGCTCATATACTACTTGAGAAAGTCACTCTGGGTATTTTTAAGCATAGCTGTAAGTCACTCAAGACTGCTAAACTGGCATCTGTTACAGCAAGATTAAAATGGATTGGGTTTTTTGGGGTTCTTTTTTCTTTTAAAATTATCATCCCAGCATTACTTCAAAGATGTAGGATACATCGCAGCTTTCGGATGTGCTTCAGTAGGGTTCTTCAAGTTATTTTTAAACCGGTCCGTGCCTTAAGTATTCTGCCAATACAAAAGAGCCTCAGTTTGAAGCAAACTTTTAAAAACCACTAGTCTGAAACCCAAGGGGCAGTTATTTGCCTGGTATCCCGTAAACTGTAATTTACTATATTAGTAATAGCTAAAGCTTCCAGCTTCTGAATTTCTCAAAGTCTATATTGTTTATTATATTCTTCAAGATTTTGCATTTGACCTACGCAAGTTACCATAAAGGATATGGACAATTCGGAACACAAGTTTTGCTTTACAGCTGTACTTGTTTTCCTTCCTCTCAGCTCCCCGAAGTGTACAAAACACTCTCACCCAGTCTAGCACAGGAGGAGATTAAAAAGGTGAGGAACATTTAAATTATAATCCTGCACTTTAGAGAACTTCTGAAATAATAGCATAGTGTTAGAATATCAGGTAGAGAAAAGATTAAAGAGCGGGTGTAAAATAGGTGCATTGATATTAAGCTGAACATTACATTTACTCTGAACAGTCTGTTTTGGTTTTGGAGTCCAGGGTATCTTTACAGCTTTAATATTTCTAATTAAGTCTGAAGAAACTGGTATTATACAGGACCCATTATGCAGTTTATTACCACCCCGTTCTCATTATCCTTCTCAGTTTCTACAAGGTCCAATGACAAGCTATACATTAGCTAAGCCCTGTTTGAAGTAGCTTTAGTGTTCTGTACTCCTAGCACAAAATTTCATGACTCAGATTCATGTAATCAAAACTGCAAACCGCTTGCTTCAATATTGTGTAACAATTTCATGATGAAACTGTTCTGCTAATGACCTCCTTTAAACATCAAGCATTAAAAATCTGAGCCTTATATTCCTTTTATCATCATTATCAACATAAAACCTGAGCTCAATTTTGCCTAAGCCTAAAATAAAAGTTTAATAACAAGCCAAGTTAGTGCCCTCCCCCTCCTCCATCCATGTCATGAATGGAGAAGGAGAAAAAAAAAAAAAGTTTGATTCACATCAGTGAACCTGAACCAGAAGTAGTTTGGGAATTACAATGAGGGGGCAGTGATGCATTGGAAATCACTCTGCCACCCTCAGCAGTTAGAAGGCACTTGAGTCACAGAACACAATATTCCATTTGAGCAAACAAAAACAAAACAAAAAAGCAAACAATCTGAAGTGGGGAAGTATTTTCCTTCCTGTAAAACTGCAGTTTAGTGAGAAGAGATAAAGTTTTCTACCTGACAGAATTTGATCACTATGGGCTCCTCTCTAGGAAGTAAAGGGTAAACGCATCTGCTAAGTATTTTCCTTAAGAATGGATTTAACCACAGAGCATTTTTCGGGCACAGAGACAGAAAGAGTGGGATGTAGAAGGAAAGAAAAGGCAGCACTCAGTTCTGCTAAAAGTCTCCAAAAGTATTAAAAATATCAATTACACATAGGCACACTACACCTCTTCAGGATATAAGAGGTTTAGGAGTGGAGCTTTATTCTCAAAACTGAATGTGAAAGTGTTTTTCTGGATTACAGAAAAACTTTTTAAATACTAAAATCAAAGCTTTATGGCAGTAGAAACTAATAAACTGCTTAAAGAACACGGACTTCTAAAATCATGCTTGCTATAGCTCAGAGACACTATTTAGTATCTGAATGAAAACTGCTATCTTTACAGTCAAGAATTTTAAGTCATTACTAAGAAACAGATACACCCCAGCAATTTACAACACTGTATTCAAGTTTGGCAAGCTACTTTTAGCCTGGACTATTCCAAAATCTGTTCACCCCTCCAAGAGCCACCTACAAGCGAACAATGTCCACACCCCCCCTGCCCTCCTACCGTATACCAGAAATATTTCATGCTGTCTTTATAGAGAACTCTTAGGCCTTGTTTTGGAGCAGTGTTTTATAATTTTCTTTCTCCTTTTAGGACTAGGAAAAAACTCCACCAACCTAAGCTCTTATTATTCTCATGCTTAATTTCCTGCCAATGCCCAGGTTTTTATGCACAGAGTTTCTTTCACTTTATTTTAATGCATGTTTCATTTCCAGAAAACTTCAATTGACAGCAAAACCCAGCAGCTCTAAGTCTCTTGCCCGTCCGCAACTTTTAACAGGCAAGGGGAAAACCCCAAGCACAAGGCTGTAGATATTTTGCTGTAGCAGTAGTAAGCAAAATGTTTAACGTAAATACAATTTCTGAACACATTATCTCTTGAAAAATATTGTTAAATGTAATATTTACAGTACAGCTGAAAGGAAATAATCTAGGGTTTGGGGTTTTTTTTCTTCTCCATTTTGTAAGAAGTTTTACTTTCTAACACAGATTTTAGTCATATGAGGGAAGTAAGTTCAAGTAGGAATTCTGCTGTCTTTGGGGGTGCTTTTTTCAAAAACAACAAACAAAACTCACAAATCGGCTACAACAATCAGTGTGCCTTTGACTTAGCAGACAAATCTTTGAAGTGCTGAAAGACTAACTTTGGAAGAAAGCACTTCTTGGACTGGCAACTTTCAACGTCTTCTAAATTTGATTCCAACCAACAAAACAAAGCAGAGGAAAAAAAACCACTGAGGCAAACCACACATTTCTGAGCAGCCCCAAGCAGTGCTGCCAGACTTCGAATGGCATGCGAGCTGAGTCAGGCTTATACCTTCCACTATTAAAGGCTACACAGTTTGAAGCTCCTGCAATACCTTCTGCCTTTAGACACTTAGTTTTAAAGTGAAACTAGGAAAAAAACCCTTATCACTCCAGCGTTTAAGATTGTAATTAAAAATATAAAACCCAGCAGTAGCCTGCCCCTTTACTGCTTTCGCTGTTGACAGAGAAGTAGACAAATATCAATGTCCAACAGCGATTAAATATTTCCTCTTAGTAGTCATCAATTATTGACTACACATACATTTGCAAAGAGAGGAAAACATCATTTCCAACACATACAGGTCTCTATCTGGGTGGGTGAATTACTGTAAGGAGTTCAGTGGGTCACTAACACCAAAACAAAGATTATACTTCCAAAGTTCGAGTGCAATGCAGCGCTTGCACAAACACTGCCGTTCAGTCAGTGGACCTGCATAATACCACTAACAGCTAATTACTACTTTTTGCTCCCACCGTGACAGCAAAGAGCTTAACATATGAATAAGAGCGTCCCTCCTCTTCCCATATTCTTCCTCCCCACCGCCACCACCCTTATTTTTTATGCACACCTCAAACTGCATTACCTTAAGTTTGGTCAGACCACTGATCACTTGAAAGCTAGCAGCCTCCTCTCCCAAGTTTCAGACCTGGAAGACATCCCTCAGAGCCTGCTCTTCCTCTATCACAGGCATTCCTCACCTGCTTACGCCAAAGGCAGATCCCTCCGTGCAGGAGGGGAAGGGTTCTGGCTTAGCAAAGCCCTTGGACACAACTAGAAGGTGGTGATGGTGGAGGGTACGGGCTGCAGGAGCCCCTCACCACCCTGGTCAGGTGCCAGGAGAGGTCTCCTCTGGAGGATACGAAGATACTTTGGAGACCAGAGCTCAAAAGGACTACACCAAACCTTCAAAGGAAAAACCTGAGTTCTGTTTGCATGAGATTCAACTAAATAAATGCAGGCAGATTTGCACATAAAAAAACCATAAAACATGCATTTCACCTACATTCACTGAAAGAAACAGATCTGAACCCCGAATTTTGATGTCTAAACCCAATTTAGCAATTTTCAGCTTTCTCTATCCATGACACAAGTTGCAAAATATCAACTTCACAAAAAAAAAAAAGTGAAGAGTCATCTAGTTACAAGAAGGGAAGAAGAGGAAAACAAAAGCAAAGGAAAAAAGAGCTATCATAACCTCAGGACAAGAATTCACAATATGAAATACAATTAATGTTCATATTAGCAAAATTCTTTTATAAAAAACAGAGGCAGATGCCAGTCTGGTAACACCTCTAACTGCCTAGGAGAGTCACACCAATCCTTTAGGCCAAGGACCATGTCCCCTTCTGTCTTCCTTCAGCAGTTAGGATACTGCACTACGAGGAGACTGGTCGTACCAGAATACTACAGAAGATTATTAAAAAACATTTATCCCGCTCTGAAGACCGCATTTTTAGTATTAATTAGAGAACCTAATTCCTACAGTTAAGCAAGCATGAAAGGAAAGGGCTTTTAAATTTACAAACCTTTTCTCGCAGCGTTACACTTCAGACCATCAGATCTGCTGAAATCTATGCTTACGTAAGCTCCACTGTCCAAACCTGAAGTACCATTTTGGAGATGGCAAGTTGGCGCTGTAGTACTTGCCTCACAGCTTATAGGATCATCGCGTAAATTCAGAGCGATGTAGTTTAAGCCATTCTGAAATCCAGTTGAGGTATCCCTGGACATTTTGCTTTCCTGACCGTCAGAAATGTTTTCATCCGGTTTTAACCAAACATTGTCAAATGAGGCAGAGCTGTGTCTTTTGCTACTATCAGTAAAGAAAGAGGAAGAGGTCGTCACAGTCCCAGCAGAAGAGAATGTCTCAGAACTGTGTCTCCTCCTGCCTTGAGGATCAGCTCGAATCACTTTCGGTCCCATGGGAGGTTCAGAGCTAGGAACAGAGAAGCTACTGCTACCAGCATATCGATCAACAATGCACAGTCTATTAACTATGGAAGAAGGGCTATCAATTTTTACACCATTGTTGGATTCGGTGGCAAAGGGCCGAGGTGGAGTTGCTGCCATGTTGAATGTCATCTCCGTGTAGTCATCAGTCCTGTTACTCGCGGTGCTAACACAAGCAGTACCAAACGAAAGCCTAGCGTAGTCAGGATTTGGTTGGTTTCTAGGAATACTGGAACTTGCATAAATGGAAATATCTGTTAAAGAGTTGGACAGTTCCTTTGCTGCTTTTGGTGACTGTACGTCCAAGTCAACACTCATATAATCAGAAAGCGGGGACTGTCTGTGGTCACTACTTGAGCCTAGAGATGATGGCGATCCTTCTGCAGATAAGGAGTACGGTGTATTACTCGCCTTTTCATTAAAATCAATATTTATGTATTCACCGGGACTCGCTGGCTCAGGTGGGACTGTACGATCATACATTCTTGGGATGGTATTACTCCCTCTTGTACCTAGAGGGAGTCTTGTGGGCCTAGTAGCCCTGTTCTGCACAAGTCCTTCATCTGCACCTTTCACCACTGGCGATTTAGAGATGCCGTTAGCCAGAACTTCGCTGTTGACCCCTTTTGCGTTTTCTGGTCCACCATACAAGAGTTTTCCAGGTGAAGACATTGGAACATATTCACTGTGGTCACCGTTTTGTCCTGACAGCGCCTTAAAGCTTCGGGGCAAAGAAAAATATGAACTGAAACCTTTGGAAACAGAAGCGGTGTGAATGTAATTCGAATCACCGGGGTGCTTTGGAGCTGAATTACCAGGTGACATATCCATATACTCATTGTTTATGATCTTCTCATTACTTCCTTTAGAAATAAATCCAGTTAAAGGACTTCGTACAGGTGAAGAGCTAGCCTTTGGAAACATCATCATATATCCTCTGGAGTCAACCTGAGACGGTGACCATGGATTGTTAATCTGTCTTGGAACAGACATACTTTTAGGAGTCATTGGCAAGTAATCGCTGTTGCTGGATAGAGAAGATGCAACTCCTGGCATCATTGGCATGTACCCATCATCCCTGGCTTTACTCCTACTTTGGTTACATATGGAATCAAGGTTACCATCGTTGTACTCCAATTCATGGTTATCTTTCAATTTTGGTGTTTCAGAGTAAAGTAATCGTCCATGATTTCCTGCAGAGTCTTCATCTAACGAAGCCGTAGTTTGTGTCGTCTTCTGCTGCATCGCTACAGAAGTTGGTTTCGTTAGAGAGTAAGTTCTTTTCCTGAGACACTTCTCAGCCTCCATGTAATCATCTCTTGAGTTATCATCTGCCTGTTGCTTACTCATGGACATGTACTCGCTCAGACAGTTCTCCTCTCTGATAGGTGGCGTGTTTCCCAGGGAATCCGGTGTGTTACTCCTGACCCGAAAGTACCTGAAATCTCCGGGGCTGGAGCCATATTCATCAGAAGATATAAATCCCCCGTCGCTTGGGGAACCACAAACGGATGAGCTAGAAGGCCTGGTCAGCATGTCCGAAGCAGAGCCATGGCCACTGCTGGAAGAAACACTGATGGGACTTGTAGTGGAGGGAAAATGAGAAACAGGCAGCGAAGCAGACCTGGTGTGGTAAGACGAGCTGAAAGCGGCTCTCACGTACCTTCCGCTCCCTTCTTGCCGGCCCAAATTCATTCTCGCAGTATTGAGGTGGATCAGACTCCCCGTCACCGACCTAAAAGGTCTAGTCATGGTTCCTTCTCCTTCGCTGGATGTTCTGAAGCGATAGGAGTTGCTGCTTTTGGTGGTAGGAGGAGTCCCTCCGGCAACACTCTCGGTTCTCGGTCTTCTCTGCAAGCCTGTCTGGCTGGGGGGCAGGTTGCCCAAGTGCCTCCTCGTGGTGATGAAGGAGATAGGATTGGTACCGCTACCACCACCAGAAGACTGGCTCTTGCTTCGGGGCCTGAACTCCGCAAAGGCCTTTAGAGCTTTCATGGTCTCCAGAAAAGTCTCGTGCATATTCTGGGCAACCACCGAATCATCCACTTGCATCCAGAGCTCTCCAGGTCCAATGGAGGCAGATCTGCCCACTTCGATGAAGAAGAAGTTTTCCGAGTGTCCACAGCGCCGAATATTCATCAGCTGCAAGTGGACGGAGGGCACCTCCGAGTTCAGCTTGACGAGGTGGATGGCCTTGCTGGAGAGGCACAACCTATAGACTCCAGTAAGGTTTTTCGTTTGTCCCAACCCTTTGGGCTTAACGTTGACTTGCCACACCTCCTTGAAGACGGTGCCAGGCCTCAGGGCAGCCCCGTAGTGCTCGTCGTCCTCGTCCACCTGCTGATCAGCATGGTCCTCCTGCTCCAGGAAGCCCCTCTTGCTCTGGCTCATGAGCTCGCTGATCGCCTGGTACCAGGCCTCCTGCTCGGCCTCGTTTTCTGCCAGCACGGCGAAGTACTCGTCCTTGGTGTACAAGGCGATGATGTGCTTGTGCTTGGCGTCCGCCCGCCGGCTGACGGTGAAGCACTGGTAGAGGGGGATGACCCGCTTGGGCGGGGGGCAGCAGAGGGAGGCGGCCCCGCCGGCCCCCGCCGCCCGCAGGCTGCTCTTGAACTTCTTCTCGCTGTCGTAGTACTCCAGCCGGGCGGGGGCCAGGTGGCTCTCAGCCCGCAGGACGAAGTAGCGCTTGTGCCCGTGCTTCTGCTTCCGCAGGTAGCCGCACTTCCTCACGTCCTCCCCGGCGGCGGAGGAGGAGGAGGGCGGGGGGACGCCGCGGCCCGCCGGGGGGGGTTGCCCGCCGCGGCCCACCGCGGGGACGGCGCGGCCCGCCGCGGGGGCGGCCTCCGGCGCCGGGCAGAGCGAGGCGCTGGGCGAGCGCCGCAGCATCAGCAGCAGGTGGTGGGGCTGAGGGGACGGGCAGCGGCCGCCCTCGCCCGTCGCCGGCTCCCCCTCGCCCGCCGCCGCCGCCGCCGCGCCGGGCACGCCGGGCTCCTGCTGAGGGACGGCTCCACCTCCCGTGTGGCGGGCGCCCGGCTCCTCCTCGCCGCCCCCGGTCGCCGCGCCGCCGCCCGGGCCATTCATCCCACTCGCCATCTTAGGGGCCAGGCAGGGTCCGGAGCACCGGGGAAGGGGTACGGGGCGGGCAGCGAGAATCCGCCCTCACCGGGGAAGCGCCCCCCGCGGCGGGCCGCGCATGGGGAGCGGGCGGTGCCTGCCTGCGCGCCCACCCGCCGCCCCCGTCCGCGCCCTCCGGCCGGCCGCGCCGCGTCCGGCTACTCGCACTCACGCAGGCAGCCTCGGCGGCACCACGGCGAAAACATCACGTGACCCCGCGGAGGGCGGGGGCGCGCGCCGGGAGGGAGGCGGGGGCGGGGCCCCGGCCGGCAGCGGGCGGAGCCCCCGGCGCCGAGGCGTGCGGGGCGAGGGGGGGGCAGCGGGGAGCCGGCCGGGCGACTCGCCGGAGCGGCAGGAGGGAGAGCGAATAGAGAACGGCGGGCCTTCCACAGCCACCCAATCAGCTGGCGGGGAGGCGGGCTTCGCCGCGCGCTGTCCGGGAGAGGCGGGCATCCGGCGGACGGGCAGCGCAGTGGGCCAATGGAAGGCGGCGGCAGCCCCGGGCTGGCCGCGATCTAGCGGGGTGTTTCCTGCGCTGGAGATGGGTGAGTGGGGAAAGAGGCGGGGCCGACGCTGACTGGCGGGGGAGGGGTGAGCGGCCGGGGCGTCGGCCAATCCGCGCCTCACACACACAGCTATGGGAGGCGGGGGCGGGGAGCGGTGTGTATTCGGCGGCGCGAGTAAAACGGAAGGCGGGGGCTTGGGGAGATGGGCAGATCCCGCGGCCAATCAGCGCTAAAGTCCCGTCCGACGGAGAGCTACCGGCTGACGTTGCCTTCGCCAGCCTCCCCCTCCCCGCCCCACCTCCCCCCGAAACGCACACACTCCGCCCCACCCCCCCGCTCGCGGCCGGAGGCGGCCCCGATTGGTCAGCGCGGAGCTTGGCGGGGGACGCCGGGCGCGCGGGGCGGTGGCGGAGCGCGGGGCGGGGTGAGCGGGTGCGCGCCCGCCGCGGAGGAAGTAAACAACTCGTCAGCGCGCGAGCGACCGTTGGAGCCGAGTGCAAAAGCGGCCGTTCGCGTGCCGCGGGCGGGGCCGGTCTCTGCTGCCGTGAGGGGCTGGCGGGCAGGGGCCAGCGGAGCCCACGCCTGGCGCGTACAGCGCGGCTTCGGCCTCGGCTCCTTCGTCCTCACGTCCCCTGTAAGCCCCACGTCCCCCTCCCGCAACTCGTGTTGCTTGTTCTGACGCGACCATGCGTCGTGCTCTGTGGTACAGTGGGGATTTTTAGTGTTTTTGATACACTGCGATGTCATTCGACAATTGTCGAGGTTTTGGGGACTGGCCGGTGCCAGTCAGTGTTGGGTTTGGCGTGACTAGCAACCGGCGTTACTGCTGTGGCTGCTTGATGCAGCTTGTGATCTTCAGCCTGTGGTATCCAAGCAGGCCACTGGCATAATCCCTGAATTTTAGATCAAAATGTGATGAGTGAGGAGCAAAATCCTTCCGTTTTGCAGTCAAATTGTGAGTGGGTGCTTGGGTGCCGTAAAATTCTCTGCCGTCTAGATTAATTGTACTGTTAAAACGCGGGGCTAGGTGTTACCAGATGTACAGATGTTTCACCATTTAAGAGAGAACGTTGGAGGGTGCGGAACCATTTCTAGCCCTTTACCTACCTCTGTAACGCTTTCTTCCTCTCTTAATGAATTCTTGCCTTTGCCAGCTCACCAAGTGTCCGAACAGAGGCATTTAATTGACATAGAAGTGCAGCAGTTCTTTGACTCTGCCTGCGAACTGTCAGGGCCGGGAACAGAAGCAGCTTTCCTACCTTGATTTGCTCTCAAGGTCGTTCTTTGTCTGCCTCACCTATGATTCATTATTTAGATGACAACTCTCACCAATCCCTGACACCAACTTCCACCACCCACTTGTTAAATTTTTTTGGATAAATAGCTCTATGTTTTCCTTCATTCTGCCTCTCAGATGTGGGAAAAGATATTTTCTTGGAGTGTCCAGTAACTCAATTTGGGAGCTGACGCACCAAATCTTGTACTTGCCATATTGATTGTTAATGCCTCATTATTTCTTTGTACTTCTCCATTATCTGTCCACTGCCTCCTCATCATGTGTTTAAACAGCAATCTTTTTTTGTTTTGTGTTTTTACAGCATCTAACACAATATGTTCTCGTCCATGATTATAACTCCTAAGTGTTATGGCAATACAGTGAATAAGTTGTAACTACAGAAATGTAATGATTCTCCAAACAAGTATTATAAACACTAGGAAACTGAGATTAAATTTAATTTTTAGAGAAATTCAAACATATTAGTATGAAAATACACAACTAAACACCCTAGTAACATTGATTCTGCCATGCAATAGCTGTACAATTACATTGCATTATATTGTTGATAGGCCCTGGTAAAATTAAACTGAGTTTTGAAGATGCATTCTTTTTATTTTTCATTCTTTTCTATGATGTGGTCCGTCTGTTGGGTGGAGCTGAGACTGCCCATGCATTTCCATATATTGTTTGGATTTCTTTTCTATCCTTCCACATGAAAATTTAAAATGGTTTTAAATATATTAAAGCCTTACAACTATAGAGCAAGGTGAACTGTGTTCATTGCACGCTTACCCCAGCTGGTTGCTGAAGGATACATGTGGGAGGAAGAAAGGAAACAATTTGAAAGAAAGGGCTTGGGTTTTCTATTTTGTTTATGTTATTTTTTTAGTCATCAACCTCTGGGCTTGCTTGACAGTAACTATGAATAAGCTGTCTCTGTATGTAAGAAGAAATGTACCAGTGTTTTCTGGTCTCTTTTAAAGTCTTTTACTATTACATTGCACTTGCAGTGGTTTTGCTAGGGAGCTGAGAAAGCGATGTCTGCATAATTCAGTCATGTAGAATTTTGGGGTGGTGGATGAGTGGGATCAGACCCAGGGGTAGCTGCAAAGAACAGCTAATAGACAGGGATTTTTCTGATGGGCCCTCTGGCTTAAAAAGAATGCTTAGCTTTCCTGAAAACTTAAATTGTTCATATTTTTCTATGTGGCTATTAGGAAATACTTCCCCAAGCTGCAAACTAATCTTTAATTTGCATGCACTTTCTCAACTTTCATTAGTAGGAAGAATGACTAATTTGTTTTATCTCTCTTCAAATAAATGTTTAGAGTCTTTGATGCAGTTATTGAATCAAAGTTATTGATATTCTGTAGCAATATTTTTTTATTTTTGTAGCTTATACAAAATATGTAAGAATACCTGTTAGTATACGATATCCTTCCATTACTAAAATAATTGTTTACATATGGGATAAGATCTAATTTTACCATCTTCTATGTCACAAATTACTATAACTTTCACAAACTTTTGTAGGTTTCTGTCTCACTGTTTCTCTGGCTACTGCTCTAGCACATAGTCATAGTGTACTCTGTAAAGTCAGTGCCCCACTGTTCTATAAAGTCAGTTTTATATTCTTCAGTTTTACTTACAGAAACCAACATAGCCTGAGTATGAAATGCTTCCTTAACTGTGGTTGCATTATCTTCCAGCAACTGCAAAGGGAAATCAAGATGCCCTCTTTGTGTCTCTTGATCTTCACCAGACTTGAAGAACCTGTAGTTCTTAGAGCTGCAGGTATGTTTGCTTTGTGTTTTATTTATTTGCTCTTTCTACCCTACCAAGTGTCTGCATGAGGCAGGCACTGTAAAAGACCAGAAATTTGAAACCATTTCTTTCATTATAGTTTCCACAAGTGGCCATAATGTGCATAATACGAAGTAATTAAGCGATTGGTAGTCGTACTGTTGAGCCAAATGGTGGACCATGTATGTCATCTGCTGCAGAAGTACTGAGCGACAAGTAATGGGTTCCTGTAGGCATCTGTGAAATTCCACAGAGAGCAATATTATTAATTCAGTTAAGATATAAGAGGTAAATTGTTTCGGACACAATGTCACATGATTTATTGCTCATTTCTTTTAGTTTCACCAGCCTATATTATGTCCATCCTTAGTTGCATCTACAGAAGTAACTACCCAATAAAAGACAAAGGAGAAATTAGTTTTGTTGAGTAGTAAAACACAATCCTAGCTCAATCTTACACATGACATGTTCACAAAAGGGAAAGGAACTCCAGATTACCTTTCTGTAGAAATGTAGAATAAAAATATCCCAGAAGTATTTAGCAACCAAAGGACGTTGAGTGAAAGGTAAGCTTCACAGGTTTTAATTTTATGTGTTGCACTGCTTCACTAATTATAGATTTGTATACATTTCTAACGTTTTATTAACCGTTTTAACTTAGTTCGCAAAATAATTTAATGTAATTCTTCATAATGTATATTTATGGCCCAAACTCTTCCCCTAGAAGTCTCATTTTATCTTTACATCTCTGAAGTAGCCTGCTCTTATTAACTTCATAGCAGTTCTGTTCTCAGTGTGGACATACTGTGATTTTTACAACAGGCAAAGTTAGCTCCTGAAGTCAAATAAAATAGCGGTTTTAAATTAATCGGTTATAGCTAGGTTATTCTGCAAACAGGGAAACTTCTCCATTCATTGTATGTCAGTAGAATGAGACAATGAAATGATTATGACATTTCTTAACCAAGATCTAGAGGACAAAAATGCCTTCTGTTTGAGGCACAGATCAGGAATTCTAAGCTGTTGCTTCGGTTTGTGGCAGGTATGCCCTACATCCTTGGGCAAATCTCTCAGTCTATCTTTTCTTCAGTTCCTTAGTCATTAAATGGAAATAATAATTCCTCCCTCTCTCAAAAGAATGGGTTTTGGAGATAAAAAATCTGTTAATGACGGAGAACCTCAGGTATTAAGATATCAAGGGTTATATAAAAATCACTGTAAAAGCCAACCTGAGGGCTTCCTTTATCCCTGCAAATGCGTAGAATCCACTGTGTGTTAAGAGTGCCCTAAACATGCATTTTCCAGGCATGAGCTATTTGAACTCTTATTTCTGTCATCCAGGGCTCCCTTGCTGTGTTGAAGTAAGATACCGGAACCTTCACAGCATTTATTGTGATGCTCATTTATGAAAATGTATAGATTTGAATTTAAGACTTTTAGGCACAAAGATTAAAGGCAGATGTATTAAAGAGTTGCCAGATTTAATTTAGAGGGAGCTGCGGGTGCTCAGCACCTCTCTGATAATGAAGATCTGGTTGTTTACTTGTTCCATTATACTCCTTTCACCATCTATCTAATCCTATCACATAATTGTCTACAGAAAATACTCAAACGCTTGGTTTCTTTACTGTTTTGTATAATCGGGGATAGTGTCACCATGCAGTGAAAAGAGCCATAGAATGCTGTTTTTCAAAGGCATATGCTTAAATTTGCAAAACGTTTTCTCACTGGATCAAGAATGAATAGTAAGATTATTCTGTCTATTTGTTTTCCTATTTATGGATGGTTGCTGTTTGGGTTGTATAGTGATGATAGCTGTGGGATTATATGAAGTATTATGCAACTGCTTTAGGGAAAGAAACATAAATGTGCCCTTTTGCGATACACAGTCTTTGGCCATATGTCCAGGTCAGTAAGATAGGGAAACTACTAAAGCAACCAGACTTTTATTCACTAATTTTACAGATTGTCATGGGAGAATAGCAGGGTGGAACAGAAATTAAAAATACCCATTTATATAACTGGAAATAAGAAGTGGTATAATTAGTGTCAGTTTTCAAGTATTAATGATAATGAGTAGATAGGACTGTTTTCATAAAGGAAAAGCATTTTTTCCTCAAATTGAGTGCAAATGAACCTTTCCTATTACCTTCTTTGCTAGTACATCATATCTACCAAAAAGGTGTTATATATCGATCAGCCAGCATGACTTTAATTCTTTGATTTTAAAAAATTATTAGTGGAAGTTAAAGAGAATGCCCTCTAGACAGTTTAAAAATGAGAAATTTCAGCTTTATGCTGGATGATATAGCTTCTGCAATTATTATCTCCATCCTTGCTTGTAAAAATGCCTTAAGTTTAAAAAAAATAATTTATTTGCCTTTCAACTTCAGTTTTTGACTTGGGAAGTTGCAACTAATTTGTGTTTTCCTTTCCTGATGGAGATTTCTAGAGCAATAAAGGCAGCAAATAGAAGGTTGCAAAGCACATTTATGTGTTTGATGTACTTGCTTTTTCTGATGACAGCTTCAGTCTTAAAGTGTCAATACATGAATACCAGTGGAGGTCAGATTGCTTTTAACTTGAATTTCTCCAGCAATATCTGTCTCAGGGAATGAGTGTGCATGTGCTTGTCTTAACCACAGCCACACTTAATAAATTGACTATTACTTAGGCAGTTTTATGTGCTGTCATTTTCATTTAGCATCTATATTTTCTTTTATTGTCTAATTGACAGAACTTGTCATTTCTTGTTGGTATAAGAGAGAAAGAACTCTATCTCATCTACACAGCAAGACATATTGAGTTTTTAATCTAGTCATGGCCAACAAAATAAATTTCTGAAAATAATTCCTGGGGAATCTCCTAACCGTGTCTGAATTATCATTCTTTGTTCTATAAGGGCATATATATTCAATGTTTACGAACAACTGAATTAGGAAAAAAATTGGTATGTGCAGTTGTTAATTGACTAGCTCTTTATTTGGATTTCTTGTACTTTCTGATAGAAGACCATGGAATAGAGTCGGGTTTTGTTAGAATTGTGGTGTTGTATAATGGAGCAACACATGATCACCTGAGCTTAAGAAAAGTGTTTATCAGAAAATAAAAGATCATCTAACTTAAGGGAAAATATTTTAAAGATGGAATCCTGGCATATAGCATCCTTTTTCACACAGAAGCCAGTACTCCCACGTGTTGTTTTCTTTTTCAGCTGAGTCTGAATTTTCTGTTCAAAAAGTTGGGCTGGTATTTTTGCTGCATGGTATCTTTGACTGACAGCTCGGAAATGCCTCCACGTGTCATATAGAGGCAGCGTAATCCATTTGTGAGAATACCAGACCTTCTGTCAGTAAGAAATAAAAATTGTAACTTTACTATTACTTTTTTTTTTTTCCTTTTAAACAAATGTGGCCAACTTCCATTGTAGAGTAAGTGCTAGCTTAGGGTAATATTTCAGTTTTCTTGAAACAATAAATATCTGTGGTAACTTCAGTAGTCAGTGCATGGAGAAGGCAGGGTGAAAGCGCCTTGCTATATGGAGCCATTTTTACACATTTGCAGGACAGGATGATAGTTGCTTTGCACATGCTTCTCTTACTTACACACTACTACCTCAATACAGGTAGCCTATGCAAGATAGCAAAGGGGTGTTTTATGTCTCTTCACTATTGAGCTGGGAATGATACAGGTTATAGTAAATGACTCTACTGCAGAAAAACTTAGCATTCTAAAGCACAAATGCCTGCAAAGAAGTAAATTAATTGTGTAGAGCTCTGTAAGAAAGCTGAACTGAGCTTCTCTCTGCCTGGGTTGCAAAGGGGGTGTCTGCATCAGTGTTTTAGTTTTAAGAGTTCACTTTTGAAGAGGACAGTCTTGGAGCATGCAAACTGGATTCCTTTCTGAGGAATCTAAACCAAAAGATGCATTCCAGGAGTACAGTCGTGATGTATCTACATTAGTGTTTTAGTTCGGATTAGAAGTCACTCACCTGCTTTGATTTGCTGTGTGTAGCAATCTTGGAATGCACAAACTGAATTCCTTTCAGATGATATTAAACCAAAAGCTGTGGTACAGCAGCATTATGATGGATTATCTGTTTGTTGAACCAGCATAGAACTACTGTCAGGTAAACTGCAAAATGCACGTAGAGTGGACATCAAGTTTGCAACACCGACTCTTTGCCTTCCAGATCTGCTCTACTGTTACGTATTTCTTGCTAACGCAGACATAGGCGTAATGCACTCCAGCTGCTAATGAACAGTCAATCTACAGGATCAAATTAAAGTTAGTGTGAAGTAAAACCCTGTAAATCCCTGTAGTATGGACTTTGTGTCCTCAGCACTGTATCTTTTCGTGTTGTACTGCACTGCTTGATGAGGAAGATAGCTAGCGGTAGAACATTTCAGGCTAGCAGGTAGCCTCAAAGGGAGAAATAAGGACTAAACAAGACAAACCAATTTTTTGTTGTGTCTTTTCTGTAATCCATTGAAAAAAATGCTTTGCTGTGCACAAGCTGAAACCTTTGCTCTGTAATGTCTCTTGTCAAAGTAACGTAAACATTCATTATCTTTAGTGACCCATGAACTATCTTGTGGGTTAGATATCTCAAGAAACAGTTTTGTCAACGTTGTTTTTATGAGGTCATCTGAAAGTGTAGAAGCTTTTGTTAACATTTCAGGACGTTACTGGATTTCAAGGATTATGTGTGTGAAACAACTATGCAGACACCAAGGTCAGTGAAGGGAGGAGGAAAAAGAGGAAGAGTTTGATCAAGAAGCTGGTCCTTTGGCAAAGAAATGGGAGGAAGGAGTGAGAGAAATCATACAGGAATCAGAAACTACTCAGTCCCTGACCTCATCAGAACTTCAAGACATGCGGAAAGATGACAGCCACCAGCCAGGTGAGCAGATTGCTGCCTGGATGCCCCAGTGCCCAAGTAACGGGGCCAACAATCAGCAATTGGAAGGTAAGGAAGCGCAACAGCTGGGATCCCTTGGTAGAAACCAGGGAATTGAGAGAGGAATTGGAAGAGAGGAGTGATTTGCAGTCTCTGGAGATGGCTCTTCTCAAGTGTGAGGGCAAGATGTCTGTTCAAGGAATATCTTGTGAACTACACGGGAAAGTGAACAACTGTGGATGAAGGCATCCAATACCTGAGAGAATTAGCAGTGCTGGAAGTCATCTACAGTGATCTAGACAATGACAAGGTCTCCAGAGATCCAGAGGATGTCCTGATAACATAGACCATGTGGAGGAAGGTGATTCAAAATGCCCATATTCTCCACCAAGTTCTATCCATGGCGCAGTGAGAAAAGATGTTCCATAACCATTAGGAAAAGTCAAAATACAGTGTTCATCGTACTCTAGACATGTGACTGTATTGGGTTCGCATAGCAAAGTTTTGGTAGCAGGGGGCTGCTGGGGTGGCTTCTATGAGAAGCTGCCAGAAGCTTCCCCCATGTCTGATAGAGCCAGTGCCAGCTGGCTCCAAGATGGACCTGCTGCTGGCCAAGGCTGAGCCCATCAGCAATGGTGATAGCCCCTCTGTGATAACATATTTAAGAAGGGGAAAACCTGCTGCACCACAGCAGCCAGAGAGAGGAGTGAGAATATGTGAGAGGAACAACTCTGCAGGCACCGAGGTCAGTGAAGAAGGAGGGGAGGACGTGCTGAGCAGGTGCCTGAGCACGGATTCCCCTGGCACGCCCTGCAGCCTGAGACCTGAACACACACCAGCTGTGTGTTTTTGTGGGAGCTCTGTCAGGGTTGCCACATCCATTCTAGCAAGTGCAGAGGACATGGCTTTCTGCTGGGTGAGTACCATAGCTAAGCTCCTCCTGGGAGGGTGATGACCACCAATGGAACTCATCTCTTGAGCTAGCAGTGTGACGATGCCCTTCCCACACAAAGCGCTTGCCACACTCTGCTCGCAGCACTCCCCGGGCTGCTTTGTATAGGTGGGCTTCTATATATCTTCTATATAAGATATCTATGAGATATCTAATTATCTTAAACGTGTAGTAGGACAATACATTTTAGAAAACACAGATACTAAATATGCTGGTTTACCATTTAATGTCATTAGCGGTGGGTGGTTGCCTTTTTGTTAATATAAAATATATTAGTCTTGTCTTACTATTGCAAAGCGAAGTCATGCTTAATAGAACATGTGTGTTGGTGCTCCTCATAATGTTAATGCTTTCAAATGCCTTGACGCATTTCAGAATGTAGAGTAAGATGGAATCTGTGTTTGTAGTTCTGAGTATGGGACAAAACATAGTCTTAGTAGTTCAGAAGGAGCTCAGAAAGAAATTATGACTCAGAGACAGTCCTCTGAATCATATTTCCCCTGAGCTGTAGCATTGCACAAGTGGGGAGTATGCTATCAGCCCTTTGCCAGATGAACCGTATTCTGTCTCTCACGTCCAGTCAGCTCTCCTTGCTGACACAGAAGGGAGCAAAACAACGATTATGTTTATTTCAGACCCAATTTTCCCCAACTTCTCCACTTGCTCATCAAAGGAAATAATGTCTTTTCGAGGTTTGCTCATTAACACAGCACCCCTAGTATAGCTTTCAGGAAGGATGGTGTGATGAGAGAGTAGAATGCAAGAATGCCTTACAACTTCCATTCAGAACTTTGTGACCATCAGATGCCTGGGGTATTAAGTATGTTTTTCTGCTTGTTTGTAGGTAGGTGGGACACTGTGCTCTCTTGTCAGGTCTGAAACTACTGCTTGTTCCTTGGGCACTCACTTTTTCACCCTATAGGAAGCAAATCTGTCCCTGTGTGAGAACATATCAGCAACACCTACATGGCTTGCAAAGTACCGTTTGAGTTTGATTCCAGACAGATTTGGCAACACTAATAATCACCAAGTAAAATATGATTAAACAAATCTGAGTTCTTGGTAGTTATTTTCAAAAAATGAGTTGTACTCACATGCAAAACAACGAAAATAATTCCTGTGTGTAAAATTTAAGAATTCAAGAACAGCACAAGCAATTAATCAGCTGATCAGCTAATTAAGCTCTGCAATGACTTTTAACAGATTCAGTCAGCAGATTTTACAGGTGAACAGTGATTTACCTGTAAATAATTGAGATTAAAGTATTAATTTGTTAGTATGAGATCAGCTAGCAATGCAAAGGTCCATTGTTCTTAATGGTTAAAGAGGTTAATGATTCTGGTAACTTAGTAGGAATCAAGCATTTAAAATTCCTAATTTGATAGCAACAGTAATTCTATCTGAAGCCTGACAGTCAGTAGTGTTTATTTTCTTTCCTGGTTTATGAAGGAATAAAATCTAAAGTAGACAGGATAGTGTATGTTTAAATTGGTCATTTCAATGTTAGACATCTGTACTTTTATAGTGAAATTTTAAGAAAATTTTACCTGAACCGTGTACTTAAGGGACAAATGATGCACCTATCAATACAGGAGGAAATGCATGAGGAAATACCAATTTGTTCAGTTTAGCCTGTAGGACTACTTGGGTAAGTAGCTGCTCACCAACACAAATATGGATTGTGCAATCTAATTTTAAGTATGTAACTTGGAATTCCCTTCTGTATGATCCTTACACCTATGTTTGTTCTTCAGAAAGAGCTTTCACGGATTCAAAAGTAGTTTTCACAACTAAAATTTTTTAGAAAAGAAAATAGTTTATAATAAAGCCAGGAAGAAAAATTTGTTGCAATAAATTGAAACAGCAGGATTGTCACTATTTGCTCTGTCTCCTGCTATTCAGTTGTCAGGGCTGTTCTGTTATTCTTGTTCATCTTTTATGCTTGCCAAGCTTTACTTTCCATCACTTTACAAAAAATGAAGAATAGACTGAGTAATAAATGATCATAATTATAAAAATTATGATGTGCCTGTGCTTTTTAGGAACCTAACAGTTATCTGAAAGATATACCCTTGTGATGGAGAAGGTAAAACTGATAAACCTGATCTAGGCTGTCTCTATGACTGGCATACCATGTGGCCACTGAACAAGTGTTAGTCTGCTTCCATGGTATTATTCACAGTTTTATGGAGTTCTGAGAAGAGACGTTATCTATAGTGCCTTTTTAGGTAATTGTGGCATCATTTATAGGATTTGTTTTATGTTGTACTTTTTTTTAACACATCAGTATGGATTAACTCAATGCTTCCTGATGCATCTTGGAGAATAGGGTAGTTTTCCCCTATACGCACGGCTTGATATGAGTGAGAGTAGGGGAGAGTAAAGAGTATGTGTAAATATGTTGTATCGGTGCAAAATCAATCACTTAATGCCTTTCAGGGCTTCCCTTACTACTGTGCTTTCAGTAATCGAATATTCTGTTACTTAGTACTGTTGACAGTTCAGTGTTATTTCTGTGTATTTGTACAATATGCAGCATGACCTTTACCACAATATGAAGAATAATAATATCGGGGCAGTGGGTCTCTAAATTATATTTCATACTAGATTGGAACAAGCTTACCTCTCTTTTTTCATAAAGGCATTTGATATATTTTGAAATAAAGTACTTAATTTTTTTGAATAAAAAACTTCTCCAAAATTTCTATCCTAAAAATCCTGAAGATAAAATGCAGAAGGTATGCATTTGTATCACTCCATTTCACAGCAATGCATTTATTTCCAGGCAGTTTATAAAGGAATAGTGTTCAGAAGATTTCAAATTCTTGTCTAACATTCCGCCGTTGCTTCTTAAAGCAGATTCTGAAGTGTTCATGTTCCAAATTTCAATTATTTTTGAATCTTGCAAAGTGAACCTGGCATTGCGTGCTAATCCTTTCAGCATAAAAGCATTGTATGATGTAATGAAACTGTATTTCATGCAGTCTCACAAATAAATTATGTCCCAAATAAGTTTATAGAATTCATTACTTTTTTTTTTGTCTTTTAGATGGGTAATTAGAGAAGACAATCAAGGATATACATGTAAATGACATAAATAAGTTTAAAGAATGAACAAGTGCAACAGACAATATCCCTATGTTTATTCTTATGTACATATTTAAATGCCTTCTTTCATTCTAAAACTCAGTTCTTATCTGGGGATATTAGAGGAGGTAGGCCCAGTCAGTTATTTGCTCAGATATACAGAGACTGCTTTTCTTTGAGAAATTTGCACTAAAGTTACCTGCACCATTTGAAGATGTACCCAGGTACTCTATGTGCAACAATTTGAAGCTGACTCAGAGCAGCTCAGTGCAAAAAAAAAACCCCAAAGTGACTAATCTCTTTGTAGAAGTTAGGGTTTGCAACTTTGCTCTGAGTCATCATGACAACTCAAAGTGCCTAGACTTAGTACAGAAATAAACAGATTTAAACAGAGTACCCAGTTTCAAAACAAACCTTACTTCCGGTCCTTCTGTCAGAATGATCAATAATTTGCCTATTCTTGACATATTCTAGCCACCCTTAATTAGTCCTTCACATTCTAAGATCAAATAAATAATGAAATGGTAATGTTAATCCTACTTTATTCAGCAAGTCTCTCTCTTTGTGTTAAAAATTTATGGTCCTCTATCTTTATGCTGCTATCTTAAGGTAAATATTAGTACAAGTTGAGCCACAGTCTCTTCTGAAAAGCATGAGCGGTTGCTTCTGCCGCCTTCAAGTTATAGGAGCAGATCTTTCTTTCAGTGGCGCTAGTGCAGATTTGGAGAAGCAGACCTGAAGTTACTCCTGATTTGCACTTGCGTACATAAGAGTAGTATTTGGACCTACATATTTATTTCAAGTTCATAAAACATATTATAACTATTTTGAAATCTTTGCTAGAATGGGTCTGGGCATGTCTGTGCAGATAGACCTGAGTTTTTATGCCTGTAGTCCAAGATAGCCAGCCACGATCTAGCTCTGACTCAGAAGCATTAATTCTGTGCTGTGACAGAGCTAAGAAACCCTGCGTGGCATCCAGCAGCCATACAGGTATGTTAGCGTGATAGCATGCCCAGACTAAAAAGCCCAACCGTTCGACAAGGTTGGTTAGCCTGCACACTTTTTTTGTCCAAAATTGGTTTACCTCAGCATAAGATACAAGCAGCACGAGTTCAGGTCTGCCAGCATGTCTCTTCAGTAATGCCCAATATCCACATGCAAGGCATCTTCACTAGGGAACACGTATTCCAGAACAGAAAAGAAACTTAATATAGAACTTATAAACATAAATTATGGGTATCTAAATGAATAGATTTAGTCATTAGATAATCAGTGGTAGCACTGAGTACATTATAGGGCTTGAGGTAATAATTTGGTTTATTACACATATACTACTACTTTGTAGTAATATATATTTATGTATTGAAAAAGATTTTTATAGAAATGGTATCTCATTTAGCGTCTCATTTTATATAGCTTGCAATTGCTGCAATAGTGAAAAAAGTAAATAAATCTAACAAAACTTCAGAAATTAGTAATGCCAAATGTCCTGTTCTTTGAGTCACAAAATTAGCAAGAGGTAACACGTTAATCACTTTAACATTAAGAAAGCTAATAAGCATGTTAGTTTAAATGCTTTTGTGCTTGAGGTAGGATCATCTAACATCTCAGAAACTAAACAGAGTTGGGCCTCGTCTGTACTTGAATGGGAGATGTGTAAGAAAAATTCATCGTATTACGAGAAAGGATGTCAGTGGTTTAATAGGTTTCATCATTATAGCTGAGTCAGTACTGAAGTCATGCCTGCTATGGTGTTAAGGAAACATTCGACTGTTAGAATTGGATCCCAGATTCATTCAGTGGTTAGGCTTAAATTTGGATCTACGGTCTGTGGCACTACATTTAGGAAAGCTTTTTGTCTTGAATTTACATCAGTATCCTCATGAGAACAATAGAAAACATATGCAAAGTTTGACAATGGAATATAATATTAAAGTAATCAATATACTTTAGTTATTATTATCAATTGCTTGATACCTTTTCTTTTGTCTTCAGCATAAGTGAGTACGAGGCTATGGTCATCATTACAATTTCTCTTAGTTCTTTGTTGCTCCCAAATTTTTTACTTGTAAAAAAATTAAGAGGAAAATTGATGAAAGGAAAATGAAAAAAAAAATTAAGTAAATGTTTGTTGTATCATATATACAATACAAATATAAAACCCAGAAATAGCACTTCAAATGAACTGAAAATTAGGAATTGTAGAAAACTGAGATGGGAAGATAAAAGGACAAAGTCTATGAATGGCAGGGCTAAAGAAAATTTGATGACATTTGAACAGAATCAATCAAAAAATTGTTTGAAGTTTGTTAGTACATTAGTTAATAATAATACAAGAAAGATAGACCTTTTAATGGAGAGTATAGTCATTGCACTTTTGAAATTGCATTCTTTCTGAAATAAAATTTGCTCCGAGCCTGAGAATTAGAATGTGATGTAAAATTCACCATTGTTGATACACCATTTCAGTACCACACTGTAGTCCAGAAATTATTCTTGTTTTTATTAGATTGAATTTGATTTTTCTTGTTTTTCCAAAGCTTCTTTGAAACCCAGAGGATTTAATTTCTATTGATGATTAGTGCTATCAACCCCATCTTTTAAACAAAAAAAAAAAAAACAGAGACAAATTTGGGACATAAATATCTTTAAGTAACATTGAGATTGCTGAAGATAAAAGGGAAAGTAAATTTCTGAAACTTTGGAAAATAAAAATTGCGTGGAAATTTTCAATACAAAATCTTTTCCTGTTTATTTTGCTTCTGTTGATTAAGTCAAAACCCCCTTTATCTCCATCCAGAAAACTCCTGTTCCTACTTGGTTGAGAAACACATCCTCCACTGTTTCATCACATTTCTCAGTCTTGAACTATCATAGGAAATCAAGGCAGATTCCTGAAAGAGGAGGTCATTAATATTTCTTTGAAGATAATACTGTTTACATCCTCTACACAGTGTTTGCTATATTATCTGCTGTATTTCCTGTTGATGTGAGTAACTCAAAAGACTGTGAGTGAAATACAGTGTATAATTAACCATTTCTGGAGTTGTATTTTTACTCCTTTGTAGATATTAGTGGGATAATGAAAACACTTTTTCTATTGTTGCCAGAGCAAATGCTTTATTATCATATCCAGGAGACATTCTGCCATCTCAGTGTTTCTAAGTCTAAAAAGCACTCACCTCAGAGGAATTCCATCTTTTAATTGTACAAGACTCAGAACGTCTGTGATTTGGCAAAGGCACCATCTCTGGAAATTACCCACATCTTCATGAACCAATGTTACACTTCTTAATAGAAGTGCCAAAAGAAACTATAATTTATAGTTTACACAGTCTGCAAACTAGTATGTTTGTATGTAGCAATAAGATTTAAATATCATTACTGAAGTTAATTAACATTATTATTGATTGTAAATCTGAAGATTTAAAAAACAGAACAGTGTTTCATAATATTTTTGGGGGCTAGTACGACAAATGCATCTGCAATCAGGTATCATTTCCTGAGTCTTTAGGTGCTTTCTGAACAGATACTGTAATACACTGTTTATAATGGGTTGTTGGATTATGGTCACGCTTAAGTCACTTAAACTATCTTTGCCTCTGCTTACTTATGTGGAAAAACAGTCTTTTTACAGAGGTTTTGACTTGTTTCCAAATTTTTGGAGTGAAGGAAGTTGCTATATAGGAGGAGGAATGTTACTTTGAGTGGGATTTGGTTTATTCATAGAAAATCTTTTTTCTTCTGTTTCATGGGAGAGCTGGCAGAGATGAGTTTTCACATGAATACCAGATAATATTCTGCAACAACATCATGTCATCATGGTATTTTAAAAATAATTATGTGTTGGAATAATGAGTACGTACAGATAACAAAGAAGATTCCTGAAAGCTGCTCACATTTGCATGGGCAAAGCTAAAATACATGTTTAATTGTATCCATTCTCAGACTTCTTCTAAGCAAATACTACATTTCTTAGGTAAACATGCTTGATTTTTTTTATCTAGCTGTAAATTAAAATCCATCTTTTTACTGTTCGCGTAGTTAATAAAATTACTCTCCTTCTTGTGTCTACAGTCCATTATAAAAATACGTCCACTAGAGCTGCATGAAATGACACTGAGTGGTACAAGCGCTGCTATTTTGGGAGTGAGTACAGCCTAAAATGGGAGGCTAGGGTGGAGTCATAAGCTTGTGCATGGTAGTGAATTTGCCTTCTGCAAGCTGTGGAAAGAGAATTCTATCTTACAGATTTAAGAGCAAAAAGGGAGGCAAAGTTGTGCTTTCATTGCAAAAGAATTACTTATAGTATGTCAGAGAATATGAGTGTACTTCATTCCCCCTTCTCTGAGACTAATTCTGTTCTTAGCTTCATAATAAATCTAGAGCAGCTTCATAGACAGTGAGACTGCGTAATAAAGATAAGAAAGGTTTTACAATTTATATTTATGCTAAATTACATTTTTTGTATCTTGAAAATTTGTGTTTCTGTCAGTTTGTCACCTGCCTTATCTCTGAACTTCGGTGCCTTCACACAAATACAATACTGTATGTTTTTCTAGGATCATATTTGTGAAATGATTCCCTGATTAATGTTACAGGAAATATTTCTGAATATTGTGTGACAAGCTACAACTGGTTAGGATATCAAAGAATTGAAAGCTGGTGATGTCTAAAGTTGCTTTGCTAAAACTCAGATATAAATCTGCTCAAAACTGAAGAACAGGTGACAAAGATTGTAACTCTTCAATTCCAGATACAGTAGGGAAAGCCTCCCCTGTTGAACCTCTGATAAGAACCGAATTTACACAAGCATCTTCTAAAAGTTTTTACACCCATGGATGTTTATATGCAGTCTGAATTTGCTTGTCTAAATTCTCATGCAAAAAATTGGTGCACTTCATTTCCATAGCGGTTGATAAATTTTTGGGCTGCTTGTTAAATCTATAGAAGCTAAAAGAATTGGTTATGATCGGTCTGCACAAATTGAAATGTTTGTGCATATGTACCAATCAATATATGAAAAATACTAAGATGAAATTAGTGAAAGTAGTATTTTTAAGATGATGTAGATATTTAGAATTATAAAAAGGAAAGATAGTAGAGTTTTGGGTAAGTGGCCTTCATTTTTCTGTGTTCCTGTGGATTTAGGATTTCACTTGAAGGCAATAAAAGGTGCTAGAACCTGCCTGTACAAGCAGAAGCAAGTAAAAGCGGCAAAGATGTAACACATTTCTCTAAATTTTAAGGGATCTAATGGAGCTATTCTTTTTGATTGCCAGAAAGGGCAAGAATTTGGCCCTTTGGCAGTGTCTTTAATGAGAGAGACTCCTCTTGTGTACATTACCTGACCGAAAGGTGGTATAGGGCACTGTTGAGTCAACACAACTGTTCTGGCTTGTTTTTTAAATATTTGCAGGGAGTTCACAGATGATTAGCTGACAACCAAGAATGAGACTCTAGAAATGTATTGTTTAAGAGAATCCTAAGCTTTTGAGTCACACACAAGAACAAGGTTCTATAAGAATAATAGAGGGGGACTGAGTTTGTGACTCAGTATATTGGGCTGGAATGCAGCCAGCTGTAGTCACGGAACAACAGTAGCACGCTCCAGAAGTTGACTGCTTTCTGTGACTTTGTAAAATATTTCACAATTTGCAAAAGCAATTGAATCTAGAAACACAATTTCCTAAAAAAAAAGAAAAAGTAAAGAGAGTCTCTTTTTTATTAACTAAAAATTGCACATTTCCACCAAGGCATCTACATGTGGCCCATCTCCACTAGCTGTGTAACATAGAGATAAAGCCATAAGAAAGATGCTCCAGAGAAGGGAAATAACAACAGCTATTACAGGTTATATTGCTTCACAGTTGGACAGACCTGAGCATGCAGCTCACTCCCAAGACAGTCTAGAAGTCCCTTTAGCAGAGTACTTGAAATCCCTACATTTTTGTTGCCAATCCAGTGATGTAGGTTTGATATGGAGCTGCACTCAAACTGTTCACAAGTCATATGTGACTCAAGAGCTATATATATATGTTGGTAATAATGTCTTACAAACACAGACCTTCAATGCTCATGCCTATAGTGTATCAGAACAAAACGCAAATGGATTATTTTTTTTGGTTAATGTCCATCCTTTTAGGGGCAAAGCCTGCCCAGTCATTTGCTAGTTAAAAGTCCATAGTACACAGTCTAGTGTTAGTGATGCATATACTCCTAGACATAAATAATTTCAGAACTTTTTTCCAATCTTATATTGAAATAAGTTAACAATATGTAAGAATGCCATTGTAAGCTTTCTGGGACAGTTTATTCAGGCAAAGCTGCGACTGAATGTTTTTCTAATCTTCTGTAGACAATAAATACAAAGAGTTACAAAAGCAACTAAAATAAATAAAAACTAAACTGTAAACTAAACTAAGATCAATATAAATAATTAAACAGATAAAGAATCTTGATTTCTAATTTTCTTTTAGATGCTATGCAAATATCAACAAACCTAATGTATTACCAATTACTTTTCCAACAGTCCCTCAGCTGTATCTGTTCACAAAGTAAGGTAGTTGTAAATTCCAGAAGGAGAATGTGTCTATGGCTAAAATACTTAAGAAGAGTGTTTTAGTGAGGTTACTACACATCTGGATGAATAATATTTGTACCTACAATGTGCTGGAGTACTGCATAGAGCAAACAATGATTCATTTTCTTCTAATACACCTTTTGTTAAATAGGATGATTCATATCAATACTTCCTTAGAGGAATGCATCATGTTTTTCTTTGTTACCAAAACAGACTGCAAGAGCCAACAGAGTATCTTTTCCGTTTTTCTTAAAGACAGACCTCTGTAGGAGTTATTGTTGAATAGAATACACAAATGAAAGCTGACAAAAATTTAGTGCAGGTCTGATTTAGATTCTTAGCTGACATAAATGCCATTTGATTGTTTTTTTGTTTTTTTTTCAATAAAGGCATGCTACTGATTCAAGGATAACAGATTCTGTGAGTTAGGCTTGAGAGAATGAAAAAACCCAAGACCATCTTACAAGTGCAGGCTGGGATTTAAGGAACAGAAGTGCTAAGAACCTTTTGTTTATCTGTTAATGTCCTACCACAGTTAAAGTAACAATCAAGTTGCTCAATGCCTTACACTAGTTGTTACAAGACAAAATGGAGTGCTCTCCAGGGGCTAGATGAGAAAGTGGGTCTGTGATTCCTTTCAGTTTTACTCTAGAAATATGGTTTATGGGAAAAACATACCTTGTATTCAGTTCTGTATCTAGATTTGAACACCATCAGGTCCGTAATCTCAGTTCACAGTGTGGGTTGTTTTTTTTTTATGGCAAGATGTAATGCTCCTTTCAGTTATCTTTCCAAACTTGAGAGTAATTTTTGCTTTTAGTTATTACTGATTATTTTGCCCAGTACACAAATCCTTCTTTGACAAATAATAAACTGTTGTTAACAAAAAAAGCACCAGATCACTCTAAAAATGAAGGAAAACTTGTTTTAAAATATTAGTTTGCTGAATATGTACTTTGTCTCCTGTTTATACTCTCAATCTTTCCCTATACAATTCTCTACATATAATCATGGAGTGATATTAACCTTGAAAAGATGTAAGTGTTATGGGAAAGGAATCAGGAACAGATGACTGAGAGTGCATAATTAGAAGAAGTATTATTTTTTTTTCGCAAAAGAGGCCACTGTGATACCTAGTCAAAAAAATAAATACGTGTTTGTCAAGCAAGGCTAGCCTTGGGTTTCACAGACTTGATGGCCAGAAGATTCTCTGTTGATATAGCAGCAGAGATTACCTACTTTGTAAGTACTGGAGTTGTAAGACACAAGCAAACAGTTTAATTTCTATAGCAGGAATTTGGAGATAGGATGTCAAAACTTTTGGTCAATTCCATGCCACAAAAGAGATTGGGAATGTAGGGGTAGGAGCTCATGGGCAGGGACACTAACATTTTTGGCACAAGCTAATAATAAATAAGTCTAGCTGTGACATTAGGCTGCCCCTCAGCTAGTACACATCACAGCTTGGCTTTTCTTAAAAAAGCAGTTGGTAGTCTCAGTGGAGAAGCCTGATACTGGGTGGATTTAAAGCCTTTCTCTGCCTTCTTGCCTACAGAAATATTTCCTCTGAAGGACTTTAGGTTATTTTAGAAAGGTGACTTGAGAAGCTAACGTGGTGGTTATGCTTGCCATGCCTGAACTGTGAGTAAACAGAGGTTCTCAAGGATGTTTACATGGTGCTATGCAGTGCAGAGATAGCTAGGTCCTGAAAGCAGTACATTCACAGGGCACTCTGCTCAGATTTACTAGGTCAACAGCCTTTGCAAAATAGCTAATACAGCTACTCTGCCCAGCATGTGCTGTGTAAACATTTCCTATAACCTCCAGTTCAAATATAGCATAGGTAGTGGCAGGTATTTCTGCAGTGCCCTATGTTGTACTCCGGGCAAATCTTTGGTTTCAGAAAATCTTAATTAAGTATTAATCTGTTGTTATTAGATAAAAACCCATGATAGTAAACTGCCCGGCATTCCTGAGTTATTGTTATAATGGATGATTTGAGTCATCTTAAACAAGGGTAGGGTTCTATTTAGTAAATTGCCTAACTGACTTCCCTGACAGCCCAGCTAGACTGCTTTTGACACCTGAACTAACCCTATGAGACAGGTTTGAGTATTTCCATGATATATTTCAGCCTGCAGGTCAGAGATACCCTGTCCTTTTACTGCACTCTGATTTTATTAAACTACATGCCTTGTAACTGAGCAAAATAGGATAAAACATACAGAAATATTCTAATTAACTTATGCGTGTTCATGTTAAGCTTTTTCTAAGCTTTTTGTTTCATTCTCTTACCCTGAATGACTTCCTGCACTCTGTCTTCAGTAGCTAGAATTGTTTTTTGTAAACTAATACGGCATTTTGGCAGTTCTCTAATCAGCCACCTAACATTCAAGTGCAATGTGCTGACTTATGTAAGATCCCAGCTGCTAACTGATGTGCAATAGTTATGGCTAAATGAAAGTCTGTCTTGGAAATCTGTCTTTGTGATATGCAAGAGAAAGTATGCATAATGTTTCCCTCTCTTAGGATAATGCTGCTACGTTGAAAACTGTACCAGGCAAATAAATAGAAACTACTTTAAAAGTGGAGTGAGTTCACACAGTAATAAATATTATATATTCAGGAAAAGTCAACTTTTGTCACAAATTTATTGGAATCTTTAAAGAAGTCACTGAACAGGTGAATGAGGAAAAAAACAGTTGATACAGTCTACTTTTATTTGTAAATGCTAATTAAAAAAATCATGCATGTCAAAGGCTCCCGTGCAAGTTAAACTGCCAGAGGTTAAGAGGGGAGATCCTCACTTGGGTTAATAAGTGGTTAAAGGATGGAGGAAGACTCAACGACCAGTTTTCACAGTGGGTTTTTAGCTGTAAAAGTATGTAGCTTAGTGCAGTCTAGCCACCTGATTATTTATTAAGTTTTTTGAGTAAGTTTCACAGTAGGTATCTTCTTGATTTGTACTACTATGGTAAGAGTCTCAATGAAGAGTATATAGTGTAATATCAAAAGAATTCAAAATAATAACTTTATTAAACAATATTTGAGATCAAAAGAAAGCCATAAGTTATTTAAGACCAACATTCCATTGAAAATAGCTGATACAGGTTTCTATTACTGTTTCCAAAATAAAAATTATTGTGATTACATACTGATTGATTTGGAATCCCACATCCACAACAGGAGATATTTTGACTAACTAAATTCCTAAATTTACTGCAAGGATTGAAAAAAAGACTCTAGTTTTATTTTAATATGCAGTTGCCTTAGGTCTTCAGAAAATGTATCAAAATAGAGGAGATAATCCACGGAGATAGGGAAATTGGTAAGCAGCCAGCTCCAGAACCAACACAAGTGGGTACCAATAAACAGACAATACAAGCAGTCAGTGGCAAGCCGGCTTCTGCTGGTGCCGTACAACTAGACTATAGAAGCATAACATCAATGAAATTTGTAAAAAAAATCCAAAAAGCTGACTGGCTAACCAATGTATGTTCTCTCTCCTGTGTTTTCCAACATCTTTTCACAGTTCATTTACTCATTAATGTAAAAATAATGGGATATAGAAGATGGCACATGACTAAAATATTGTTGGCATTCATATAAAACCATCCTGATTAAAATTTTTATTCTTTCCTGCATACTGTGGGTTATACCTGCAATTGTGTGAATTGATCTAGTTCTCTTGATTTTTTTTAAGAATTGACTCGCCTCGATTTGAACACAGCATGTCTTTGGGAGAGAAATCTAGATGGCTCTAAGCCTGCTAGAGCTAAATCAATAGTCCCCCAGGTATTTTGACATATCCTCTTCTGAAGTGTAATATGAGACATACCGATAGTAACACTGATGGATTGCTTGCCAAAGCATTTTACCAATTTTTGTTATCCATTTTATAGTTCTGTGATCACGTTTTCTCACATTAAAAACTAGATCATGTTTGCAGGTCATCAGTTTATTTGTATGCCATTCTACTCATTCATAGTTAATATTCAGACTTCAATTATTGGATTTGCTTGTGTGATCTGAAAGTGGCATTGAAATTAATCTGGTCTGAAAAGAAAAAAAAGCATTTCTCCAACATTTGCTGAAGTGTCTTTAAGTGCATTACTAAGCCAAATGGTTAAGATTAAGGCATTTCCTTCTGTACAAGAACTTGCAAGGCAATCCATGCAGTACTAATTT
Source organism: Balearica regulorum gibbericeps (assembly GCF_011004875.1). Classification (NCBI taxonomy): domain Eukaryota; kingdom Metazoa; phylum Chordata; class Aves; order Gruiformes; family Gruidae; genus Balearica; species Balearica regulorum. The sequence goes on from NC_046194.1 coordinate 20,275,304, forward strand.
ACCAAACTAGCCAAAATACTACCTTACATTTATTGACTCTTTTACAGAAAAAATAAATCCTTCGAATGTACAAAATGTTACAAAAGGTGTTTTCACTGATAAGCAGGCCAAGAGAAACACCCAGAGTGCACGTTGCTGGGTATTTGTGCGTGCCGTCCGGCACACAGCCAGAGTTAGGTTATTCCCAGCAGCGGGGCAATACAGCGTTTGGTATTCAACCATTATCATCCTAAAGCTAGATGTGTGCTCATTAAAAATTCCAGCCCAGCTGTTCAGTGCTGTAGCGTGTCTGCGTGCGGGAGAGGTGAAGTCGGGTGGGGAAAGCGGGACTTGCGTGATTTCCCTTTAACTTCGGCATTGTAAACAGAGCTCAGTTCTGCATACTGATTTCTGCAGGCAGCCAATGTCAACACTGACATTTTCAATCTCTTTCTTTTATGTCACATTAGTGGAAAGTGACCTGTTGTGTTTGTGGAAGCTCTGGAATCCCACAGGAGAAGGATCACTCAGCACCATGGCAGGCTGCCAAGTACAACTTGTTCTGAAACACAGTGGTGCTGGCTGAGAACTTGCATTATCAACTGAAACGCGGTGTCGGCTTAGCAGGAGATAGGTTAGACTGTTGATGAGCTGAGGAGTTATGACCAGCATACCCTCCAGGGTACATTGCACCTCTGCTGCCTGGTTCTTCTCTTTTCCTTCTCCTTTCTACTTACGTGTTCTCTCGTGCTCTTCTTGGAGGTGGCCACTACAGAGTTCGAAATTACGCCCTGTTCTAGCACTGTAGTGCATTCAGCATCTGTTGTGTATACTGGGAATGGAGGGCCTTCGTTTATGAGGAATAGTTTCTTACACTGCTAAATTGTTCCAAAGTCGTGTTTTGTTCCAATGATAACAAATGCTAAAAGTATAAGATACTAATTTAAGTTTTAATTTTATGTCTGGTATCCTATCTCTTTGGCTGGTTTTATGAAGGTGGAAAGTCCTAATATCTTATACTCTAATAAGAATATGATAATAAATCCATCTAATCAATTGCAATTAATAAAATAGTTTAGCCAGTAGGAAAGGGAAGTAGCTTAAGTAAGTGTCTTGCAGATGGAAAAGACATAATGTGTGCTAAAAATACAAATGCGTTTGTATTGTTCCAAGAATTCCTGATTCACAAGAACAAACTGAGAGCAGACTAGGATTTACATCAGGAGGTCTGGAGTACTAGTAGGAAAGGAGGTACTTCAATGCACCAAAAAAAAGTGCTTACTACAGAAAGATGATCTAAAACCGTCAGGCAGATTAGGGTCATGTGATCTTTGTCCAAAGCTCTAAAATTTCTCATGGGCTTACTTTTACCTTTATCTTCAGTCCTCAAACCTGGGAGAAAAAAACAGGACTGTATCTGCAGAACATAGACTTTTCTCCCAGAATGGGCAGTGAGACTCTTGCACCCTGTACTTCCCTGCTGCCTGGGAACAACACAGAATGGTGGCAGCGTGGAACAATGTAAACCCTCTCTATATGATTGCGCCGGGAGTCTGAGCTATATAGAGCTTGGCAGGCTTCAGTGGCAAGAGAGTGGAGCTTCCCCTGCTTTCCCCTGTCCCTCCTGGGAAGAGTTGGTGACTTATGAAACACTCTGAGGGACCCTCATCATCCCCTGCGGTCTCTGGTGCTGCAAGACCAGGGCTCCAGTGAGCTGGACCCATAGAAGAGGAAGATGGCAGCTGCGGCAGAGGGCAGCGACAAAGAGCTGAGTGTATGTTGATACGGTGTCTACGTGTAAAATAAATGAGTACGTACACTAGAATAAATTGGACAAGGTAAGCAGATGGCTAAAAAACCTGGAGCTGAACAAATCTATATTAAAAATCAATATAAAATAGAAGTACTGAACACGTGTAGTAGACTTGCGGAGGAAATACAATGAGTATTTGTGTAATATGCAAATAAATGTGGTTTATACACATTTATGCATAATATAACCTTCAGGGCCCAGACAGAAGAGAGGAAAGGCCTAATCTGAAAAGAATGAGGCAGGTTGGTATGCCATTTTAAGGAAGAACTGATGGCCTCAAAATTGTTTGAAACAATTTTTACAGATTTTGGTTGAATGTCTGACTTCAAGCTTATGGAAATTCACGAGTTTTTTCACTGACTAAGCACCATATAGTACTGTTTGTTCACATTAGTGGCAAATACTGGATCATGAGCTATAGGTTTCAGTTTAAAAAATACCTTTGCATTGTTCAATTCTTCCATTCTTTCTTAAATGAGGCAGTAAAAATGATGAAAAGAAGCTGGTAAGCTTCAAGCAACGTTAGCATATTTTTCATACTGCAATTGCATACAGTCTCTATGTGTCATTATGTTACTATATGGATGTGGTACATTCTCTACCGGAGATAACCTTTCTGAGGATGTCTTGTTAATATGAGGAATATTATCAATGATAGAATATAAAAATAATTCTTTTAAAGATTATCATAATTGTTGCATCCTCATCTGAGTCCTAAATATTTACTCGTATCTACACATTACTTTATAAAGGCAGGCAATTTGCAGTGTTGGAAACCAAAAAATACTGAAGAAGAAAGATGATAATAGACTTTTTTAAAAAGAACTAAGCAGTAGAGCAACTGCAGCTGACAAAAGGCTACAGGATTACAAAATTCCTTGTTTAAATTCAAGGACATGAAGGAATCAAAGATACGGAACACTGAAATGGTAAAAATGTTACACTTTATTATTTTTGACCTGTTGTGCACTTTTTAACTGGCCACATAAAGTCTGCAGAACCTGCCGCACTAAGGACTGTTTTGTAAGGCACATTGTAAGTGGGTTGAACTTTGATTTTTCAGGGGACCTGTGGCTAGACATTACATGTTAAGATCTCAAGCAAAGACACTGTATTCATCTGAGATTGTAAGGGTATATTTGTACCTTTAAAATCGTGGCCTAATGTGCCCTGCTGAAAATTGAAAGCAGTCAACACATCTTTTGCAAGTGGTTTGTTCCATACTTATCAGAAAGCTTATAACAACAATGCTATGATTTTGTAAACACAATGGAAAATGCAATATTAATAAAGAATCATTTCAATTTAATATTTTAAAGAATACATTATGAAATTCAGTGTGGACTAAGTGAGAATATAAATTATAATATATAAGAATTCATTTTTATTTTCAAAACTGATTAAAATCAAACAATAAAGTACAAAACTAAATCTAGGAATCACAAATCTATTGCGTTTGCAAAAAGCGTGAGCTGACTGACAAAGTTTTAGTGAAGAATGGAATGTACAGAAAACCGTGATTTCTTTAGTTTCATTTGACAGTGTCATGGATTTAGTTCATTAATTGCAGTCTTCTTAAATCATTAGAATGAGAATTTCTCTCAGTCTTCCATGAAGTGTAACACACCCCGCTTTGGGTGTTGAGGGAATGTCTGTATAGCTCAAACACACGTACCCTGGATCATGTGCACAGAACCGGACCAACCAAGGGGTTTCTGGAAAATGAAGTTTGAGCAAAAGGAGCACTTCAGGTCTGATTCTGCAGCCACACCCAGCACAGAACTTTCCTTGATGTCACACACGTTTTTATGAGATTTCTTGCCCTACTTTTACAGACTCTGGAGACCTAGAGGAACATCCAAACTTGCATGTGTTTGGATGAACTAAACCATTCAGTTTCTTAAAGACTCAACTAGAGGAACAGGTTATTTCTGAATTATGGGAAGCTTAGGTCTAAATTCAAATGCTTATGTAACATTGAATTATATCATGTGTGGATAAAAAATACCTGTGATAGTGTCCTTAAAGCCGAATTCCCTCATGAACTTAGTTTTAAATGTTGGTTGCCCTTGTGGAGTCATAAAGACACACTGTTGGTAAATGAAGGGAAGTCTCCAGAAACACCCAGATTTACAGAGTCCTCCAGTATGTCCTTGCAGACTTCCATGGCGATGATCAGTGATGTCTCTGCTGCCTGTATCCCGTCCTCCCCAGAGCAGCCTGCATTACTGCACCGTCTTGCCAAAACCCTTGCGTTGTATTATCTACGGTCTGGCAGTTAATGAGGTGACATTTGGAAACAGTGTTGATATAATCCAAGAGTCTTGCTAAAGCCCATAGAAATCATTGTATTTTGGGTTAAGCCTGAAACCATTTTGTGTTTTAATTTCCAACCTGTAAAATGGAAAAAATACCACTTTTCTCCCAGATTTCCTTCTATCCTTTTTAGATTGTATGTTTTCTTGGGAAGGTATATTTGTCAAATATTATCTAGTATTTTAACTGCATAGTACCTATGAAGATTTGAATTCCAATCTCAATTAGGGCTAGACTCTATGGTAATAAAAATGATTTTACTAGAAGTAAGCTATAATGTATTTACAAGCTTTGTGTCTCTGATCTGTTCAATGAAATACCAAGTTTCAACTCAAACTTTGAGAGTGGTCATAACTGTACTGTGTGATTACTCAATCCACTGTGATGTGCTTATCAGCAATTGTCATTGGAGTTATGTGTACTTGCTTTATTTTTTTAACTGTCTCTCTGATTTTTCTCCAGGCTTGCAGTTCTGTGACCATTTCTGGTTTTGTACCCAAGAGCAAAAGCTAAACAGGAGGAATATGATTAAGGATTTAGCATAAAACCTATTAGATACTGTGTCATTAAAAGAAAAAAGCACTTCCCGTGAATCAGAACATTTATGCTATTAAAATGGATAAAAGTACAATAGAATTCACAGATTTACTTCACATTTTTGAAAGAAAAAAAAATTTGGTTCTCTGTAGAGATAATTCCATCAGAACTAAAAAAGAGGCATTTTGTCTTGTTAATCACAAATGTTACTATACAAATTCTTATATCTAATCTACTTGGTACAAAACTGTATTATAATGATTAAATGCTAAAAGCTTTGTTTAAATAACAGTAGGGTCATCTTGCAAGCTCATACCCTCCCACCCCCCAGATGAAAAAGACAGAGATTGAAGTATACAAGCACAGCTCTTATTTGCAAAAAAGGTAAATTTTCAAAAGGGATTAAATATATGAGACCCCATCAGCATCATGTTTCTCCAGGTTCCTGCCATTGATACTGTGATCTGTCATGGCATTACTCCAGTTTCATTGGGAATCACCTCTTGTTGAGATCTTGACCTATTAACTGTGCTGTGCTGGCTTCATGCTGATACTCATTAACTGAATCCAAATCTCTCCAGCTTGCCAGTATAATGATGTTTAATTTATTATGGCCACACTGCTATGGTTGGAGGGAGCAGTCGTCTTACATATGTACAACTTCATAGCTAGGCTTATGTTGTAAATTAGTGATTAAACTTAGCTGAATTTCTGAATAATCATCCCTTCAAAATTCAGCCTCTAACTACCTATAGTTGCTCTTAATTCAAAATGTCGGCATGTAAATTTAGACATCTCCCTCGCCGATTTTTTCTAAAAATACATTGCCATAAATCACTTTACCAGTCTGTCAAACGAAGGACTATAATACTTAACTTTTTTCAGCATAATTTGAAATCCACGGTGTTCTTTGCATGACAGGCTTTTATTAGAGGTAAAAGTCTAAAGAAAGAGTTAAGGATGAAACTCTGAGTGATTAAAAAAGCACCTTCATGTGGAAAGGACTGTAAATAAAGTGAGGGCATAAATGAACTTACTCTCATTCCAGTCTTTTAGCTGCAAGGGGCCTCGAGCATACCACATGCTTTTTCACTTTCAGAGGCCCTCTACGTAATACAAATTAAAACCAGGGCATGCCTTTTCTTAGAACCTCCGCCAGGCATTTTATTTTCTTAGCTGTCAACTTTAAAATCATGCTTTCCTCTTACTGATGTTTTGATGGAGGTGGAAGAAAAAGAGTGTGCAAGTGAACTCTGATTACTTGAATGAAAAGTGTTAGTCATTTGGACTGTTTCCTTTCTGTCCTGCAGGTTCCTGGCTGACCCTTTTACATGGAGATGGGGGTGGGGAACAACATCAGTCTAGACAGAAGAGGCCAACAACTAGTTGTCCACTCAGGTTTCAGATTATAAATGAATAGTGTTCAATTTCTCACAGATGTTTGGCAACCGCTGTGCTTTCACTCTAATCGCGAGCAGGATTTCTTCTGCCTGAAGAATGCAGTGACCAATAGACGTACATAGGCTCATAGAATAATGATTCCGTCTGCTGTGGTTTAGATTTATCAACTAGAAAACAATAAGTTTTTAAAAGTGAGATCACTAGGATTTATAGTCTTATTAAAGATATTGAATTATGCAGACCTGGCACATCTTTTAAAGTTTGGCAGGTTGAATGTTGGTTTCATGTAGAATGATATTTGTCAGTACATTTGGTCCAGGGATTAACTTAGTCCTTTAAATCTAAAGTTTTACTGTATCTGTAAAGGCTCCTCAAAGATTAGGAAAAACATAGAGTTAAAAACTGTATGTATGCCCAGCCTACAAATAAAGGAATGTTTTAGTTTTCCCTATGCCACCTAATTTAAAAAATGGTAATCTAAAACCTGAGGCATTAAATGCAACACTCTTAATTTCTCTTCAGACACTCAGAGCTTCACAATTGCCAATTTTCCCCCATATTAAAGAAGAATCTAACTTAACAGCTAGGTGTTTAAAGACTTTAGTCTGAACACAGATAAAGGTCCAGGTTGTCTCCATCTTCTCCCAAACTGTAAACCAAAAATAAGTTCACTTAATGTTAGCTGAAGTGAAAAAAGGAAAGATAATACAGGTTGAACATTTTTGACTGAGTGTCAAAATAGAGAATTTGCACAGTAGGGTGGGTCAACAAAAAAATCATGAAAGAATGATGATAGCAAAATGAGTCCGGTGGCAAACAGGATGGTATATAAAGAAATTACTACTGTTTAAGCCTGTGATAAAGAAGTTTTACTCTCTGTGTAACTACAGGCTGATACTTTTCTGTTACTGAGTGCCCCAATGACTTGTTACAGTTGTTTGTTTAGTTTATACTTCAAAATATACAATGAGAAAATGAGGAGAAGCATATTTACTTCCTGTAAAGTTATCCCAAATGTGAAAGAACCCAACCATCAAAACCTCACTGTGGCCCTCAACAGGGATTCGGTTCTAAGAGATGTGTTGGGCAATACAGACAGAAACATTGCGCTTTAAAAAGGAAACAGAAAATGTAGGCTGAATTGCAGGAAGAACTTTGTGACAGACACACCTGTTAAATTGTGAAATAGTCTCCCAGAATAAGTGCTGGAAACAAAATCATTTGGACCATTTAGGAGCTGGTGGAAAATACAAGGAAGGGGACCATCACACCTTAGCAGAGTTAAGACCACTTCTTTCTTAAATTATCAGGGACTATCATATGTTAATTTGTACAGGAGATATCAGAGTATGCACAGCTGAAGTTTCTAGATACTATCACAATTCAAATAATATGAAAATAATACTGTCTCATTAACACTTGGAAATGAAAACTAGTGTAAGATATTCAAAGAAACTCAGAAAACTGCTGTTCACAGTCAGGGTACGTACAGGATAAGAGCAGGTCACTAAGGCATAAACCCAAGTAAACATCTTGGCCTAACTTCTCTCTGTCAATCATTGCTTGAAAATGTTTGCATTGTAACAGAAAAGAGGAGAGGCTGAGTTAAAGGAGGAGGGTGATTGTGTTACTTTGAGTGACTTTTTTAAATTTTAGAGGATATTCTGAAAGGACAGAAATACCTGAGGAGGATGTGGGTGAGTGGATGCAAAGGACTGATTGGAATTGGAAGAATTTAAAAAAAAAAAAAAGTCCTAGCACTTATAAAATCAATTTTCTATACTTAATATAATTACCTAGCTGTGATTTGTCAACAAAGGGACAAATACCTGTCTGCTGACCTAAGTTTCTGGGAACACCACTCAAAATACACATTTGGAATGGCAAATGCCTAAAGAATTTTTCAAACAACAGACTAAGAATTATTGTGCTGGAAATTTGTAAATTTTCTTGTGTAATTTTCAGTTATTTAAATTAAGGAAAATCACAGCCTCCACAGATTTGCATGCTATATATAGACAGAAATCATTAAATAAGCAATTTCTTATGCATACAGTTATTCCATTTTCCAACTTACACATTTGTGCTTCTGAGACTGGGAATGCCATACGTTCCTAGCCAACCTGTGGCTGGAAAGGCAACTTGTCCAGCTCATTTGGGACTGTGTGGGTCTTCTGTAGCTCTGCTCCAAGCAGGACTTCCAGAAATGAGGAGAATGGTCCCAGTATACAAAGTTACCTCTTGGAAAAGAACTGAATTATCAAGAAGTCTCTAGCAAAGAGAGGCAAATGACACAAGGGCATCTAGGAGTCCATTTACAATTTTAGATGCTATTTGAGATAAGGCAAATTGTTAAGTTACATTAAAAAATAACAGGAGGAATGAGGATTTATTGTGAGGAAGGAAAACTCCAGATTCAGAGAATCTAGTGAACTTGCTTTTGAGCTAAGTTTCTTCGGTGTCATAACTTTTATCGGGGTCTGATCCCATTCCCATACAGTACAGTACAATGTTAAAATGCTGGCTAACTTCATAAAAGCAGAGGCAATCTAACGGTTGGATATAATGTTTGATTAAATGAATATGGCAGAATATATACATTAAGGAGTGGTATAAAGTTAACTTTCTAATTCTGTATTTTTTGAAAGTATCTAAGTTTACATTCATGCAGCTGCGATCTGCATTATTCTTCTGCCAGTGAATTCACGCAGCTATGACTCGTATGAAGCCTGCCTCTGGTGCCTAACAGCAGTGTCTTTCAAAAAACACAGATGTTCACTGATACTATGTGGAGTTGGAGGGAGCGGAGAATGCTACATCATCTTTCTCAGAAGCACCAACTGTTGGCCTTGTGTGTGCTTTTAGAATTGATGTCAAAATAACATCCTGTGAAGTGACAACTTTGTAACACAGAGGAGCAAAACAAAAAAAAGAAAGTGTCTCCTAATGCTGGAAGATCAAGAGTCAGTTTCAAACATATGGTGACATTCATTCATCTTCTGTAACCTATATACTTACTGTAGTTATATTTAAGTTGCCTAGTATAAAAGCAAGGGCAAAGAACTTCCTAGGTAAAACTGTACTGTAAAATCGAAACAACAAGAAACATACAGCTTCAGGCATGGAAGTTTGATTCTTTCTTTAAAGGTTGTCTTTCCAGTTCTAATAGAAAATTACAAGCTAGCTATAAATGTCAGATCATCATAATTATTATAATAATCAATATAGACAGAAATTGATATTTCTTCTATGAACTTCTAAAATTTCCAAAGAAAGTCTCTGCTTCTCTAGATAATTATATAACTTTTTAGACAAGTAACATTCCTATAGAACATTATTCTGTTTCTGTAGAACCTGTGTTTTTTCAGTCTGTGCTACATTTTTTAGACCTTTTCCGCAAAGGTCCAACTTTTGCTGCTGTCCAGAAGAGGAGCAACAATTTTGTTCTATACTCTTTTGGTATTATTCCTTAACAGACCAATTTGGGGAAATCTTTCTGTCCCACTTGAAAGTTACAGACCTCTTCTGTGGTACTAAAATTTTCGTTATTTATTATCATTGCTTCATACTGAACTTTCTCCACTCTGAAAAACTGAGGCAGATAGGTCAACAGAGCTTTCTTAATGCCATTGATTGATCCAGGCAGGATTGGAAATATGAAATTCCTGGCTTTTGCTACTGTACCCAGACCACTAGACCACATATTTTTATGTTACGGAAAACTAAACCCAATTACTTTGCAAAGTTTCTTGATGTGTTGCTTCTCTTACCCCATTTGCATTGCTTTTTGCTGTGGTAAAGATACAAGATTCAGACTTTAGAGTTAAAACTCAGCATTTAATGAATCTGAAAATTAAAATCTTCTGAAGAATAATACTTTTAATACCTCCAATATTCAGATTACTGCCAGATCAATTTCAGCATGGGATTATATTGTTTTCTTCTGGCAGTAAGCAGCCCACATTATGACTTCACCTCTTAAATTTCCTCAAGAGGTTGGTTTTCACTAGAAGTGCAGTTTTTCCAAGCCATATTCAACTTAACCGTATCATAATTTAGGAATTTAATTTGTTCCATATTCTTGCAACTGCCGCTCTCAGCAGTTGAATGGATGGCACTATTTTTTTGAAGCTTGGGAGCATAGAATTTGTTTGCTTAGGCTTTTATAGAATTTAAGAGATTAAAAAAACAAATCATTAATCCACCTCTATATAAGTACTTATGTATATGTGTATATACATGTATGTAAGTACTTGTATATACGTGCGTTTTTTCTTTGAAGGTAACCTGGTTAATTTTTTTATTGTATTTGTATTTTTATGAAGATGTTGCCCCTAAGAAAACGCCATTGCATGAGAAGAATTTCTTGTGTAATATGACATAGGCATAGACAGCCTATTCCACACTTTTTGGGATAGTTTTCAGGGCAGGAAACATGTCTCAAGTTTTCTAGGACAATCAAAGATATGCCCAGAGCTCTGTAGTACGTCAGTATTTGTTAGAGCAGGGATGGTGAGTAACCACAAAGGATATAATGTAGTTCTAGGCTCATATGGAAAGCAGCTGAAGTGCTCTGCATACACAGTGCTTTGATGGAAATGTAGCTAAGAAAGAATTCAGAGGATGGGTGGAGGTGGATGTGAAGGAAAGTGAAGTATCTGTTGAGAGGAAAAGAGGAGCAGAGGACTGGAAGATGGTAAGAATAAGGAAGCTGGAGACTGGAGTGCAAAAATTTAGGAGAACTTGGAGGAGAAAGGGGGGGAATGTACCAACAGGAATGTAGGAGGGGCTGCACAGGGACTTAGGGGTTATTTCCTCCTGAGGAAGGGGTGTAATAAGCTGCACGAAGTAGCTGCCAAGTTGGGCACATGTCTCAGGGTGGGTAGCGAGCACCAACTAATGGCTTCAGTGATGCTGCTGCAACTGAAGCTGAGAGATCCAAAGGAGAAAGGCAGTGGAAAAGCCCCCTGGTGTCACCCTCGCATTCCAGGCTGACCAACTGCGATGCAGTATTGGACTGTGTCAGGCCCATGTGAAGAGAGATCACTCCTCAATGAAATACATCCATTTCTGGAGAGCAGTCATGAAATTCAGATTGCATTAAGTGCTGCAGAAGTTGGTTTTGGCAAAGAAATGAGAATGCTACATCAGACTGAGGCTAATTATATTAGAAGACTGTCTCACAAATTAAATATGGCTCAAACTGACACAAAAAAGCTATGGGAACTTTATTTATGTTAATTGATGGGGCCTTTTTTATTTAAAGCAATATGTAGCGGTTCAGGACTGATTGTTTAAGTCCAGGAGGATGTGGTCTTGTTTATCTTGTAAAAACAGCTGCTGCCTTTGTGCTTGCGTTCAGGAAATGGATAACTTTAATGATTCACGCCTCTTAACATTTATATACAAGAGCTGTATCAAGCTCCCTGTAGCTGCTGCACTCGCTCACATGTTGGGCTGAAGTCCAATATGGGATGCAAGAGCAAGTATGATAAATACTGGAGATTCTGTTAAGTCAGAAATTACTCTTCCTGCTGTGGGGATGAAGTAGGAAGGGAAGGAGCTTTTCCATCGTGCCACGAAAGTGCAGAATCACTTTTGGCTGCAGCCCTAGAAATTCTTCTTCACAGGAGAGGTACAGGATTAAATGAGGTCATGCTTTCATCTCCCTCACACCTGGTGTGCAAAGAACTGATAAGAATAGAGCTCTGTATCAAAAGTGTGTAATGGGGAAGAGGAGGGAAGAGTGGAATAATAAGGGAGAGGCAGGAGGAGAGTTTAAGACCCTTGCCACCCCCCTCAGGAAGGGAGCTCACAGGAGTTCACAGTCAGGCAGTGTCCTTGAGAAGAAATTTGCTTCATGGTACTCTTGCAATTGTCCTTACAGGAGTAGATTACTGGAGGTGCAATGGCTGAAAGTTTGAGCAGCTCAAATGCAAACCTTTCTCTTAGTTTGATTTTCTCTTGCTTATGTTAATCTTCCTGCTACATTTTATGAATGAAGCTAGTCGCCTCCCACTTGTTGCTTCTACACGGGACAGGAAAGCAAATGTATTACTTTTCAAGACGAGATGGCAGAAGTCCAAACATATCTAACAGAGGAAGGAAGCAATCTTATCAGCCTTTCTGGCCCATTGATAAAACCGTAGAAGGAAATCATTCAGCTTTAAATGAGGAAAAGGAAGTCTTAGAAAAAATTTAGAAGTTGCCTTGGGAGTTTTCATATCACATCAATGAAAAAGTCACATACAATTAACCAAGCATTCCAGTCTGTATGAGGTGCTTTATTTGTGATATCAAAGCAGAACTATTTACAGGTTTTGACAAGCTTCTCTACAGTGGATCAGTTGACATTTTTCTAGCCTGTCTACTTGGTCATATACCTTTTATCTAAACTCTTCTGTATGGAAAAAAGCTACAGCAGCCATCCTGAAACATGGTTTTTTGCTCCATTCTTGTCATAGAATCTAATTTTTAGTCACCATTACACACAGAGTATTTTGGCATCCTGGTCTTATTTTTAATTTAAAAAATCTAATTATTTGTATTCAAAGCAAATAAAAACCACAATTACTTGGTTTTTTGTACCTAAGCTGATATCCTCTACTAGCAATGTGTCATGCCATATAAAAACACTAGTTCAAGGTAGCGCTAACTCACAGATCTCTGCAGTGTACCTTATAACAGACGTATCCAGTGCCTCATGTTTTTTCTAGTAAAGTAATTTATCACACTGTGATTGCTGTGATAATGGAAAACAAACATAATTCCAATTTAATTAGTTGGGTTTAGCACTATTGGGATTGTTACAGTAGGTCAAAGAGGTTGGGGTAAAAAGGGACTCTGACATTGTTTCTTTAGGTCTAGAGTCTGCAATAATGTGAGCTACAGTAAGTTAATTTCAGACTAAAGCTTGAGATAAAGAACAAAATACACATTCAGTCAAAACCAAAGCATCATAGTATTTCAATCATATGGGTAGTTGGGATTATAGCATGGGTTATTTGATAAACAGATGTTATTCTTCAGAGTCAAAGATTCTGGTTAATGCTGAACACCTGTATCTTCCTGATACATTAATTATTTAAGGGTGTCCACTATTTAGACTTATTTTACAATAGTGGTATAAGAATAACCTAAAATAAAATGAAATGGTCCACAGAGGCAGGACTTTCAATATGTGGGTTCGATTTTTTTACTGAAATTCTTATGTTTGAACTTAGGTAAGAAACTTGAACGTTTGAGCAAGCCCTTGTGGATGCAGTATGTTCCTTTCTGACTGCTGAGACAAACAAGCAAATTGAGTATGCAGATAAAGCCACATTAAATAAATTGTGAGTCTATGCATGCTTAAAATACACAGAAAGCAATAATCAACAGCACTATGCTCAATTTAGTGTATCTTGAGAGTAAATCACTTGTTTATTGGCTCTCTGTGAAAGCCAGAAGCATAGTCTTGCCAAACTCTCTCACTTGCAAACTTGGTAATCTATCAAACTTTACCTTCTTATTCCAGAAGATCTGGTATTTTAAATTTTATTTGAATGTATTTGATCTCATCATTCTATTTTCAGTCTTAGAATAGGTGACAACTGCAGTTACCATTATGGGCAGGAAGATTGAAGCATAATTTCTTTGTAGGAATTTAAATGTTTTTCTCTGAAGAAATGAGCAGATTGTCTACATGTATCTTGTAAGTATATGGGACAGAGAACCGTATGAGATTCCTTCCCTCCTGGAGTTAATACTGTGATGGGCACCTGAAAAATGCCCCAGACACCAGAAAATGTGCTGCTTTCCTACTTACAGTTTTTCTGTTCTAATGAGGCTAAAATAGAATTCTGGCTGTTCTACCTACTTTATTCTTTTTGTTTTGTTATCATGGACCCGCTATGTGGTTGTCAAGCCTGATTTATCAGAGCCCTGTTCACTGTGACCTTTAAAGTACAGCATGTTACTGTATCGAAGTCAGTTTTCCACTAAGAGAGAAATGAATCGGTTGACATAGCTGTGGCCTTTTACAGCTTGCAGAATTGCTAGGGTCATAGGCTCTCTTTGTACAGTTAGGCTGTAGGTCAGTAATACGTGAACTAAGTCAAATCTCAAAACGTACTCTCTTCTACCCTGCTCCTACCTGTTACAACATGAAGAACGCTTTGTATACAGCAGAGGTAGAAGTATATCGTTGAGCATTCACCAAAACAAAAAGAAAACCCAAAGTTCTTACAGAAGCAGCTGAACAGTTGTTTTCCATCTGTCAAAATGTGATAGTCCTGTTTGCTGGTTGTATTTCAGGCAAAAGAGGTAGAAACCAAATTATTTAATCATCCCATGCAGCCTCCAGTGTAGTCAAAACAAGCTCTACCAGAATGACAACTGCCACAGACCTTGGTCCAGTCTCGTGATTTCTTCTGCTCTAACAAGCTCCTACAAAGTATTTATAATTTTTTTTTTTTGCAAATACTCAGACTGCCTCTCAATTTTGGTTGTCTGCAATTTAGGGCAGGACTCTAAAGTAGAAAGGGGACACATCTGGGCAGTCTCCAAACAAGCACAAATAAATAACTGATATAATACAAAAAAGATCTTTGAATTATTTAAAGGTGTAACATTTTGTCATATAAATACACACACATATACGTCCTGATGATTCAGCTTAAGTGCTGAACAAGCTATGTCTTTAAAAAGAAGGGATTTTTCAAAATACTTTTCTTTTAAACCAAAACACAGCACAAATTACACGCTGAATTTCTGATGATATGATTTACCCTAGACTGAAAAAAGGGGATGAGCTATATAACATGGAATTCCTGGTCACACTAGTTCAGTTCACAGGAACATCTAGTTGCATTCCAAATATGTTTCCATGTTTTCATAACAGAGAGTGATAAACGAATGTAGAGAGAGCAAGAGCTATATGTTAGTGCAGTTGCCTGAAACCCTTAGAAATCAGTGGATTTGAAGCTATTAAAATACAGCTTCTCTCTGGGATTTCTTTAGATTCTGGATCATTCCTTAAAATTAGATGACTTGTCTCACTTGTAACTAATACTGATGTATATCTGGCGTAATTTCATTGACAGTTACCCAGGGAGAGATTAGAAGAGACCCATTCTGTGCATACTGAAAGCAACATAACATCTCTTTATCTCCTGGAAATACATCCAAAACACTTCTCCAAAAGCATAGCAGCCCCTGATTTGAGTTTGTTTAATTCCTCTGTGCACAGCCTATTCCAGCTGTGCTGTTTTTTCAGGCTCAATATAAAAAGGTAATTCAGACAGGTGTAGCACAGGTTTTAGTCTTCAATTAGGTCAAATTACAATTAAATCTGACAGTAAAAAATAGGTTAATTGCTTTAGACCCAATTTAACAAGAATTAGGCCTTGTATAAAAACACTTCTCTTAGAGAAAAAAAATAATATTTTTTTATCTAGGTGAAGGAGGAGGAAAACTTTGCTTTATTTTTAATATCACAATAAGAAAACTTTTTAATCTTTATAAAGAGACATTCAAATATTCAGGTATTAAATAGTCAAGATAAACCCTAGGTCAAACCTGGCAAGGTATAATCTTTTACAGCTAACAGACAACTTCTTTCTGAGCCATTCTTAGGAGCAGCCAGGTAACCTATGGAAGAGACAACAGTCTTTTGCTGTTTTTCAAAGATTTAAATTTTGAAAAAATTGCATTTATTTCACTTTTTACTTGAGCTCACACAGTCTCACTAATGTTCTAGTCATGAATAGAACTAAGGATTGACCCGCCATCTGCTTCTCTGCACTTTTTGTCTGATTGGGGAATGAGCAGAAGGAATATGGCAGAGAGTTCTTGCTCTCCTGTGAATGTGGCCAAGCCACTGTGGGTCTCATTGTACCAGAGAGTTACTCCACAATAGTTCATGCTTTGTGCAATATGATTTTCATTAGGACTTTGACTCTTGGTAATCAAGTATGCCCAATAACACACCTCAAGACTTGTTATACAGGCAATGTAAACCTTTCATATAAATCCTGAAGTGAGTTAAACTGTAAAAAAAAAGAGAACATCTTAATAATCCTGATAATTTCCTGTTGGACTTCATCTTACCATTAACTATCTCAGGTGTTTATAAAGCCTGCTTGACTTGTTGGTTTTATTTGAGAGGAACCTGTGCAGTCTTTATACGATGCTAACTGAAATAAAAGGAATAGGAAAAATGCAAACATTTAATATATCTTCTTGTGGACTTGAACATACTGGAATAGCCCTGCCAAAACATTGATGGAACATATGTTATAAAGTATTTGCAGCATTGAGAGCTAAAGGGAGGCTCATGTTCTTTGGCTGATTATATATCTGTTATACTGGAGTATGTGGCTCTCTTCTCTGAGAAAGCTAAAGCTTTGTTTCCTATCCAAGACTATATGTAGGTACCAGAAAACATTTGTAGTAACATAGGAGATTAAGACCACATAAAAAAGGAAGAAGAATGAGAAAAGGGGGTGGGGTGGGGGGGCTGTGGAGAAAAGGCTCATTTGGTTCCTCTGGCATGGAATTACATGTCTGGACTTTATCTAACAAGCAGGTTTGACATTTATACTGTGTTTATCTCTGTGGCATCAGAGATCTGGATTTCTGTCTGTGGGACTATAGGAAAGTCACTTTGCCCCTCTGTGCCTCCATTTGCACCATAACCTCTTATTTGTCTTCATGTAGAATTTAAGTTCTGTGGGGTTGGAAACTGTGTGTGTTTGGGCAGCCCCTAAGGCATGAATCTCAGATGCAGCCTCTGCATATTGCTGAGATGATACAAACATTGCTACTTCTGTTCTGACTCTAAAGAAGCCATTTGATCTCTTTGCCTTTATTTCCTCAACTTTAAAATGGGACAGTAACTCACATGTGGGTTATGAGGATTAACTGATTAATGCTAATGAAATATTTTTAGTTCCTCAGAAAGCTTTTAAGGACAGCAAAATATTGTTGAGGAAATGACAAATGCATTCCATTTGTTTTTCATTAATTCACATATGCTATATGATTGACTTAAAAAAATGCACTTTTGATCGATCACATAGAATAGTCCATCTCACGGCAGAAGTTTGTTAAGTGTTGTAAGCTGGCTTTTTACAACTTTGTGCAAGGCAAGTGGAAAGGGGAAGGAACCATGCATAAGTTTGCTTCAAGAATACCAGGAATTTTAATGATTTCCTGTGTCCAGTCTGAGGGTCCTCCTCTACCATTCAGGAGTGACACTGTGTAAACAACAGTAGAGTAACCTCGAAAGACTAGTGAGCTCTCCAAGAATTAAAACCAAACTAGTATGTGACTTTTTTCAAAGTATACCGGAGAAGCATACAAGAAGCCTGTTCAAATTTCAATTAAGAAAATGAAACAGTGGTTCATATCAAAATCTGTTTCATTTTAGCAATGTGAGGTATTGAGAATGGAGCCATTCAGTCTTTTTTTCTCCCAAGTAACTAAGAAATTAGGGAACCTTGCTATATACAGTGTAAGGAACACAGAGAATTTCAGCGCAGGAAATTATATGGAGAGGCTAATATGAAAGGGTCAGAAAAGCCCCTTTATCCTGGGAATCCATGATATAAAAAGTGAGAGAATAAATAAAAGGAGAACCTGCAAGCCTTTAACACAGAGGATAAAAATCCTTTTTTCCCAAACATCTTCCTAGGGAATGGTAATAAGCTCTAACTGTGGATAGCAAGCTTCCTCAGAGATGTGGATGAATGGCTGGGTGACTTAGTGTGTAAGTAAGAAAACAGCTAGATAGTTTTTAATGTTAAAAATTTTGATTTTCATATTTTTACAAGATTTAAGGTCTGGCTGGAAAGGTATTATTTTTGTTACTGAAATCACTCAGCAATTCATATGGTTCTGTTGACTTCAGATATGTATATATATTAGAACCAAAAGCTCTTCAATGATAGAATGTTCCATAAAGGGTTTTAAAGTCAGAAGTATTCCATATTTGTTTCCAATTTGCATGGCAACAGGAGACTATCATGATATATTTATACTCGCATGTGTATGCATATATGTGCATATAGGGAATGTAGAAATACAATAACCCTGGTAGGACGCTGAGTATGTTCAGGCTGAAGAAGAGAGAGAGACAGGCTGCCTGATAACTGAAGAAACGGTTCATTTTATTCTGTGCAGGCAGGAAAGGGAGTGCAACATAAGCAAGACATTTCATTTGTGGTTGAATCCACAGATGAGCTATTGTAGAAAGTATTCTCCAAAACATGCTTACATGAGAGATGGGGCACGTGGTACTGATTAGATTCAGTACC
The DNA here is from genome assembly GCF_011004875.1 of Balearica regulorum gibbericeps. Taxonomy (NCBI): domain Eukaryota; kingdom Metazoa; phylum Chordata; class Aves; order Gruiformes; family Gruidae; genus Balearica; species Balearica regulorum. The sequence continues at coordinate 20,293,646 of NC_046194.1, forward strand.
AGCAGGGCAGTTTTATTACACAGAAACATTACAATTTGAAAGCTGCAAACGTGTTTCAGTGTCAGAAGGCTGTCCGTTTATTGTCACTCTGCCTGAACGGGAATTAACGGAGCTCTGCACCTTCTCAGAAAGTGCTCAGCACCTTTTAGCTTTGGCCAATGTTCTAGTTGGAAAGATTCAAAGCTAGAGACAATGTTTTCTTTTAATAGTCAAACATGCTGGAAAACAAAGCATGCCTCACATTCCACTGAAGTCAGTGGTTTCTGTCTCTTTTTGCACTTCAGATCACTTCCAGTCCCCTTTGGCAGGAAAGGAAGAGCCTGTGTTTGTGTCTGCATTGTCTGCTTTCCTACACGGGTACTGAGCTCACACCTATCAGACACAGAGCGATGCAGCCCTTGTGTAACTGTGCGGTTGCTGCTGTGGCCAGTCACTAAATGCCTTCTTGCCTATTAGCTGATCGATTAGCAATAAGGAAAAAAGAGATTATAAAAAACAGGTCTACAGCTTTTTTAAATTTGGTCTTCTCCTGGGATGCCACTGATGTGATTTGCACTCTTTTTATCTAGATGATACCTAGAAGCTTAGTCAGTGGAACCTTTAGCTGGACTTACTCAGATATATTAGATCTATAAAAACAAGAGAAGGAAAAAATTTTGAGCACTCATTTATCTGAAAATGTCAGTAATTAAATACGAGCTTGGGAAACCCAATGCCCAGATGTTGTACGGTGGTGTTATTCTCAGAGCATCTTCTGAGCCTTGATATAACAACCATTCTGAAAAATGTTGCACGCCATTCTTTGGAATTATTTTTCTGCTAGAGACAGATTTACACAGCAAATCAAAATGATTTTAGAATCAGTTTAACCAAATTAAGAAGGTTAAGAAAATATATTAGTATATGTTGGATTTAACACTTAGAACATTTCAGCCTTTATTTGTCTGTTTTCTGCTTTTTACCTCGTCTCTTTTTTCTAGACTATGAATCAACAGAAAGCTCAATTTCCAGGTCTAAACTTTGTTTCAATGAGTATTTTTCCAAACCAGGGAGAATAGGAACAATAATAAAAAATACAATAATAAAAATCACAGAAGACTCTCTACTAAGCATATAATTATCCCTCCAGTGTCAGTAATTCCTGATTGGATTCATGGTGATAAATGGAAGAATCCCTAACTAATTTCACTTTTTGATATAACTCCTCTTTCAGATTTCCCTTTATATTTAACTATTGCTCATGAGAGCATTCTGCAAGATAGGCAGTACCAAATCAGCATTTCATATCTAACATTTTAGTTGTTTTCTAATTGTTTGATTTTAGATATGGATTTAATTTGTTCATCTAACAAAAGTCAGGATAACATGAACACATACGATTTAGCAAATATGCGAGATCGTATTCTATAAAAAGACAACTACTGTGCTTGCTAGAAGGAAGTGCCAGGGGCCCTCCCAACATGAATTGTTAATTACTTTCCTCTTCTGCTGCCATAAAGAACTCATTAAATGCCAAATTATTTCCCTAAACAATGAGTAGCACTGGTTCCTCTTTGGCCTATGTGCTTATTTATTAAGAACTACAACTTCCTTAATTGATACATAGATGCAAAGGAAAAGGAAATCCAACAGTGAAGCTATTTTTGAATCATTTGTGGTCAAGGACAACATCAAAAATATTCTTTAATGATGAAAAAAGACAATTCAGTTTTCAGGCCCCAAAATCTATAAAGCAGGAACATGAAACTTTTCCAAATGTCCTCACATTTTGTTTTACCCTTAGGCTGAGGACACAGGAAATATCACTCTGATGGGTCTGTTGCTTCTTAAAGTTCTAAATTCTTTGTAACAGGAGAGTTGAGTTACAGCTCTTCTCCATTGCTTGAACAGCATTATAGTATGCAAAAGCACTTGCGTTTGTGAATGAGGAGACATTTGAAAATACATTATTTGGGAAAGGAGGAGTGAAGATGGCATTACAGGAAGCATTTCGAAAGACAAAATATAGTAGATGTATTTTGGGAAAGCACAGAAACTCAGAAGTCTAAAGAGTTAAACAGAAAGAAAAATAAAGTAGAAAACAAAATAAAAGGAGAACTTTTAAAATAGTTGCATTAAAATATTTGCTATCAAAGCATACACCTGGAATATATAAAGAAGAGCACATCGTGACAGTGTAACACCTTAAACTCATTGAGGGTTTGCAGGTGCAAAGCCTATGTAAACTTACCAGGACTGTCCCACAGAGTGCTGACATCTTCATGTTCCACGGAAGCCAACGGGAATTGAAAGTTCTTGGTGTTTTACAAAATCAAACCCTCGAAAAGTCCAAGAGAAATAATGCATGCTGGGAAAAAAATAAAATAATAATAATAAAAAAATCAACAGCCTTGATAGTAGAAAGATAGTGAGACTCAGTACTGTGATGAGAAGTGATGTGGTGCTGCCTCCTGAGCACAGCTGAAGGCAGCGGGAAGATGGTGGAGGGCTTTGCCAACGCTGACTGTGGAGAGGGAGGAGCGATTGCCGTGAAAGGCCTGTGAGACACAAGACCTGCAATACGAAAAGCTGAGCAAAGACTGATAAGTAGCTCAACACCACACGAATAAGGTGAATAAAATACATACCGAATGAATGTTGAGTTTTGTAATGGCTGGGCCAGTGCTGGGGCCAGATAACAGGCAGTGGAGATCATAGGATGGCTTTAGACCCTAACAGGCTCCTGCAGAAATCAGTGGCAACATTATTAATAGCACAACATCAGATAATGAACTTCACTAACAACCCTGCTGGAGGTGCTCGCATTTGGTGATGCTTCTGGGGTTTATTAGGACCGACCCTTGCCATGATCTGTTGCAACTCCAGACAGTACTGGTTGACAGGGACTGCTAAATGGTAGTTATTGTTTTTAGCAGAACTTCTCTGTATCGTGCTGACAAATGTGTCACTTACCATGCAGAAAGGTTTATTAAAGCACAAAATAACAAACCATGTGGTCGTTGACATCACCATTTCATACCAGATGTGGTTCTGGCCATACCTCTGTTTTCCCTAGTCACACCAGTTTTCTGGGTGCTGCTCATGGGAAGTACAAAGACCGAATGCTTTGCTGGCACAATAGCAGAGTGCTCAGGACACTGTTATTATTTTGATTTGCATTGCACTACTTTTATGAGTACATTCAGTAACTTCCGATGTATTTTCTCACAGAACGTACAGCACAATCTGGGCCTGATTTTCATGAGCCTTCATTGCTCGTAGACAATAGCACATGGTAGATTCATCTGACATGTTGTTACATTTTCCTATACTAACCTTTTTGGGGAGGAAAAAATAAATAACTGTTTGACACACACACAAGGAATGTTGGTCTGCAACCCAGGTCAATGTAAGCCTACAAAATTCCTCTTGGTTTTATTGCTGGCATTGTCATTAACAGTGTTCTCTGCCTGTTATCTGGTCAGATGAATTCTTTTTCTGTTATTTCAAGGCATTCCATTACATTAAGCTTAAAGCTGTCATCGATGTGTATGCAGTTTATAAAGTAATGTTACCATTACCTCACCATTTCTCTTTGCAATAGCGTCCCTCTTAGCGCTCTGCCCTGCAGTACGGCAATGGCATGTACTCCTCCCAGTGATTTGCCCTCAGTAAAATCTATGACTGTGGTTTTCATAGTAATTGAATTACTATGCTGAAGAAGTTGTTGCTGATTTCTTCACATTTCTGCTGAGGATTAGTGTGAAAGGTTATTTGGTGTTAGGTGCTGTCTGACTTAGAGCAACTGAATCTGTACACAGTAGTTTCCTATCTATTTTCCATTCCAAAAGTGCCTCAAGATCTGAAAAACCATGAGGTAAGTAGAAACAGTTGTGAGATGAGAGACAAATAGCTGGGCAAGTTCCTTTGCAAATCACTGGTGTAGACATAGAAAGCAGGTTGGCCTTCATCATAAGTGTTACCATCTTCCTTCTGAGTTCATCATGAAAATTCATTGTACAGAGGCTACTAACTTTAATCCTCATTAGGGAATAAATAAAAATAGACTGTACTCCAGGAGCTAGATTCCCAACTCAGTGAGTAATTACTTCGATTTCAGGATTTACAACATTGTAACTGCTCAGAACGTTTTCTCTCTTCCTGTGTCCAAATTGTTTTGTCTAGGCAAGCTTTCATGTTTGGACTTACAAATACAAAGGCATAAAACTTTCTCCTGTTATCCACAGCTGTTTCAAGGCACTCGCATCCTCTCATCTGTTAGGAAGTAGCCACGTTGCCTGAGTTTTCAGGGACTGGATGTCCACCAGTGCAAACGAGATGATAGGTGTCAGTTTATTTGGAATAGCTGCTGGTGGCGTGGCAAGTAAACCTGTGCCATTCAATAATAGATGTCACATGTTGCAGAGGGTTCATGCCAGCTTCAGGATGCAGATACGGGCTTTAGTTCAAAACATGGCAAATTTATTATTATTCAAGGGTTTATGTTATTTCACAATTCTTTTTTGCAGGTAGAATTTTCCCAAAATCACCTATTCTTATGTCCACAACTTTAGTCTAAGACACATTAAAGAAGTACTATACAGACTTGGGGTTATGGGTTGAAAACTTCACTAAAACTATTTATTTTGAAGTATCATCACCACATGACCACAAGTAATCCACCTGTTTTTTTAATAGGATTAGTGAATTCTTTTTTAATAAAATGGGTGGAGGGAGGGGGGTGGTCAGCAGAACTTATTGCTCATGTGGTACCTCTTCAGAGCTTGACTGTTATGTCTACATCCTAAAATATTGTGCAGGAATATAGAAGTGTTGTTCATGTTAATAAATTACATTTTGTCTATAAATTTCCACTCCGAAATGCGTAGATATCACATGCACCTACCCTAAACCTAACATCCTTAATAATTCAATTTATTTTAAATTGTACTACTGATCCATAAAACATCCACACTGGTACACCAGTGTAACTCAGTCGACTTTGGGTCTATCACTGCAAAATTCACAAAAATTTATCTGGAAGCTAATGTAGTCCATGTCAGACTATTTTAAACTTACTGCCATTGTATACAAGCATCTAATTGCTGTAAAGAATCCCAACAAGCTGCTCTAAGAAAACAATTTAAAGTAACCTGAGAGAATTGACAGAACATTGCTGTTTCTAGGATCTCATCCTCTAAACCTTCTTCCCTGTGAACCAACATGTTGTTATTATTGTTCAAGTCTTCACTGGGATATAAGTGAATTTATAATCTTTCATTGCCTGCTTTAGGAAGCTGTAATATTTCTGACCTGCATATGTAGGGTCTCAAAAGTGAGACAGACTTGTAAAGCAACTGACACTGAGATTTTTCACAGTAGTAGGCAGATGGTACCTACAGGCAGGTGGGTGGCTGCAGGAGACATACTCTGAAAATACAGAAATGGAGTTGAGGAAGCCCCGTGCATTTTGCTTCACAGACCCTTTGCAGTCTCCTGACCCTACTGTCTGAATTAGAATTGCCTTAGACTTTCTAGTTCAGAGTTTGTTTACGGCACCGACTTCTTCTTGTTCCTGATAGTTGTTCAAGGTTGTAAAGATCCATCTAAAAATAAAAATTAGAACATGTCCCTTGTGCACATTTCTGTCTCCTTTCTCAAATGAGACCGACCAGAAAGCAACTGACACCAATACTCACAGCCTTGGTTGAATATAGAACAGTGCAGAATACACCAGGGCACCAGGGAGTGCTGCTCTCAGTGCACGATTGCTCTGTGATTCATCCTGGCAAAAGAGCAGCGTTGTAACCTAAGTTAAGTTGCTAGAAGAGATGTTCTTTTTTGCAGAATTCTCTCTGATAGGAGAAATAGAAGTATGTACTCAATGTGTATAGAAGCCTTCACAGATCAATGACAAAATTTCCTTGGTTCTCAAGAGTCTTCAGTGTCTGGGGCATCTAGTGTAAATACTCCCAAAATTTCCTTTCTGTATTAATCTATCAGGCTCTTGCATACTCCAGAGCCCACTTTAAATTATTATCATAAATGTGAATTTAAGCGTATTTTGTTCTTTTTCTGCAGTTGAGCGTGCTAAGGTCCATAGTATCACTGTCATTTTACCTTCTTGTTTTTCTGCTTGAAATTTAAAAAGAACTTGGAAGCATTTATTCTGATCCTGTACCTAAGTGCCACATAATCTTATTCCAAATATCTGTGAATATAAAAATAATTCACTTTTTGCATATTTTCCTGTCTTTTTGTGTTAATTGTATTTGTCAGACACTCAAAGGTACTGTTTGTGTTTGAAGATCCTTTATTACCATGCGATGTCCAAATTTCAGTAATTTATTTTGTTTCATGGCTAGGATGTTAGACAGAGACCTAATATACTAAAAAGCTGTAGCTCTGTGTGGGATGTGTGTAGCCTCTTTTAGGTAGCGTAAGAAAACATTTTGATATTCAGGAACATTCCCCCATGATGTTCTTGAAAATATCTAACATTTTGTACAATCTGCTGAATTCCAGAAGGAAGAAATATTCTACAATGTTGTCAGACCTTTACATAAATGTTCTTCTTCCCTCTCCTTTTGCTCCTTCTATCTCAAGAACGGATGTTGTAATAATGAGAAGGAATCTTCACTAAAGAAACAAGTAGCATCTCTTTCTCCTTCTAGAGGAGTCTACCTGATTTTTTGCAGGTTCTCATCATCATTTCATCAAAGATCTACCAGATAGCAACAGACACCCCAGTTGGACTCTGTGAGGTTGCTGGTTCTTTTGCTCTCCCAGTTGTAGAGTGCTGTGCTTGGAAGGAAATTATTTATATTCTTTTTAATTACTATTACTAATTTTGCAGAGGCATACAGCTGGTGTTGGGAAGCCTTAGCACTTGGCTAAGCTGGTGGTTGCCAGTGGTAAATGGAGTTTGTAAGAACAACTTTAGATAAAGTTTTGTCTCAGTATTCTGAGCTTTTTAAACTCTTATCGGTGTTCCAGCCCAGTCTGAAAGGTTTTACAAGCTTTGCAAAGTAAGAAAGTTTTCAGGTCCCCATCTAAGGTGAATAAAAGTGCTCTAAGTTGTGGTGGTGCTGGGACAAGAAATTCTGACACCTTCTTATCCAGGAACTTGTTTCATCGGTGTTTTGGTGTGATCAGCATATGAAAAATGAATGCACAACAACTGAAAGCCAGACTTCCATCCACAACTAAATATGGACGTATGACTGTGGCAGTGAATATTGACAAATATATCTTCCAGTTTTTCTTTCCTTACTCTTCAAAACCAAAGTTCCTCCATTGGTAGAAAGTAAATATATTGCACCAAATTTTGTCCTTTAGACTTTACTCTGACATGCGATGACTAAATGTTGCCCTGATGTTTGACCTCAGTCACAAGCCATATACTGCTTGGTAGTCTAAGAATGTTTAGCCCATGTCTGACCTCATAAATCATTATTGGAGTGTGGAAATACACAATGCCGTCATCTGTAGTGCGTGGCATGGAGAACAGTAGTGCTTCAGGGTGTTGCGTAGGTGCCACCTGTCGATGAGATGAGGAACAATTCTGTCAATGAAAGTACAACTGGAGTTGCTTTGTCTTGCCATCTCTCTGTCTTTTTTATATTCAGTGAATTTAAAGATTGGCATCAGTCAACCGAAGTTCAGTAAAAGACTTATCCATCTTTAATTGAATGATGGAGACATAAGTAGCTGCTGGTTATTTTTGACCGTGTTCCTTTACACCACAGATGCGCCTTTAAAAATCCTTGAGCTTAGTGATGTTTAATCAGATCCCATTTTTGCAGGAATAACATTTTGGGTGACTTATGATAAATCCACATTGTTGATACATAAGGATCATTTTAAAAAATGTCTATATAGTGTTCTTTAGCTTAGTCCAAAAAAAGTAAGCAAATCTGTTCTGAGGCACCAGCAAGCCATGGGTGCACAGAGCTGAGAGGAAAGCAGGTAATTTTCAAGGACAGGGCTATTCTGCTTGTGTAGCATATGCTCTCTGCCGAGAGTTTCATCCAACACACGTGCTGCTGATAGTGCATGCTGTTAGTGGAAAGGTTTTTTGAAGAGAGTTTTCTTGGCTGTTGATTTGTTGTATGTTGTGAGCAGTTTAAGTTAACACGCTGAATATTTTCGCTCATGCCATATTCTCTTACAAAGAAGTAATTAACTGGGTAATTGTCTGGCAGGTACTATCTCTGCTAACTAGATTTCCCATCCATTATGTGCTTCATTCTACTATTTCCCATTGGAATGCACCTTAAAAGCAGTTTTTTTCAGGATGCATCTTGATCTACTTTTTTCATTACCTTCACTCCTGGTGCTTATCTCTTACAGTTCATAAAACATCCATTTTGATGAGTACAACGCTCTTCTCTCAGTTCTCCAGAGGTATTACATGGCTGTCTTCAATTTCCACATTCTCGTCATGCACATTTGTGTGGTGATTTCATCAAGTCTCATATTCAAAGCTTGTCCTTGCTCTGAAGTTTTGCAGGTCTACCTCTCCATTTCTAAGCATTCTCCTGTCTCATAATGCTGCTTCATTCCTGTTGAGTATCTTCTTCGCAGGGAATAACAGCACAGTCCTCCCTGTTGCTCAACCCTGTAATAATGTGCTGTTTCATTCATCTAATATTCAAATTCCACTGCTTCTTCATGCAAAACATTCCCTAATAACATTTCTAATAAGCATATTTGTCCTTTCCCTGCAGCTATGACTCTGTAAAGTCACTCCCCAGCCCTGACTGTTGTAACATCTTCCATATGTTCCAGGATCTGGAATTTCTCTCTCCCTTCTCAGTTTGTATAAAATCTATTTCTTAGTCTCATCTTCTTAGCCTGGAGACCTGACCAAATCCTTCCATCTTCTCTGCCACATAATTTGATCCACTAAACACTACTTTCCACCTCCCCTTACATAGGTGTCCTTAGCTTACAGTGAACCACGTCGAACTTTTTGGAGATGCTACAGGACCTGTAATTCTGACTAGAGTTGCACAGCTGCACAAAATCCCATTTTGGGAACCCTGCACATTATGCAAGAAAAAATGCTCAAAACCTAAGGACAGGAACAAAATGTAACATTTTCCAGTATTTCAAACCCCATAGAGAATCACTGATGACAAATTTAACAAACAATTGTTTGTGTCAGACAATATGAGAACTATTGAGCAAACAGCTGTTGCTCCAGATGGAATATTACGACAGCTGGTGGGTCCAGGTGCATTGCTCTGGAATGAATCAACGGAGCATTGGTGTGTTGGTTTATTCTTGGCTGTTTTGATGGCACTTCTACCAGTTTCTTCAATGCTCTGCTCTCAATCCTTAAGAAACCATTTTTTGCACTATAGTGTATTAATGTGTTGAAATGTAAATAATAGGGAGAGGATTTAAAGTTGTTATTATTGATAGAGAAGAATTTAGGGACACAGCCTATTACAATTCTACAAGCATATTCACCTTGATTTTTTAAAACATGATTACAGGAGATGCTCGCTTTTCCTATACTTTGTCTTTTAGATATTCTTAAGTTGTTCAGGAGCAGAGAGAGCATTTTGCGTATAGATAGCTTATCTGTATCCTCATTTTCCTGATTGGGACACTGTGCTGGGTGCAACAATGGCTGAACCTTTATTAAGGAAATTGTCTTCTTTCTGAGCACTGAACTAGGATCAATACTGAATGCCACATAGGTCCCTGAATAAGTTGGATGGATTTGACTGGAGGTTTAAATGTCTAACATCCTACAGCCTATTACCAGTACCCTGAATCATCTTATTATCTGATCTGGTTTAGTGCCTAAAGGAAAGAATATCTCTCAGTATCCCTGCAGAATAATCTTGAAATATAAATCCAAAGGTCATCTAGGAAATCCCTCATGTTTCTGACTCAGCTGGTCTGGTCGTCTTCTTTTAGAGGAGATTCTTCATATCCTTAAACCTCTTCCCAAGAGAACAGCAACATGGGGAAACAGTATTTTTAAAGATGATAATCCCTTTCCTCTCTTTGATATAAACGCTGAAGAAATGCAGAAAAATAATTTATAAAATGTCTTAGGGCTTGTTTTTTCTGAATATTTACCTTTCTTGGCTGTTTAGTGATAAAATCATACAGGTTCTTGTAACTTACTCACAGCTTGTGTTCCCCCATACTTACTGCTGTGTTTTTTAAATACATTCCTCATTGGCAGACTAGTACAATCATGGGAGTTGATAATCAGATTTAGTGTTCTTTAGTGAATCAGTACTTACACTGCAGCAATGCAGATTTTGTCATTAATAAACGCAAGTGGGAATGAGGATGAATCCTACTGAGTATTTGGTAAATGCAGTAAAAATGTTGCAGGAAGATTCACATGCTTTCCGTTATGAGAGATCCATTCCAAAGGTTATAGCTCGTCAACAGAAAAATAAATCAGGCTGTTCTATAAGAGGTTATACACTGACCTAGGTTTGGGTCTCCACAAAGAAATAGAACCTGTAAAAGAGTAGAGGTAAAAAGGAAACTTGGGTCTGGCCTTGCTCTTAAGCCCTTCTTCTCATCTCTGGGCCCAGCCACTGGTTTAATGGATATTCCTTAAAATGATTGGAGGGAGGGGGGCACTCACAATCAGATCTTACGTTTTACTTTTGGTCTGGCTGAGGGCTGAGAGTATTTGGGAAGAAGAAGAGTAGATGGTATCCTCTGTGCCAGGCTTCATTAGCAAAGATGGCAGACTTACTGTTTTCCCCCTGGAGAGCACAGCTGAGCGTGACACTGACATCTGACAGTTCCAGAATCTCCACGGCTATCCCACACCTACACCGACAACTTCAAAGGAAGGGTAGAGCCGGGGTTGCCTTCACAGTGCCCTACCAAGGTAAAGAATTCACATGCCAAGAAACCCATATTTAACGTATTGGGGTTATCTGTTTGGGAAAATGTTTATCTTCTCCCCCATAAGTGTAGAAAGTAAGTTATTAATGCACGTTGCTGCCAGACAGCAACTTGTTATTGCAACCAAAGAGAACTAGGCCACTGGCCAGATGGGTGACAGTGATTTTATGGAACCAGGGCAATTCACTGGAAGTGATTCTGCACGTCCTGTGTCTTGCTTTAGAAAATTTGATTGCAGGGTATATTTATAATATAAAGGAAAACACAAATGAGAATCAGTTCATTTTGTAGAGTTCCTCTTCATTACTGACAACCCTTCCTGTTAAAAGGCTTGTGAATAAGAAACTTTTCTTATTGTTCAAGCAACCATGTTTGTTCATATTTGTTTCACCAACATGCTTAATGTCTCCTTGAATCATTCGTACGTATACAGTAACATACCCTCTGATGCTAAAATTTATCCTTTGGGCTCCGCTGGGTCTCATGTTGTTTCCATCTCATTATGTATGTACAAGGCTAGAAGGAATACGGAGGAGAAAAACTGCTTGTGAAAAGCAAACAGAAAAATTCCAAACATTCAAGTCTATTCAAATTGAAATACTCAAAGGAAACCTAACACACAGTTCCAGCTAACAGCTGTTGTAGGACCAACAGGGGGAACTCGCACCTGCTTTGTTAGTTCTCCCAAAATGACAGTAATTATTTTTATTTTTAAAAAGCAATAATTAATTTAATAAAAGCAATGATATGTTGAAATTGTAACCGGGGAATATCCTGCCCAAAATAATAGAGCTATTTTAAGTTGCAATACACTTGGTACCTAAACTGCTTGATATTTTAACTTTGTCTGTATTTGTCTTTAATTTGAAATTGCTCTGATGCCTATTGATTAGTTTCATCTGAAACACAAGCATCTGTTACAAAATATTGATTTTTGCATCACCTTTTGGCCAAGTAGGTTAATTGAATGGTGCTTGGGGAAATTATTTCAGAAGCAGTCTCTGTCTAATATTTGTCTTCAAAGAGCTGATGGAATTGTTTGACATTTAGCCAAGATATCTGCTAACACTGGAGCTTGAGCAATGAGGCTGTGTAACTGAGGTAGTGATTAAAGGTGCACGTTGAAGAAACTTTGATTAAAGTGGGACCACCCTATTTAGACAAAACAAACCAACCAAAGGCCAGATCTGGCTTCCATTAGAGTTAGTGGGAGTTTTGCCATTGTTTTAACAGTTGACTGTTGGACTACTGATACCTCAGGGAACGCTCGGTACCCCCGTCCTTGCAGGTTAAGTTAGCATAGAGTACTGAACTGTCACGCAAACCCACCTATATTTACAGTGGTGTTTTGTATTGGACATGTGTGTGGCACTCAGGTCAAAATAGTTTCTTTTGGTTCCAGGTTCTAGTACAAATTCAAAACTTAGTCTGGGTTTCAGTCAACACTTAGCAGACAGTATGCTTATTTACCAGATAACAACCGTTGCCTTATTAAAATGAGACCACATATTTCTAACACTTCACCTTCTCAAATATCGAAGGGAAAAAGAAGGAACATTTTGTTGATTGAATTCCACTGAATATTCCTAGTAGTTCTACATTTATTTGTAAAACATTCTAGAAAAAACAATAATGTGATACAGCTTTTTTTAAAAAAGATAACCCCTTTTCTAAAAAGTACACTGTAAAATGTTGATGACAAACTGTAAAATAATGGATCATTGCTGTGAAATAATAACAGTCTCCCACCATCTGCTGATCTGTATATCTGTCAGGAACAATCAATATTATTGAAGCATTGAACATATCATCAGAAAAAGAGGTGATAAGTGATTTCTGTTTCTCCTTTCTATGGTCTGTGGTTTTATATCTCTTGTCTAAGTGTTCCACTGACATCAGGTTGCCTTGCAACTATCTTTCTTCAAATATTTGTGAAGCAAAAGGTATATGAGTCAATGTTTTGGGGTAGTAATGCTCACCTCGTAGTGTATGTCCCTTAGTGGATTCTTTCTTTCAGTTGTCATTATTCTGTTGGAGTTAGTTGGGTGGTTCCAGGCATTCATACAGCCAGTTTCTCTTTGGGCTTTGGCTTCACTTTACTCCACCCATGCAAAGGACCACAGAAATAGACTCCTAGATGAGGATGGACCTGTTTCAGTGAAGATTTCTGTTCCTTCCTTAGAGACTAAAGACCTTTGTATATAATTAATGTGCTCCACTAATTTAGTTTGTTGATTTCATTAAGCTATAAACTAAAGATATATAGATGAAGCTTATGGAATATAAGTTAGCAAGCTATTAGGATAAGAAGAAGCAGGTTGCAAAGTCCAATACAACATTTTTTCCTGTATAATTTAACAAGTAACTCAATAGATAAAAATAGATGTATCAGCTCTGCCAATGAAATTTGACTGTTTTCCAATCAATGTGTCATAATCTATGTGATGAAGGATAAAACAGATTCCATTTTATATCCCTGAAACAATGTAGTTGTTTATACTTGTGGTGAGAACCTAATTAATCTACTTTAGTGTTATCTTTCATCAGTACTCTTTGCTACTTACATTCCCAAAGTGAAAAGTGAGCTTGATTCTTTCCTCACATGAAGAAAATGTACCACATTACAACTTTGTTGCCTTTATTAAATAATTCCTAATTAGTATGATGTGAGATTAAAATCATCGGGTCAGTGTGTTCAACATTTAGGAGAGACCACCCTAGCCTTCACTGAGTTTATACATGCTCTCAGTGTGGGTTATTGTCTAACGATGGAAGGGAGGTTTTTAGCAGAGTATGTGCCAACAAGCATCATGGTCTACAGTGAGTTAATGAGTGTACTTTCGCTATATTGATGCTATCCCATTAAAAGTAGATATGGTTTCTCAGGTATAAATTTAGATAAAATTAGGCTTCCAGACAGTCTGATACACTGTCAAAAGAGATTTCATACATATGTAAGTGTTGAAAATACCCTCACCTGTCTAACATTATACAAATTGGAAGAGTGTTTAAAAGAACACTTCAATACTGCAACCATTTCTACTGTCTGCTTGATGTTCACAGTTTTCCCAGCTTGGCTGTAAACCTCTGCAGCTAGTTTTACTTATTTATTCACTTCTTGACTTGCTGGATGTGCTTCCAGAGCTGCTGTAAGCTGACCTAAGTGGCTGCTGCTGCTGGAAGGGGCAGTCCTGCCCTAGGTGTATGCTTCCATCACCCTGCTTGTGCCTGTAGGGATGAGAGAAACAAACTGAAAATCAACCCAACAACAGCATGATTTTCAGACAGATCACTTCTGTGATCGGTCTCAGCAAATACCTACACAAATGCAGGCAGACAGGAAGTGATGGGAACGCACAACTGAGGATAGCACAGGAGAAAAAAGTGGGACCACGGGTTTTTGGCAGTGGGTTGCATGTCTGTCAAATTCAAGCAGCAGCCATGAAGTATCACTTCACACCATGGCGTGAGTTGGCATAACAGCGCGTTGGTGCTCTTCTCGCTTATCGTCCCTCCCCTTCTCATCCCAGCCATAAACAGCTACTTACCTTTATTTGCCAACTGTCACTTGCAAGACCACTCTTTGATCCATTTTAGCTTGCCAAGTATATTGAGGGTAAGGAAAGGTGGCATCTTCCACAGTTTTAGTTAATTAAATTAGCTCTGCGAAAGGTGAACTTGATAGAACAGAGGGTATAGATAACACAGAGAGCTGGGAAAGTCCGAAATAAAGGTATGCTGCTTTCACTGCTGCAGAGCTATTGCGACAGCTCAACTGATCATAGAACCACAGTTCAGACGCTCAGACAGTACTAAATATTTTACAGTATTCAGGGAATACAAGTAAAATATTTTCATACAAATCTGAAGGCATGTATTCTGTTAATAATCATATAGTAATTATTATTCTGTTAATAATCATATTGTAACTCTTCCATTTATAAAAAAAACCCAAGTGACAAAACTCTACTTCCAGCTGGAAGTCAATGGTTCTTCACCAGAAAATGATTCCTTAAATGGTCAGATACTTTTGGCCTGGAGAAATACTAGTTAGCATTTGATTGTTGTTGTCATCCCACTAAGCAGTTAATTGTGCCGTACCTCCTGATGCCCAGTGTTCAAGTCTAAGCCAAATGTAAATTGAGCTCAGAATATGCTACAAGCTGATCTGAACTAACACTTTCAGACAGCACCTGAACCGTAATTCTAGCCCTGCAGGCCTTTCTCATCTGAGTGAACTTTGCTCCGTAGTTCTATTAAATCTATAATGTGGAGTGGTTAGTGCTCCATCTATAGCTGATCCAAAAATTCTTCATAAAAATTTATTTTTAATGAAAATGGATTTTAAGCTAAATTAGACTATTCTTAAAAGAGGTCTCCCTCTTTTCTGAAGGGGAAAAGATATTGGGGGAAAGCAGACACCTGAAAATTGGGAAGAAAAATTGCTTTTGACCAAAACCACATGAATATTTGTTCAAAAACAAAACTTCCTTGTTTCTTGTTTGTGTTTCTGACTTTAAAAAATGCTGCTTTTTTTGAAAATATAAATGGAAAAGGAACTCATTTTCCAGCTTCCTTTACCCATAAATATCTGATACTCTAAGCTGGGAAAAAGGAGGGGACAGCAATGGCCCTAAGTCTCACAGCACCTTTTTTTTTTTCAGATTCTGATGGACCCCTAGTGCAATTTAGAACAGGTTTAGAAGTTGTGTTGTAGCTCAGATTTTTTCCTTCTAGTTTTCCTAAGTTTGGGAAGCAAAATGCTACTGCCATTTGTCATCTTCTTCTGTGTCCAAGCCTGATAAACGTCCCCTAGGGAGAGGTCTAGAATTGGGCTCATTTTACTAGTGCTCCAAAACTGGAGATGCTTCCCACTATTTTATATACTAATTTTTTCCTCAAAATGCAATCTGGCTATGTAAAGGCAAGTTAGGTAATGGAAATCTGGCCGCAAGAAAGACATTCTTCTTTCCAGGCTTTAGTGAAAACTGAGCAGTACTAGATGGAGACAGGAAAAAGGACCAGCCGGACTACTGCAGCTACAATGCTTGCAGCCCCAAGGAGAAATTCAGTTAGGGAGTGTGCTGGTTCAGCGGCACACACATTAAAGAAAACCATGGTCATGCGCTGCAAGTGATGCTTGTAAAATCCTTCCCAGCTGACGTATATGATGCAAGGCATTGTATAGATACTTCATACTTCAGATATCTTGGTAAGAGCTACTTGCAAGCTTTTTGTTTTGTTTCTACAGGACATAGCTGGGAGCTGATACTATACTGCGAAGTGATACAATATACTGCTGAAGCCACGATCAAAATTGCAGTCTGAAGTTTTGAGCTAAAAGGACAAGTGCAAACAGAACTACCTTACAAGCCTTAAAGGTGAGACTATAGGCTCCCTCCCTCTAGTATATAAATATGTCTGTGTGCACATATACACAGCTATCAGCTTGCTACATTTAACTATTGTGGAGTCCACTCTAATACAAATATGCTTACCTAGGTTTTCCTTACATATGGCCAGAATGAAACAGATAGGCTTTAAAAATTGCTTTAACTAGTAACTCTGGTGACACTTTGAACTGACCTGTTCTGAAAATTTATCCTCACTTGGGAGTGTTTTGACATGGATTAAAATAGAAGAGTTATTTGTACCTGATCTCACCATATCCCAGCGGGTCAGTGGAACAGTTATCACTTCAATATAGCGAGTCCTGTTTTTCTTTAAAAAACAAGACGGGTATTTGTCAGGATAAGAATCATTGCATTCCTACAGTTCTGGTATGATGGGAATTTGAGGTGGAGTGGTGCATAGTCCAGAGTGCCCATGGGATTGTAACAAACACAGGTTCTGCCTGGGTCTATCCAGAGTAATATGCCTTTTATGTTGAGAATGGACTGGCCAAACCAGGCCTTCTTAAGTCCACTGTAGTTTAAAAAATCCAAACTCCAGCTTTAGCAGTATTTTTGTATCCAGCATATAGGTCAAAGTGTGCATGTGCTAAGCACCTAAGACCTACTCCCAGTTCCCATTAAAATCAACAGATCAGATCTCTGAGCTCTCATTCAGCCCCTGCTCAGGCAAAACCCTCAAACACTGACTCATGATCCAGCTTCACTGGCATTGCATTAATCAGAACCTGTCTGGATTTGGCTAGTGTCAGTTGCTTCCCTTGGTTTAGGAGACTGTTCTTTCAAGTTCTATACATCTGGTGTCTGGTGTACATTTTGGTAATGCCAACAAAAGTTGCGAGTACTGTGTTTCCCAAGAGCCATTTACTATTCAAAAAGATTCATGGTCTTAGAGAATAGCATATATGACCTATATGACTACATGAGAGACCTTAAAGATACTGCTTTACCAGCTTGACAGCTGAAGTGTGTGAATCACTGACCTCGAGGGAATTCTTCCTGTAAAGGTCACTATACCTCCTAAATCTTTGAACTGTTAATTGGACATTGTTAACAAGGATGCTGTATGCGGCATGCGATCAGTGAAGGCTGATAAACCTAATCATAAAAGAGTGAACCTACCAGTTTAATTTTAGTCACTGACATAGGCCATGGATCATTTCTTTGATCTCTGTTCAGTAGAGTGGCTACTAAAATTTGCAAGAACCTTGCCTTCTGCTGCCTCCTGTTCTTGCCCTTCAGTGCTGTGTACAACATTGCAGTGAGATTTTGAACCTGCAGAGTTTAAGCATGTTATGATTTCAGTAATGTTACATATATTCTGAATCAATAAATTAAAAAACATAGTAGTTTGTTGGGTTCTTTTAATAGAGGATAGTCTATTTGAAATCTGTCAGTGTTAATTGTGTAACCTTAAAGGGGAATAAATTATAAACCCTTGATAATTACAAATGCATTAATCTAAGTCCAGTAAGATTATTTAAAAAACTAAGGACTATTCATTTTATCAAAGGTAATCACAACCCACAGACCTCATTTTAGGCTGTTACTGAAGTCATTACAGAAATACCAGAGTTTTCCGTGACACAGTACAAGGTTAGTTTGAAAAGTGGCCTAGCAATATGCAATCTGGCTTCATTTCTGCATAGATACTGATGCAAGTGTACGTAATTGTCATTTGAGGATTCTATGGGGGAAACGTGAACTTTTTTCATCTTGTTGGAGATTGGATTCTACTTTGGTTCTGTGGTCACTATCTGCCAGGATCAAAATAATTCATAATAAAAATCTATGCATTTTGTCAGGGATTCTGAAATTACCCAGTGCTTTGCTATCAATTTCAATTGATTTTAATTGGTCAGCTGATGAAAACAAAATAAAATCTGGCCTAACCCAGATGGCTGAATGCATTTTTGAAAGCATAATACATTTTTACTTATCATTAGTTACGATATTTTGAGTAAATTTGACTGAAGTTATAAAGCGGTCACTTCTAAGAATTACTTCCTATCTCCATACAGATACAGAGATACATCATCCTATTTGCCATTTAATTGTGATGACAATTTTAGTTCATTGTTCTTAGTATCAGGTATTTGAGAAGATTTCCAGCAACTAATAATTTTAAAAGTTAGCATTATTGATTATAGAATCAAAAATACCCCGTATATTGAAGTTCATCTCACAGGTGTAATAGCTGATCCCAGCTATTTCAACAAAGCTACCCTTTTTGCCTCTGATTTGTTCTGTAAGATCTAAACTAACTCAAAATTTCCCTTCCATATGGTAAGTGGGTGTAGTAGAGCTGCATATTTTAGGAACCATCTTCAGAAGTAAAGGTATTTTGATGAGTCATCTTGATGTAAACGGCTTGAACTGTGCATGGGAGTGCAGTGTCATTGCTGCTGAGTCATTCTGGCATTTCTATCTTACATGTTCCTTCTGGAATATAAAGGGCTGGGGAAGGTGGCTTGAGGTATTGGAGACAAGGCTGAGAAACTGTTAGGAGTCTCTGGGCTTTTGAAGAGAAATTATGAGTTGCACTTGGTTGTTACTTGAATGAAATCCAAATGGCTATTTAGGGAGTACTTGGACAATATACAGTATGGCTATAATTTGTTCAACACAAAGTGGAAATTGTGTCTGCTCATACTACTCTAGGACTTAAACACCCAAATTAAAGGCTTGCTCAAGGGAAAGCAACTATTTTCAATTTGCCTTACTTCCTTTGTAAATCTTACTAGCCATACTTCATGGGGTTTTTTCTTCATTTGGAAACAATTTAATTTTTTGGAAGATATCTCTGTACTTCTTTACATAGGCCTGTTACTAAGCATTGTGGACTTTTTTAGTCTTTTGTAAAGCACGTCTGCTAAGTGGTATGCATTTGTTCTCAGCATCCCATATTGCTAATGTCTTTAAGCAGTTTCCACACTGCCTGCAAATATTTTACATTTCTTGCTGCTCTTTTTTTTTTAATTAAATACTGTCGTGGCAAGGATTTTTTGTTTTGTTTGGGGTATTTTGTCTCTGTTTTTCCAAGAAGTTTAGACCTGAATGCATTTTGGCCACTGTTGTGAGCCACTGAGTGCCTCTTTCATAGTAATATTTTGAACCAGGTCTTGCATATTGCTTGGTGTTAAGGAAGAATTGTTCTTCTTGTTTTCCCAAATTAGCTGATGCCAACAAGAAGTTATTGCTCTAAAATGATATCCAAAATTTTGTGTCATCCTTAGAAGTGGCTGAGAGTAAATTTCACACCCATTTTTTCAATTCACCTTCTATTTGACACGTTACTTCACTAAATAATGACTGGTGCTAAGGCAGGCAGGTAGTAGGCACAGAAAATCTTCAAATTATCTACCTTCCTAATTTCCAGTGGACAGTCTGCAGTGAATCCTGCTGGAGAAGCATTCTTCTGATTAACTGTTGCTAAAGAAACTATAATGATCCCACTGTGTCAAGTATTTCTGAATGAAAGAAGTATAATCTGTAAAGAAAAACTAGGATTTACAGTGGTCACTTCCTACAAATCCAACTTAGAGCGAAGGAACATGACACTACCTTTTTAGACATGTTGTCATCAATATGATGAAAATAAACCTGAAATAGGTAACAGACATGTCAGATGGGAGTGATTTTTTTTTAATTTTACACTGATGTATCTCAGAATAAAGATGTTTGTATGATGAAGGTGAAAGATTAGAATTGCAGTTTGCAGTTCTGCACTCCCTTTGTCACCTTGAACAAATCATAATTTCAGTGCCTTGCTTTTTTATTTGGAAATTGATGATAGTTCTTCTTTATATGAGAGAGGTTTTATGAAGTACTTGTATTAATTTGAGGCAAGTAGATAATATGGTGATGTAGTAACACTTGAGATTTCAAAGGGGAGGATGTTTGAACTTTTGCATTAAGCAACCTTCATTGAGCAGTTCTTAATTCAGCAGGATATGCTGTTTCATAGTGATACAACTCCTGCACAGCAATGACAAATTAGTATACAGCTGACACCGCTGGATGTGATCCAGTACACTAAAGGGCACATCCTCAGAGCCCTGACCCAAACTCAGTCCTCTCCCTGCAGACCTGCCACAGACGCACCTTTGCATTCCGGGAGCGTTTATCACCTTCCGTATATGATTTCTTCCCAGCCAGCTCCACATCATCTTTAGTAATTAATTGCAGACCTCTTGAGTCTCGTCAGATCTTTTCCTGTTATTCACTGTGTGATGAAGATTTAACCAGTCAGCTTTACAACTCAGCTCATTACAGGAAAATAGCCCAAGTTTCCTTCGTGCCTTTGCCCGGCTCCCTGCCCACGGCAGGAGCGTGGGCCTGGCTGCGTTCCACCCTGCCGGCACAGCAGCCGGGGACCTCGGGAAGTCTCTGCCGTCAGCAATGGCAGCCACAGGGACAAAAGGCGCACACAGGAAAAGCACAGAGATCTAAAATGTATGTAAAATCAGGGGCATGGTGCTTACGCGCCGACCTATTTTTACATCCACAGTCTTCCAGACACAGTGTATGGTACCTATGACCATGTTCTCTGTGATAGCAAGTTGCACTTGTGCTATCAAGTAAGTAACTAATGTGTGTGATTTTCCACTTCGGTTATTGCCCTGGGTGCGTACGGCATCTGTATCCTTGTTTGCATTCATAAATTAACATACAGATCGCTTAAGTATCACTTGTAGCAAAGCATGTAAGACTTCAGCATTTTCATAACTCTGGAAGACGTCACAGTACCCAAACTTACGGGGTTTTATTCACAAAAATACTCTTTCATATAGCTGGAAGGCGCTGCAGAGAGGCCATCTGATGTCCTTGAACTCCCATGACGAGGTCAGCGCTGCTTCACAACTACTATTACTGTTACAAAAAGCAGGAAGATGACCACATCAGTTACAACCGAGCGCCACGACAGAACCATGTAAGTCCTGCGCTGCTCCCGGCTGTCCGACTGGAACAGCAGCTACTGCCAGACCCTCCACAGACCCAACAACTGCCGGGTTAGATGTTTCCCCCAGACGGATGCCAGCCCTGTACAAATGCTCTAAACCGACAACTTCCGTGTCGCTTTCCTTGCCCAAGCGCCGCTCCTCCTCAGACAGAAAGCCCCAGCAGCCGCCACGGCTTTGCCCGGAACCTTGCCCCGATGCCCGACCTTCACTGAGGCGCATTTCACCCTCAGGCCGCCCTGCAGCGGCCGGCGCGGCGGAAGGTTTTTGGCGGTGCGACGATCGTGGCCGGAAGCGGCGGGCTGGAGCGCGGCGTACATCCGGCGCTCTCCCGCCGCTCGCGCGCGTCGCTTCCCTCATGGCCGCCTCTGTGGTGAGTCTGCGGGGGGGGGCCGCGGAGCCGCCTGAGGGGAATCGCGGCCTCGCCGAGACGCGGCACGGAGGGAAGAGCGGGTTCTCCCGCCCCGGGTGGCGGACGGGGGCTGCTGCGTTTAAGAGGACGAGACTGAAAGCACGGGGAGGGCCGCCCAGGGTGCCAGGACGGGTCCCGGCTGCGGTGGCGGGTGGGAGCAGGGAGGGAGGGAAGGAGCTCGGTGCGAGGGGGTGTGCATGGCTCCTTCCGACTGGTCCGTCGGCCCCTGGCTGCTCCCGGGAGAGAGCTGGGTTTCTCCCCCATGGCCGTTTCTCCTTCGCTTCCAGCCTCCGCAGCATCCTTGTGCAGAGGCCTAAGGCCAGGCAGTGGTTTGTGCGACGAACCACCGTGTTTTACAGAGACCATCTGCAGAGGCCATGTGGATTGGCTAACTGTTTGGAATTGTCGTCAGAATCTTCAAGGGGTTAGGTTTGGTTGGTTGTTGTGTGTGGGTTGTTTTTTTTTTTTAAATTATGGTTTTCCTGTTAAATACTGGGAAGAAAGATTCCCAAATGAGGTGATTAGACATTGGAACAGAAATTTGAAAAAACTGAAATCTTTATCCTCAGAGATGTTCAAAACATGACTGGAGATAGGTCCCTCAGCAGTCAGACCTAACTTTGGAGTTAGATCAAGCACTGAAGTTGGCCCTGCTTTGAGCAGGGTTATGGACCAGATGACGTCCAGAAGTTTCTTCCAACCTAAATTGTTTTCAGAATTTAAAAACATATTCTGGGCTATGGTTATAGATAACTTATCTGGAGCATCAAAACTAACAAAGTTTATTTTCCATTTGACTTGTATAGCAGATACTCTAACAATTCATTCCAGTCTCCTGGTGTTTCTCTAACGCTTTCCCTCGCAGCCATGGCAACGTGTTTGACTGCTGGTTAGAAAGTGTACATGTGCGAGTGTACGTGGATTGAGAGATTATTCTCAATAACGTAGCAGGCTGAGTTATAAGGGAGGTCTAATACCCTTTGTCTCTTTGTGCCAAGGGAGAAATTTCCCTTGGTGCTTGCTGGAACACAGCGTCTTTAAAAAAAGTACTTTGTTGTATTTGTTTGGAATTGGCCTGTGGGTTCAGAAGTTGCTGGAGAAGTTAGGAAGGTGAAGAGCAGGCTTGTGGGGTAAGCAGGGATTATTTGATAGGCCGGTAAGTATTTTGCAGTATGGAGATTTCTCTGAATAGTATTGTTTCTTGTGGTGACACTGGAGGAATTTGTGGTGGTTCTGGTGTGTATTCATTAAAGACTGTTAAAAAATCTGAGTCATTAAATTGTGAAGTACTGAGTTGCAAATATTGATGGTATAATGCTGAAGTAGAATAATGATAAATAATAATATTTTAAAGAAAATATCATAACAGAACTAAATGCAGATTTCCAGATGTATGGACAGGAAATTCAGAATTACTGCTTTCCAAGATGTCACAGTTCAGGGTCTGTAAGAGATCAAAGGCCAGACAGCTAAACAAACTGAGCAAATAACCAAATGAGATCACGATGCAGTGATGTGACAGCAAAGCCTGCTACCTTTGGATAAACACAAATAGAGAGATAGAAGGAAAATAGTGAGATGTGAGGAGAAGTGTTTGGTTTTTACCTGTGGATATAGAACTGGAATGATTGATACTGGAATACATCCAGTGTGTGTGTGTTTTCTCTCTCATTTTTATATCTGTATATCCAATTATATATATTATTACATTTTACATATGTATATATAAAGGTGTTCTAAAAAATGAGACTATGGTGGCAGTGTGATGGGGTTCTCGCTGATTTTCAGAAATATGTTGAATAAATCTTGATCCTTAACTTTATTTCAGAACAGCCATCACAACAACAAATATTTGCACTGAATACTTGCATGTTCACGCAACTTGCAGCCAGCTGTAGCTCATTTTTCAATGTACATATTTGCAATTTAAATACAATAAATATATCAGCATTCACAATGAATCCTAAAACTGTCACCTGGCTCAAAGGTACCTCCTGCAAGTAGAAAAGGAGTTCAGAGTCAATTTCAACATTATTTGTCATCATCTTTCAGTGAGGATGGCAAAGACCAACAAAAGTGACTTGCTGGAGAAACTGCATAGTTGACTAGGTTGCATAAAATTGCCTAAGTTTAGTAATTTGGTGTGATTTTCTTCTCTCCAGGATTTCAAAACCTACGTGGATCAAGCTTGTAGAGCTGCAGATGAATTTGTCAACATTTATTATGAGACAATGGATAAAAGAAGAAGGGTATGTAGATATTTTGACAATACTTAGAATTGTCTCATGCATTTTTTGCTTCCTTTTCTAACTAGCATTACACTTGAAAGCACCTGAAAGTTGGTTACCGTGTATTGTGTTGGCCAAGTCGAGACCTTTGTTTCTCTTAGACGGCCCTGTAGAGGATTTTATGTTACTGTGCAGCATTGTTGTAAAAGGAGCCTTTTTAGAAAGCTCTTTAGACATCTTCATGATAATAGTTCAGATCATGTCCAGCTATAGTTTACAGGTACAGGATTTGGTCAATACAGGCAGATAAAACTTGCTTTATGTGTCTCTGAGGTCAGGATTTAGATTTTTTTTTTTTTCCAAACTTCTTTTATTAGCAGTGATCACTTCTGTTTCTGGGACTCTTCAGGATTGCCTGAGGATAAAGTGGAAACAGCTCTATCTGGCTCTGAAAGTCTTCATGGACCACATTGATGTGGTATCATGTAGCAGATACTTGCACCAAAAGAGAGCTGTGGAGACTGCTCTTTGGAATTTGAAATGTATTATAACTGTAATTTAATAACTTGGATTATGTGAAAATAGCAGCAGTTGCATGTTACTTCATACTCACTTTGTGCAGAAGTAAGTTAGGCAGAGATGTGTCAGCAGCTTGAAGGAGAGCTAGGCAGTTACTCAACTGTTACAGCTTAGGAACGTTTGGGAAGTTCTGGCCTGCTGCTGCAGATAACTGTCCTTTTTAAGTTTCCGCTGTTCCTGGTGGTGTTCACTTTTTTTTTTTTACCTAACATTATACTTTCCTGACGTAATCTGTGTTGCGCACACACAACCCCCCCAAAAAATTAGCAATAAACTTATTCTAGAAAGTAGCACTATCCTTTTGTTAGCAACTTGTTCAGTTCTATCACTAGCTTTATTAAAGGAATCTCATCAGTATGTAAATTTGGAGGCATATTATGCAGCTTATAAAGGAGAATATGTTTCAGTTTTAATTCTTGGTAAGGAGCGCTAATTGTTAACAGGAGCTAATATTTCAGGAGGGCATTTTATTTATTAAAGTAACAGAAGAAATCAGTAATTCAGAACGTAAGGATTCAAAGAATTTTGTTTTGTATGTTGTCCATTGTATGTGTTTACACATTTTCCCCAAATATGTATTTTCATAATCACTCAGGCTTTAACAAGACTTTATTTGGACAAAGCAACGTTAGTTTGGAATGGTAATGCAGTGTCCGGGCAAGAAGAACTGAATAAATTTTTTGAAATGTTGCCATCAAGTGAATTCCAGGTTAATGTGTTGGACTGTCAGCCCGTTCACGGTAAGGTTATATTACAACTTCTTTATTTTTCAGTCGTCTTATAACTGTTGAAAGTGAACTGCAATTATAATAGTGTTTAATATTTCTTTTGAAACAAACTTAAAGAAAATATTGAGAGTTGAAATGTCAAGTTGTGCATAAATACAGCACAAATCGAGATACAGCAGCTCCACACTTTCTCGTGTCTGGGAAAATATTTTAAGGACTTTTCTGTTAAGATCATATTCAGATGTAATGTATTTTCATGTGTTGAAAAAGTCTGGCTTATCAGGTTATGTTTTTTCTTGACAATGTCAGAGTCAAGATACCTCTACTGTAGCCTCTGATACTGACCTGCAGTATAATGTGGAACAACTCATTAACCTGTATGTACTTTGATTTCTTTACATCTAGAATAGATGTTAAGTTCTTTAGATTTCTGATTAACAACTGCTAAAGAAAGGCTTACATAATTGAGAAATTAATAAATCATTTCTAATGGCTATTTTGGGAATATAAGTAAGGAAGAAGCCTGTGGTCAAGCACGCTTGCTTTGCTCTGCTGTGAAAAAGATACAATCTCTAATAGCAGGGGAAAAAAGGGTATGGAACTTGCTAAATATAAATATACATCTATCTATATCTCAAATAATGAGAGCTTAGTCTAAGCAAAACCTCAGGTGTTTGTTATAGTGCTCTAAAATGAACAACATGAGATGAAAATAGAAAAGCTGTTAAAAAGCAGTGTTGGGGAGCAAATACACCATTGTCTGTACAGAAATGATGCAACAAAACTGTATTTTTCATGAATGTGTAACCAATTGTTAGCCTATAACTAGTATAACCAGAATTGATTGAAACTTCTATGTACGCTTCCTACTTCTTTACCTGTTAGTCTCTGGTTGAGTAGTTTTCTTTATACTTTTCCTCCTTGTGAAGAGCAAGCTACTCAAGGCCAGACAACAGTCCTCGTGGTGACAAGTGGGACAGTAAAATTCGATGGTGACAAGCAGCGCTACTTCAATCAGAACTTCTTGCTGACAGCTCAAGCCACACCTACCAACACAGTGTGGAAGATCGCCAGTGACTGTTTCCGCTTTCAGGACTGGGCCAGTTAGCGAGGATTGGCTATGAGAAGTGACCTCTCTCGTTCAACACGTTGAAGTTAGCTGTATGGACAGCTGTTCTCCACGCACAGGAAACGCTCTTCGTGTTGCGTCTGTCATTATGGAAGGTCTACAGATGTTTCAGGGTTGATCGGAATGACCGTGGGTTTAGTAGTAAACAATCTTAAAATGCGAGAGGTTGCTCATGTTAGCTGAACATAATAAAATGCTGAAGGCAGTGAGCTGTGTTGGAATTGTTCCTAAAATGCCTTACATGCAGCTGTGCTGCCACTTCCAGACTTCTTGTTTGTAATGCTGAACACTGACACTCTACTGTTTGAACACAAAATCCTCTTAATGTACAATTCTGATTCTTAATGTACAAACACGTAATTGCTTCGACTTGAAAAGATCTTTTTTTACAGTAGCATCTTCCCTCTTTTGAAAAACTTGCTTGTGGCAGGTAGATAGAATTCTCAAAGCTACCTACTCTTGGTTGGAAGAGGCTAGGAAGAATTGGCAATGATTTCTACTGTTTGTGGAAGTATCAAATATAGCTCCTGAGTGTGTAATCTCACAAATAATCCATTGGAAAGCTAATGTTACCTTTTGTGATACGAAAGGACTAAATAATCTCATCAGGTTTCCTTTTGGCTTGAGCTTCTTGGACTTTGGTTGTAGTTAATTTACGTTGATTCGTATGTCAGGGATGCTGAATGATTCAGAGCTCCTATGCCTACAACTCTTGTCACATGCATGTGAAGGACTTCAAACCAATTTTTTTCTTTTGAAGTCTTAGAGAGTAAGCAATAGGTCAGCTACTTCATTTCTGTTTTGCTTTAACTGTTAATTCTGTTGCTATGAGGTTTGGACTATTTTCCCAAATTTAGTCTGCAAGTTTTAAATCCCTACTGCCTTTTCAGGAAACATTGTAGTAAAAAAGTGGCACTGAAAGTGTGTATTACTGTGAAGCCTTCGATATTTCTCTTCAGTACTGTTATTCAGAACAGGTGCTTTGATTATTTTCAACTTAGAAGAACAGCTCCGGACACAAGTACCGTCTTCCTCTCATGCAGATTTTTACTGTAGTTTTCATGCTCTTTTTAAGTATTACCTTTAATTATTGACTTGGGGGGGTGTGTGTCTTACTTTAAATTTGCAGTTTGAAGCTTTCAGCTGCTTTAAAATAATTTTCAAGACTACAAGGTTAAGACTGTCCATCTTAACTTGGAAACGCAAGAGTAAATCTGAGTGTCAGCACATTTGTTTCAAACTGGTACGTTTCAGTTTTAAGCTGAGTTAAACAAAAATTTAGCTACATATGTGAGAGTACACTTGCTTCTAACTGAAAATACATGAGGGGAGCTTGTGACTCTAATCTTAATACATGTTGCAATTACGGCAGCAACCTGTATACAAAAGCAGTTATGACTGCAGCTCGCTTGTTTTTAAGACTTAAATCAGGGAAAACTGTGAAAATTAGCAATATTTAACTTGTGTCAAACATCTTAAAACATCTGTAGTTTGTGATATAATCCCACAAATAATGGGATATGTAGGTGGAATGGGTGGATTTATTTTCTTTTAAGGTCTTTACATCAGTAAGTTAGAATTGTTAACCTGGCTCTATTCAGAAGCTGTTTATGTTCTGAACTATTGTGTAAATATTTTTCAGCCTGAAGAAAATGAATTCCTGCAAAATAATGCAAGAAGTGTAGAATTTTTGAAAACTGTAAATACATTGTTATTTCTGTATGTGGTGAAGAAAAGATCCCCCTATTTAATTACTGTTTGTTCTTAACAGAATATGCAAGGTTCATATGTTTGTATTCTATGAGTTTGAAAAGAAAACTTAACCATAAACTTGCCTGTTACTGATACAGCAGTGTTGAACTGTGACACTGGTGCGGTGTGCTTTTCTGTTTTTTTAATTTGCTGATGATATATAAGTAGTGTTACAGGTTTTGACTTTTGATATGTCGTGATGGGTGCAGCTGTAGCATTTGCTTGTTGAACTTTGAAGGCAGTCACCAGAACATAACACTGCTGTCTGTACCTGATAAGCTTGTCCTGGGAATAAATACTTACTGGCTATTTTTTATTCAAGTTTTAATTTGTATAGTAGTTCTTAAGATTTTTCTAGGCAGACTGGGAGATTTAAAATATATGAGGCAATGTTCACGCAGATACTATTTTCAAATGCAGGCTGCTTTTAAATCTGACTTCTGCAATTAGTATTAAAAAAACCCAACTGTATAAAAAAAGCCACCACTACCTGAACATTACTTGGGAAGCTTCCTAACTGGCCTAGCTGGCCAAACCCAGTTTAAACTCTTACTTGGCAAGATGTGTAGTTGGAATTGGACTTGCTATGCATACAGGGGTTTTTGGAGAGAAATTTGTTAGAACATAATTGCTTCAGCCTAGGGAGACGTGCCAGTTACGTACTGCCAATTTCCATCATTTTCGATGAGGATCACTTAGAGTGATTCAGTACCACCATGATTAGCTGTTGCTCCTTATAACCGCAAATGCTGTTTCACAAAATATTTTTATGGAGCATAATAAGTGATAATGTAGCTATTAGATTAAGTCAGTGATATGACAACTGAGTAATCAATAGCACAAACAAAAAAATCTTTTCCATGCTATCTGGAGAAGGTAGCGATGCTGCAGCTCTGTGCTGCTTGTTAAAAGTTCTGTGCTGAAATTAGCAGAAGAGAACATACAAATGCTTTTTGTTCCGTTAAGTACAAAACCATTGGGGTGGTTTAGTGTTCCCTGTTAATACTACCATTTTTTTGATGTTTGATACCGAGTTACTCATGTACAACTATCTGAAACAAAGCCAGCTGAAGAGCTAAGCACTTCCACATACTGAATTGTGGATACTGAAGACTTAATAGATCATCTGTTTTGTGTATTTTCCCTGTATTGTCTTTATCAGTCTCTGGTTTTATGTCACTTTGTTCTTTTGGCATACTACAGTTAAAATGATTTAAAATATTTGTGCTGTTTCTTAGAGTGGAGACAAGTGATTTGTTCTGATGGTTTTGATACGCATATGCTTCCTTATCGTGATTGGAGAAAAGCACATTATAAAGAAATGCTGTTTTATCAGTAAAGTAACTTTCCACACTTGAATATATTTTGTAATTTTTTGAAATTGTTTAAGACCTCTTGTAAGATTAATTTAAAAAAAAAGAAAAAAAACAAAACCTACCTGATGTTCTGCTTTTTTTAAATTATTATTAGAAGTTTTCGTAGTTTGTTCTTAGATATTAAAAGTGCAAGAAATAATTTGTGGCTTCCATATCTTTACTGCTTGTGTTCTAGGTGTGAGTTATGTGTTCTGATTGTTGCAGCATGGTGCTGGGGCACGGCAGAACAGGCTGGCTGTGAGCTCTTTGTCAGTCCTGCGGTAAAAAAAAAAGTGTCTGGAATAATACCCCTATAGCAAATGCCTCACCAAGGGCACTGGCAAGCAGTATATGGTGTTGAACTGGGTAGAATAACAATCTCAAATTGTTATTCTAAAATTTACTGAAGTTTAGACTGCTGTATAACACATGGATGAAGTCAAACAAAATTTGTGCCAGATCCTTGGACTGTAAATTTTTTCACTGAGAACATATTGTTGTGCCTCTGCTGTTTCTCTGCTAAGAAGAAATGAAACAAATAAGGAATGGTTCATGTGACTACGGGTGATTTATTCACTATATTTTGCTGTTTAAAACGTCAAATTTCTAACAAACAGTGTAGATGAGGATGCTAATGCAAGGTCAACGTTTGCATGGAAACAGACATTGTTCTAGACACACATTATAGAAACAATTAGTGCCAAATATATTGTAAAGTTCTTGCTGTGTTTGAAGGTGTAGATTTCAATGAGGCTTTGCAAGCAGTCACTTTTTGTAATTATCCTGAATAAGGCTCCGACAGCTGATGCAGTGTAAAGGTTTAGGAGCACTGGGAAAAATAAATCACAGTTTGGGCCAAAACAGAAGATATTTTTGCATGTATGTTGAAAGTGAATCCAGAAATTGGTCTTTCAGTATTCCCCCTGGGCTGAAGAACAGAATAGTTAAGGCTTTCTAAACAAGCTTTTCTTTTCTGGTCCTAACTAAGAAGTAGGTCATTGATAGCTGAGCATACTCCTTCAGAAAGCTGGGTTTAATAATATACATATAAAAATAATAAATCTATCTTATCTTTTGTGTCCAGTGATTGAATGGATTTCAGAGACTAAATGGCCATTTTGCCCTGCATCAGTAATACAGGTGCCTTAGAATATGCTATTGATGTAAAAAAATGTTGAATTTCAGTGCCTAATTTTTGTCTTCTTACAATCTAATTCAGTTCATTCCCAATGGGTTTGCAGTTTCATGGGTTTTTAAGGTTTCCAACCAGCACACAATGTATTGGACTTACAAGCAAAAATAAATGAATGTTGCTGCTGGGCTTAATACTTATTTATCAAGGTCTCTGTATGCCACTCTATGAATTCCTCTTAGGTGTTCAGTACTTTGGTGCGTGTATTGACACCAACAGAATAAGAATTAATTTGATGTGAACTCGCGTTACCAGCTCTGCAATGTAACCTTCTGTCAGCTACAGCATGTTCTTAGGTTTTGAGTGTTTAAAGCTCATTTTTCTTCTGAACTCGACACATCTATGCTGAATCCTTAGGCTCATCTGGATAGAACAATCCGTATGAGCATTGTGAGTTCTCACGTGTAACTGAATTGATTTAGGAGGTTTGAATTCCTAACAGACTGAAGTTTTGCTACTCCAAAAGGCCTAATTTTGTTTTATTTCTCCCAGTCCTGGGGCAGTGCTGCTTGGTAGAGCAGTCTAACCTGGTCTCACAGGGTTCCTGTTTCCAGCTGAATGCTATGGGTGTTGCTTTCATTGGAGAGTCTTCAAGAAATGGAGGGCTTCCTTCAAGTGGCTAGTTCTGTTGTCAGTTAGAGTCCCAGAGGACTCTATCCCATGGTACACTTTCCTCTTTAATTTGTGATTTAATGGAACTTAAAACAGTATGTGGACTGTAACAAAAAATGGTACCATGTGTTTATGGGAAAAAGAGAAACTGTAAAAGAACAGTGCACTGAAAAGCATTTTGTATCTTTACAGTTACAGGTTCTACATCATCTTGATAGTAATAACACAAATTAACAAGGGGTTCATGATCCTATGATTCTAAATGGAATTACAAGTTGTGTAGTGGTTCCACTGGTTATTATTTCCTGATGATTAGTCAGTTGTGAGACAGGTATAGGGAATAAAAACAATTTTTATTTTCTGGCAGACTTACTGTACCCAAGAATTACAGTTAAGTATAAATACAGGCAAGAATAAATTGGCATTATCTTTAGAACATAACATAGATCATACTGAGGTAATTACAATGAGGTGTAAATACAGGCGATGGCAAGAATAAATTGGCGCTATCTTTAGAACATAACATAGATCATTCTGAGGTTTGTGACCTCAGAGAGGCAGGAAGGCAGATTCGATAAGTCTTTCTGTCCTAAATGTGGGAGTATTGTCACCTTTGTACTCCACACTTTCTCTAAGCCAGGAGGTGCCTACGCATACTTTGAAGCCTACGTTCTCAGAATCATAGAATGGTTTGGGTTAGAAGGGACCTTTAAAGGTCATCTAGTCCAACCCCCCTGCCATGGGCAGGGACATCTTCAACTGCTCAGAGCCTCGTCCAACCTGACCTTGAATGTTGCTGTCTGGGCAATCTGTACCAGTGTTTCACCACCCTCATTATTGTTCCTTGCATCCCTTGCCAAGTTCAGCTCCAGCCACAGCTTGGCCTTCCTCACCCCATCCCTACACAACCGGGCAGTGTGCCTGTACAGAATTCTGAAAAATTATCTACTAGAGACACCATGAATATTAGAAATGTGTAAAGTGAATAAACACATGTATATAGCCAATTGCATTTGTATATTTAAGTATTTGTAGATTCATATTGTATTTAAGCGTATCTGCATATATGGTGTATGCCTTGTTTCAGTGTAAACTACAGTTAATGCATGATGGTGTTATCTTATTTAAACATCTGGTTGAACTGTAACTATAAGAATAGATGGACTGATGTAAATCACAAATTACTAGAGTTCGCTGAGACCTTGTGATTCTTTCAGGTATTGAAAGGTACAGATAGAACAGGTGATAATTATAATTAGATGTTTTGTTAGTTACTTGGCAGGAGGTCTTGTGCTTTCCTTATTTGTGAACTGTGTAATGAAGGGTGAAATTTTCAGAAGGGCAGCCCTGTATTTTTAGGTAGGACCTAACTACAGTATGTTGTACATACTTTGTGTTTCGGGGGGGGGGGGGGGAAGAGAAACAGATTGATTATGAAGATATGTAATCTGTGGTATTTGTTGGACACTGACTCAGAGGGACTGCCACAACTTCTGTAGGATGAAGCAATGGAAAGCAGTTAGTAACCAGATGATACTAAATAAGACGTTAGGCACACATTTTAGTGCCCGGTGCATTGAAGCTTTGATGTGTGCAAATCTTTCGTACTCAGAAAACAGTCCTTCCCCTGTTCTTGTCTAACCTAGCTGAGTGCAGCCATAGCAGTCAGCACTGTAGTTCCCAAATAATTTCTAAGCTATTAGTCTGTAATGTGTCCTGCTGATAGGCAGTGATCAGGCAGAAAAAGAGATGTTAATCACTGAGACAGGTTAAATAAAAGGGTTTGGATATGCATAATGATCTCCTCTTCCCTATAGGGGGGGAAACTTTGGTTGTGGTTAGCTTAGTTCTGATTGTACTGAAGGAAATCCTCACAGAAAATCTTCTAGTGGGGCCAATACGGTGGTTTAGTTATCCCAGTGTGAAAGTTCATTAGATAGTCAGTTTTTACAGCTTAAAATACGTATGTGTGTGTTGGTTTTTCTGATGTCCTTTTTTCCACATGATGCTAACTACTACATTTTCTTTGCTGAGCTAAAGATTTCACATACATCTACTGATGTAATGCTGGTATATAGTGCTATTGCATATACTCCCATTGAAATGTTTTTTGGAGCTTGAACTTTTTCCCTGCCCCATACTTTTCAATTATTGAAACGTCTGGGTATTCAGAAGATACTGTTTGATATCTAATGATACTTTGTAATTTGGTCTGTGGATATTGCAGTAGTTTTCTATAGTGACAAAGTCGATTTGATAACCTGCAGTCCTCTCAATGATTTATTTTTTTTTAACTCATCACTTGAGGTATCCAGTTTAGAGTGATTCCCCACAAAGATATAGTAGAGATAGCACAATGCAGTAGTTGCCAAATATAAGAACTTAAGATGGTTTTGCTGGTGGAAAGAATATCCCTGAGCGTTTTATAGGAAATCTAAATCTATAACATAAAAATCTCTCCTCCTTTGAAGTTCATGTCAAAACTCTGCTATCCTGCAGCGTGGTTTGGATAAAATCCAAATAGTAGTTTGGATTGTGTAGTGCAGCATTCCTGGTGAAGGTACTTGTTCCTTGGAATTTTTCAGTAATATTTATCTGAAAAAAACCCCACCTGAAACCCAAACCAAGAAATAATAGTCTATTAACATGGCTAGAACATCTGAACCAACTTTTGCCTGCCTAGTTTTTTGTAGAAATCATGTGCTGTAGGTTAACTTGTACAAAGATATTCTTGGAGTTACATGTCTCTGTGTGTGGAAGGATGTCATTGCTGGCTTTAAAAGTTATTGTGCATTGGCAAAGCCACAGTACCGAGATGAGGTACTGATGCCTTTCTCATGGGAACAACTGCAGTTTCTAAGTTCTTTTTGTTTTGATAAATGCTTCCACATAAGCCAAAACAATCTTGCTTTAACAGAATGAGACCTGACCCTTCCAATCCATTGTACCTGGCATAACTATCAATGCTCTGAAGTGATAGAAGGGTGCATAATACAACAATAATGGCGCTGCTTTTAATGATGCGAAATAATAGCAGTAATAGCGTTGTGGTCAGATAACAAGGCGGAATGCAAACTGATTTTAAAGAAGATGTTAAACTAAGATCTAAAGATGACTGATGAGAGAGGTCTCTGTACGTACGTAATGCAGGTATTTATAGTAGAAAAGCCATACAAATCAACCCAAAGAGTTAAAGAACAGCCCTTGCCGCAAGACAATCCTCGAGCGCTGTACGAGCTAACGCGCAAGAACAATCTCTTCGCCATCCCGCTACTCGTTCAACCAGACGAGTCTCGGCGGCAGCCCGCCTCCGTCTGCCCGTTGGTCACCGTGCGTTGTCCTCCAGGGAGCTGAGCTGCAGGCGGGAGGGCGGCAGAAACGGTGCCGTGGCAGGGCCGGCCTCAGAACCCTTCCGAGCGCCGTGCCGATCCTGCTGCCTGGCGGGGCAGCCCGGGCCGCGCTCACATCAGCCGCTGGCCCTCGGCGGGGCCGCCCTCTTCGGCCGGCTGGCCCGGGCCGCCGCGGCCCCAGTCGCGTTCTATGTAGAGGTGGTAGGGGTCGTGCTTGGACTCCAGCTTCCGCGAGCGGGTGTAGGCCAGGATGAGCCCCCCGGCCAGGCAGCCGTAGAAGATCATGATGAGCAGGATGTACAGCGAGGCGTCGCCCCCCGGCCCGGTCCCGGTCCCGATCCCAGCTGTCGGTGGGGCGGACGCGCTGGCATTGCCGCCCCGGCGCAGCTCCCGCAGCAGCGCGCTGAGCAGCGCCTGCAGCCGCCGCGGCTCGCTGCAGTTCATGGCGCGGCCGTGCCGCCCCGGCTCCCTCTGCCCTGCCGGCAGGAACACGCCGCCCGCCCCCTGCACGCCTCCCCTCCGCCCGGGGGGGAGCCCGGCCTGCAGCGGAGTGCCGGGAGGAGCAGCGGCAGCCGGCGGGGCTGGGCACAGTGGGAAGGGTGCGCTTGGGTGGACCGTGTGATGGACCTGCTGGGAAATGGGCTTGGTGCTCCAGTCCTGAATTAGAGTTGCTTGGATAACCTAGCTGTGTCTGTACTGGTAGTGGAGAGCTTTGAAACTCTGTGATTATTATCATACCTGGAGTTCAGATAAAATGGTTTATGCAAGTAATCCAAGGACCGAGCCCTCTGCTCGAGAGGTGTCAGCCACAGCCTCACCGCCCGGTGACTTAGGGCTGTGCCTTCCTCTGCTGTCTGCGTGAAATCCAGCCTGCGTGCTGCCACCTCCCAAATAGGGAAGAAAGAGCCTGGTGTTTGAAAAGGCTAATTCCACTTCCTCGCAGTGCCAAATTTCATTCAGATGCATGCTCCCATGCTAGAAGGGATAAAAGACTCTAATTCTGTTTGAAAGGTGCAGCTGGAAAAAAGCAATCATGTAGAAAACAGCTGAGCAGTCCTTAGCCTGTGCTGCTGGGAGCAGGTCCTGCACAGGTGAGGCTGCTGAGCACCAGCTGGGCTCCTGCTCCCTCGGGGAGGGAACAGTGAGAGAACTGAGAAAAATGTCCATTTCCCTCAGAGAACAGTGCAAACTGAGATCCCTTTACAGGCTCCCTGAGGTACAGAAGCAAGATCTTTCATGGAAGTAAATGCTTGGGAAAATGCAGGTCCACCAAAATAAAGCCAGGAAGGAGCTGGTTTTAGTAATGTTGGCAGCTTACCAGTCCTGTTGCAGGGCTCTTTGTGGCAAAGCGATGAGCATGAGCCCTGCCTGCCCAGGCAGCCTGGCAGAGCTGTGCAGGACCTGCTGCTCCATGAGGCCAGCTGCAAGAGCTGGTACCCAGCTCCGTGCGGGCAAAGCTATAGCAGATCCATACAGAAGGCCCTGGGCATGCTCACAGAGCAGGTTTGCTGTTGAGTGGCACATAACAGAAAAGCAAGGAGGTGTTGCAAGGAAAGGTGGTGGGGTACAGGTCCTTGAGCAGCAGCAGCTGTGATGGTCAGACACCCAGAGGCAGAATTAATTGGACTAATTAAAAGAATTAGTAATTTGCCAAAGAGGATCTGTTCCTTGAGTGGAAAGGCCTGGAGAGGACTGAATGTTAGCAGGCTGGTTTCTGAGCTGTTCCCAGGATGTCTGTGCTGGAGAGGGACTGAGGCTGCAACAGACAGGCAAGTTATCTTAATTATATTTTTTTTTTCTCTTAAATCTCTGTGCCCATAGTTAAGGGTTTTTTGAAATCCTATGAATGCTCTGAGGGCCTCAGATTTTTCCTGTTCCCAGTTAGTTTATAACTTAAAATTCAGTTGTCATCATGCTTATAGGTGAATGTGGCAGATGCATGTGTTACAAATTCACAATCTGCAGCATTTAGAATCATTTTTTACATTGTGTACTTTCTTTGACTGTTTCTGGCAGCTGGCTAGGGCTCATTGCTGTGTTCCATCCCATTTTCTTCTCACTGCTTTCATGGAAATGAATGTATTTTAACAGTGCATGAGAATGAGTGCCCGTCTGTGAGCTGGGCAGCTGGAAAGGCAAGTTGGTGTGGCATTGACTTGGGCTTTTGTGTTTAAACAGTATTAGGCAAGAGTGCAGTCCTGCTAGGTTAAGTTTTGAAAGAATAGCAGCTGGTTTTTCATAATGCTTCTCTTTTAGTCTTTAAGTTGCTCCAGAAGAAACAGTAGTAAAATAGGATGTTTCTGCAACAATAAATTGTCCCTCCTTTCCACCACCACCCCCCCACCCCCCAAGAGTTGCAATTCATTATTTCTTGTTTCTCTATCAGCAAAATATAGCTGAGAAACCCTCCGGTTTAAGGATAGTTAAGATCTCTGCTTCCCCCCAGCACCAGTGGAGTTTACAAGCTGTAGGGCATGAGTGAGAGATTGCTGCCTAGTCAGCAGGATGTGTTTCTGTTGTGTGTGTGGGTGAGGTTTTTCTCTTATGAGTCCTTTTACAAAATCATGTTTCTTGAGCAAAGTTTTTGGTTCAGATATGTGGCAAGCATCTTGCATTATCTACAGGTGACCTACTGTGAAAGTGTATTGGTAACTAGACAGCAGAAATAAAACAGAAAATACAATAGATCATAGTTTTTACTACAGTTAGGGGGACAGAATGTCCAATTTAGAATCTCAAGAGAGTCAAAACCCAGAGTCTGAGAGATTTTTCTTCGTGTGGTGCCAGGTTTTATTCTGCTTTTCTACAGTATGTTTTTTGTTGGTGTGAACAATTTTCTTGGCATCTTTCCTCTGAAAGGACGGACTCTGCTTGCCAGTAAATGCTTAGAGTGGGTTGTATGTAGGTTAAAACAGAGTCAAACTGACTTGTTAGAAATTCAGCTTGGGTTGTGCGGTAGCATTTGTTTCTAGAGCTCCTTAAGAAGTCACTGTCACCACCTCTGCATTTCCACCCCTCACAGCAATATCATTATTGTGCTACTGCAAGCGTTCAGAGCAGAGATCCATGTTTTAAAAATAACAAGGGTGAAAAAAGTCACAAGGTGAGAATTACACTATGACATAAGAGGTAAATGTGTTCTGGAATGCTGTATAGGGCAGATATCTTATTTTGAACATAGGGACAGAGTGGCCCTGGTTAAACGACCCTGATTAAATTTAATAAAGACACGCTCATTGGGAGAGGCTGGGTTTGCTTAGACTTGAAAGACAAAAAGTCCAGGCAGGCAGCTATAGAGAACAGCGATCCATTCTTCATGTTTGCTCCCTGGGGGGAGCACCATAAGTAAGGAGCTGATCTGTATCCAACAGGAAAGGTTTAGGTTAGATACCGTGATGTTTAAAACAAATAAAAACCCCAGCAACACCTCCCAGGGCTGGGACTTTTGTTAAGTGCTGGAACAAGATGTGGACTCGCTCCCCAAAGTTGTAGTTGGGCTAGTTTTATTATTAAATAGGCTCAACAGAAGCCTGTTCGTAGTTGTCCAGTGCTGTTTCAAATCAAGAAGTGCTAAATTACGTCCCCTGCCACTTCCTTATCTGTCTTTTTAAAAAAGTAAAACTTGTATGATGTCTTTTTGCTTTAGTATTTTAATGATAGGAGATCATGTCTTACAGTGATAGGTATTCACACTCAGGGTCTGGATTTTCAGAAATAATGGGGATGGCATAGATGTGGTGGTCACACTTCTGTCATAGAAGAGAGGTTAGGGTAAATGCAGCAATAAGCATGTGTGACAAACACAAAGTGACTGCTGGCATATCTGTTAATGTTCATCAGGTTATTGGTGTTTCAAAATGGGAGAACAAGTAAAAAATGCAACAGATCATTTTTGTTTTGCTTTAAAAGCGTAGGTGAGTACTCTTAGGATCAGACACTGCCCAGAGCTCTGTTTGTCTAATTTAATTAGCATTAGTCTGATGTCAAGACTACACTCTTCCAACTAAAGACAGTTTTGGATATATTACCTGTGATAATTGGCTTAGTTAAAACACTTTGTCGATATAGAATGGCTCTAATTTTCGTAGAAACATGTCTCTTGGCAATAAAGGTGTATCAAGATTCTAGATATTACAGCTCCCAGTAGCAAAGCAATAGTGCAGACACCCCATTTCTGTTGGAACTTGCTCAAATTAAATTATGTGAAAATGACAGGCCACCAACAAATCTGTATTTAGTAGTCAGCCCCATTCCTCCATGGCTGATGTAATCCTATTGCATTAAAAAACCAACAACCACCCAATCAATAATCTGCTTTGCAGCAGCACCAAGTTAACTGGAAATGTGTTTTGTTTATTGCTCCAGGTAAGTATTCACACTGCTATAGAATACCTGAGGTTTACTCTGTGCGCCATTCAGAATTCCATGTAAGCAGTGACTGTGAGTTTTACCAATTGTATTTTGTAGGTCACTTTTGTGACATCTTATGCAAAAGAAGCACAAGATTTGTTATTTTTAAGCTTCTAATATTTAAATTTTAGCCTCCAAAAGGGAAATTGATTTATTCTCATGCAAATAGTGCAGCCATTAGGCAGACTTAGGAAAAAAACAAAACCAAACCCCAACCCAAAAGACCCCACACCAAAACCAATTTCATAATGAGAGTTTATTTCTTGTGTTGCATGTAATTGCAGAACATCACTGATTTTTCATTGGAATACAATGTCGTTATTTGACACTATCATTCTGGAATGTGGTAGACTGGGGGGGGAGGGGCAGTTTTGATGGAAAGCTATTGACCTGCTTTCTCAACTCACATCCTGTTCCTTCTATAGCCAGGCAGCATGTGATGGGAACTGCAGTTCACCATACAGCCTTACCTGGCAGGCAGCTCTCTACATCATGTTATGCTCAGAGTTCTCTTGATGGGCACTAAAATTGCATTGGGTTGGTTAAACACCACCTCACCTGCTCTTAAGGGAGTAACTCTTTATTTTCTCTGTAGATACTTTTTTTTTTTTTTCCCTTTGCAAGCCATTTAATGAGAGCTGTTACATGTAGCATTACTGTTGCCTTCTGTACAGGAACCAGGTCTCCCAGCCCCCACCCAAGGTTCTGTGTCAAAGCTGTTCCTGAAAGATGTTTGTTTAACCTTCGTGGACTCCAAGGCACTAAAGACTTTCCATGGCAGAGATCTTGAGCAACTAATTCAGTATTTAGTAAGGAATTTTTTTAAGTCCTGTGTTTCTTTTAAAATGTCTAATCATAAATGTCACTTAGCTCCCTGTTCCTCCTCTTCCACTGGTGCCAGCTCTTTTGTGCCTTTGTTAGAGTAACATGGCATGTAGTTGAAGGTTAATCATCTCTTGTCATGTGTCATTCCTCTTCAGGCCAGCTAAACTCTGCTATAATCTTCCTTCACAGATCAAGCTTTCTAGTCCCACTGTTACTGTAGTATTCATACTCTGGCTTTCTTTAGATATCCCGTGGTTTTTGAAGGGCCTAAATACAATCTTGTATCAGACGTGCCCAAACTGGATTTTGTTTCTCTTTAAACTTCTCAGACTTAGGAGGATAATCTTAAATTGTGAACCTGCTTTCTGAAGAACTTGCAGCTACTTTGAGCTTTCTGGAACCTTCACATTTAGTAAATTAACTGCTCCCTCACACTTTAGTCCTGTGTTGTACATCCTTTCAGTCAAGCACAGGGTATCACCTGTAACTATCACATAACAGTTTTGAAGCCACATGCTATCACTTCATCTGCGTCCTAGTTCCTTATTTTTAATGGTGAGAATGCTTCTTTCTTCCCCACAAGCTCTGTCACAAAAGGATTTAGAATTCATTAAAAATAAGGATAACGTTCTTGCCAAACTGCAAATATTATATTTGCAAATAATCCCCGTATTTGAAGGTGGCCTGATGTAATCCTTCCCCTTCTCCAAAAATGTTTGCAAAGCTGATGTGTTATCAACTTGTCTTTTGCAGCACATCCACATTTAGTTTCTTTCTTAAAAGAAAAACTAGGCCCGCTCTAGGTTTTGTTTTCAACATCTGTAGTATGTATTCATTGCTGCTGCTTCTGAGTTCATTTAAGGTATGCTCAGTGTCAGAGAGAGAATGTGAGGCGCTGAACAGTAACTACAGACAACTGTGCAATATACAAAGATCTTTCAAAACACAAACTTGTTGAACCATTTAAATTGTATTTCACTTTTGAAATGTTAACGTTGTGTGTATGTATATATTGAAAATAGTCAACCAAGACACAGAAGATACTTGCAGTCTAGATAAAATACAGTTCATATACATACATTCATGGTTTAAAAAAAAAATCATACAACCTGCTGACAGACTCAAGTGCAAGTAGCTTTCTTATGCATATTTAACTTTCGTGATGCTAACAGGCTGACAAAACGCTATTTAATAGTGACCAATTTTAAAAGTTGCTACTGATATGGGAAGTATTTCTTGTTGTCATAAACCAACTGTATGTGCCTTAAAAAAATAATTTCCTTTTTTTAGAAAAGCTACTTCCTCATTTCTTTTAGTGACTGTTGTAGTTCCCTGCACATCTAGATACAATCAGCTTTATAGACCAGATTTCTTTTTCCCTTTCCCCTTGGGGTTCTTGGAAGATGAGCTGGCAGTGTTCTGGACTGGCCAGAGAAAGTTATGCATGGGGAAGGCTGAAGTTAGTCCTGAGGAGAAGGGATGGTTTAGTTAATGAGTATACAGTCATGATTTATTTTTGCCAAAATCTGTTTGAACTGGAAAAAAGAAAAATACATGTACATGCAATAAAGGAAAAACTTGCACTGATATTGCAAGCTAGCATGTTCAAGAGAAGCATCGTACAAAATCTTTTACTTTCTGTACAGTAACAATACTAAATAATTTTCCTTTTTAACCATCATATACACAACACAAGTATGAATAGAAATCTATAAATACTTTAAAATGAATTTGTAATATACAGCAGTTGAGGGCCACAGCTGTACAAAATGTAAGCAACATATATAAAATGATTAAGAAAGTGCAAAGTAGAACAGTATCAAGAGCC
This sequence comes from Balearica regulorum gibbericeps, assembly GCF_011004875.1. NCBI lineage: Eukaryota > Metazoa > Chordata > Aves > Gruiformes > Gruidae > Balearica > Balearica regulorum. The sequence goes on from NC_046194.1 coordinate 20,335,290, forward strand.
TCCACTTTTTACAGCATTTATGGTTCAAGTGTGAAGAGCTAGCAGGGATGCATGAGCTCAGTTACAAGTCAAAAGAGACACAGTACAGGATTCTGCACACAAAATGATGAACTATTATTGAATTATCTTCCCACATCTTCACATCTAGGACTTCCAGTTAATAAGTGAACATTTTGATAATGAATTTCTGTAAAGAGTGATTTGTCCCTTTTTACAAGTTCCATAAAACAAAGGTTCCCTGGCCACAGACTACTTTTCTGTAAGTAAAACAAGACTACATGGGAAAACCACAGTAGGTTTCTGGTTGCCTTGTTATGCTTATGATTTTTAAAAGGTGAACAGAAATTCCTTTCCATGAAGTGAATACATTTACACCCTGATCCTCTAAGCTACATACAGGTAACCTGTACCAATTCTCACATGTATGTGAAGGTCTAGAGGATCAGTGCCTTCAAACCAAAACAAAAAAACCAGAACTCCTTTGAGTTTCAAACCTGCTTAGAGACAACTGCCCATCAGTTTCACTGCTGTTTGCCAGTCAAGATGCAAGGTTTGCATTCAGGTGATGATTTCTCACCGGTACCTCCTGTAGTAGTGAAAGTCTTTGTTTTCTTTTATGCTGTGCATCCTAATGGAAAGCTCTGCTTGAATTAAAATACAGTGGCAAGTAAAAATGTATTTGGTGAGTTGAAAGTTGAAATAGTTAATTTGATGTTCTTGAATAAAGTTTCAATAAACTTGGGTTTAGAAAGCTTTTCAGTTCACCTTTATTTCAGTAAGTGTACTTTATATTCTTTTTTAGGCACTGTAAATATTCAGGATACTAACTGATGTGCAGAAGAATCCATCCATTCTCAAGCAGTACATTATCAGTGATCTCTAGCAAGTTCTTGACTAATGTTGTCTTGGTTTTGTTTTTAAATGGAGAAGGGTAATCTTTAAATACTGGGTTTTTTTCCTCCCTTGCTAACTATCTAACTGTGACAGAGGAATTATCACAATTACATTAATTTTTCTCTTTGAAGTGTAGGTCAGACTTCAGAATTAATTAGAGAAGCTGCAAACAGTCTGAACATGCTAGAGAAACAACAATAATAAAATTACCTGGTCATACTGCTTCACATAATGATGTCTGCCTCAAAACTGGAGGTGATCACATGAAACTATGAAGACCATCAGTGTCTAATCTGCTAATAATTAAGAATTTGGAATCTAAGATACTCTCTGTTGTACTCAATAGAGATTATAGAAACATTCATCCATTTGGGATGTTTTCTGAATGTGTGATATCTACAGTATACACAGGCATCCAAAATTGAAGGATGAGAAGGAACCATCTGCACAACTGTGTGCTCAACATAACTCGTTTATTTGCCTCCATACATTCTTTCAATGTCGTTAAGGTAATGGTTTTTCAGTTCTTTCCTTTTCAGCTTGAAAGCATCTGTTACTAACCCAGTCTCTGGGGTCCATGGTTCAGGGCTTAACCGTACTTTGATGGGTATTTCAAACCTTTCTAATTTCACTGCAGGGACAAGAAGAAACAAAAGCATGACTGTTATTACATAGCCAAATGAAACAGTAATTCATGCTACCTAAAAACCTAAGGTGAGCACCATGTAGCTTGTATTATATGGTGTCCTGCTTAATGAGGCAACCTTACAGAAGGGCCACACGCAAATTTAATCTTGTACCAATGCTGAGTGCTGGCTAGTGTGCAAATGGGGCCAAAAAATGAGGCTTTTCATCACTTGGTACCACAGCAAGGAATAGTAGGCTTACAAGGCATCACAACCACGAGGATTGTGGTTGTTCAAAGTTGTGGGGGAAAAAGCTGCATGGGGGGGGAAAAAAAGCTTTGTAATCTTTTGCTTAACTAGTTTTCTTACCAGCAAATGTCTGATACCTTCCAAATTGGCAGCTCTTTTGGACCTTATTTTAACTGTATTAGACAAGCAACCTGTCTCTAGAATTTAATTGAAAAAAATCTCAGATTTTTTTAGAAAACAAGATAAACTAGTTAATATGACCAAAAAGTATGTCAGTTCCTGGGATAACAGGCAATAATTTGATGTGGTCTTTGCCTCTGATTAAACTATTAAGTTTTGACAGATACAAAGGCAACAGGAAGAAGGAAGAGCAGTTAGTGAGGATAACTGAAAGGTTTTTCTGGATAAGCACCATGAGATTGGCTGGCATAATATGCCACTTTACTTACTCTTGTTTGCCACTTCTTTAATCTCTTGCAGTATTTCAGCTTCCATTGTAGGGTTGTTACAAATATCTACCCAGGTTCCACTGATGCCTTTCTGCTCAGCTAATGCTGTCAGCTTCTTCTGATTCGGAACCACAAAACTGATCACGTAAGACTGGTCGCTACCACAGGATGGCAGGAGAAGGAAGGAAAAAAGATCCAAACAGTTAAGATTTCCATTTTGGGGCATAAAATACTTACTTGATGTTAGATACACAAATCTGCAGCACTTTTTGTTATTCCCCCATACAGAATCCTTCTTGTAGATTAATCCTTCACAACTGATGACTTATCAAAGGTATTCTAACTTGGTTTACAGTGTTAGGTTTGATCGGTATCATGCTTTGCTGTAATTTCACAAGTGCACATCTCTGTTTAGCTTTCCGGTTACATCCGGTGTTTAGATAGTTCTTTTCAGTTTCCCTTCATGTGGTGGGTCAAAGTTGAGGGGAGGGAGAGGAGAGGCTGGGACCACTCCCAAAACTTACTGGAGAGCTTTGGATCAGGTGCAAAGTGTCCTGATTAACTTTTCTCTAGTATTCAGACAGAAAGCTAAAACACATGTTAAATATAATGACACCTGTTTGGGGAAGGGAGGGGATGGAACTGGAATGTGTTAGGATAGGAGAAATGCCAGCAGAAAAACATAGGTAATTTCTTTGGGTTTTAGGGAATCTGGGCACCTTTGATACTTCAAAGATACTGTTTATAACATACACTTTGGTAGGGGGGTTTGTTCAATGGAAACCATGGAAAACTATAGTATATCATTAGAGAAGTGGGTCAGAGTCTATATTTCATGTCTACCCTAAATGGAGTTTCTAAATTAATACCACTCTTACCTTTTGGCATATGCACAGATATTGTCGATCAGTGAACAGTTCTTCAGTGCAGCCTCTACTTTGCCCAGAGATACATATTCTCCTGCTTGTAGCTTTACCAAGTCTTTCTTACGATCTGGGAGTTGAGGGGGAAGGAGAAAAAACAGCTTGTTCCATTTAAACTTTTGCATTTCCAGACTCATTTGCAAAGCCACTATATATGTATTTTGTGCAATGCTATGCAAGATTCTTAATAAACAAAGCATCTTACTAAAATTTTAAAGCAGCTAATAGTGTGTATATATTCTGCCAACTTTATAAAGGCTTCTGCAAAAGTGTTTATATAGCGCTACACTTCTTGTCACACAACTTGTATGAAAGTGATGGGGACTCTGATTTTAAAGCTTTGTAATTAATACCAAAAATTAATCTTACATTTATTCTTTAAAGTCTGTGTGCTAAATTTTTACATAATGATAGTGTCACAGGACATGAGATCACTTCCAAAATTTTTCTACAGCTCTGAGGACTTTTGGAAATGTTTTACACTATGATTCTGCAAGCAGGTAATCTTAAGAAGATTAGCTCTGGCAAAGCCAACAGGATTAATAGCATGCTTATAATTATGTTTAGCCAAGATCTTGTAATTAAGATGTAAAAAATTGAGGCCAACCTATGATCTGCAGACACCCATCTGGATGAAATTCTCCTATATCTCCTGTACAGAACCATCTCTGACCGTTTTCATCAACGGAGAAATCTTCTGTTGTCTTCTCTTCATTTTTAAAATATCCCATTGAGACATTAGGTCCACCGATTACAATTTCTCCTCTAGGATTAGGCTTGTCTTTATTAGTGTAGCCCCCTGAAAACAGGAAAATCCCCACACAATTATTTTTAACTTATATATTCTGCTGCCAAAAAAATACTTTGAAACTTCAGCTTGAATTTAATGCACACAAATTGATGACTATTATAAAAGATAAAAACCAATTACTTCATATGCTATATCTAGCTAAGCAGATAGGCAACAAAAACAGCTAAGCAGTGGTTAAATCAGTTATTCTGAAATCAAAACATTTAATACTCTCACCTTCTTGCCAGTCTCTCAATTTTATTTCACAACAAATAAGAGGAGCTCCAACTCTGCCAGTGCTGTAATCAGCAACTTAGGGAGAGAACAAGGAAGAATACAAAGATTTTTGTCATTTGAAATACAAATTCAAACCATAAATAAGGCAGTAGCTTAAGTTACTTTAGTGTTGTTAAGAACTGAAGCTATTTTGACTTTATAAAAAAACCACCAAACCCTCATATATAGATATATCTTAAGTTATGTATTTCTAGAAGCATTTTAACTACCTTCTGTAATTGTTCCAGCTCCACATGTTTCTGTCAGTCCATAGCCTTGACCAACAGGACAGCAAAAACAGATGTTCATGAATCTTTGTGTTTGAGGCGAGAGTGGTGCTCCTCCTGAGAGCATCATACGGACATTCCCTCCCAGTAGTGCCTTTACTTTTTTAAACAATAGTCTTGAAAGAAGGAGAAAAAAAAAAAAAGCAAAGCATTAAAAATCGTTCACTCAGCTCACCTTTATAAAATGACATAAACAACCTTCTTCCTTCCTATCTGGAGCATGTTAAAAAGTAATTTAATCATTCACAGATTTTCCTGGACAGCAGGGATAATAAAAAATGTTACCTCTTGTGTAACACTTGAAGACAGCAGAATTCCTGTAACTTAACTAAACATTCCAATTTTATAACTAAAAAAAGCAATCCAATGAAAACTGACTAGTTACTGTTCTGAAGATTAGTCATTCATGAAATACTTTATCCATTTCCAGTAAGAACTTGGATTGTTTCAGTTAGTTATTAGATGATATTTGTATGTTGGATGAGAATTGCCCGATGTCAGATGGCTTAGATGCTTATTCTTTTAGACTGTCTTAACAAATTACAAGGAAAAAGGTACGCTTGGACTGTGAATTATACTTACACGTTACACAGAGGTGCATCGTATCCCCTCTTGATTTGTTCCAATTTGTAGTCATAGCCTATCTTGAACAGAGTTCTCTGAATATAGTTCATCTCTTGAACTTTACTCATGACATTTTTATAAATTCTGTCCATTATTTCCTATAAAGTGTTAAAAAAGCAAGGAAAATTACCACATGGAATACACTAGCATGTGTAAATTAAATTCCAGTTTCATTCATCAGTTTCAATTTTATTTTTTCTCTGCTAACTTGTTTGTGATAGTAAGTCTGTAGAATCAAGATGTTTAGGTGGGGTTCAGCATTATCACGTTCTGCTGTTAGTTCATATGAAGCTGTCTGCATGGACTGTGTTTTGCACATGCATGAAACAGTCCTTCCAAGACGGATTATGACATTATTTAAAACTTACACTGGTTTTGCCAGTAGTCCAGCATTTGAATTTTCCCCAGGAAATAAATTTAAATGGATATTTTCCAAAAGCTGGGGTTCTTACACATATTAATTTTCATTCAGTTAATTATTAACAAAAAGACCAAGCCATACATATGATTATTATTTTATAAAACAAAAAATTGATTTAAAAACTCTTGGCTATTCCCAAAAGATGCTGCAGAACAAAACTCCCTATTCTTAAGTGAGATTAAATCATCCTACTCGACCACCACCACCATGTGGCAAAAGCTGGTGGTGCTACCAGTCTTATGAGCCACAGATGTGATTCCAGGATGTACAAGCAAGTTTTTGCATTAAAAAGACTCAAACATTTGTGTATTTTTCAGATAGCACTAAGACCTGGTGGAATGCAGAAGCCTGGTCACCCAAAGACCAATGTAAGCTACAGCAGCAACAGGCGTTGCTGATCATACAGTCTCCTGATCATTTTTCTTCTTATAAGAGAAGACTAAGCGTGGCCTGCTGACCCTAAAAACAGCAAGAGTGATTTAGTCTAAGCTTTACCTTGGAGACAAGCAGCTGAGATTCAGCACCCCAACAACTATGGCAGCACAGCTGAACTTGCTGAGTTCTGTAACTCAGCCAAAGCCACCCTGCTTTCTCCCTGTGCAAAAAGGAGTTTCAGACTGTGAATGTCAAAGACTTTCTGTCTCCTGTTGTTGTATCAGTAGCCCAGTGAAACATCGTTTGTAATTCTTAAAACCCATTTACAGTTTTGGATCACAACGGGTAATGGCTTTAGCATACATACATTCTTGTGCTCATCTGCAGCATCGGTAGTCATTTCAAGCAATGACAACTAGGATTTCTGTATTCTGCTTTTTTCCTATTAGTGACAGTTACTTACACATGAAGAGAAAAAATGTTAGTAAATAGATTTTTTTTCTAGCATGAGCAAGATAGCATCGCTTTTTTGCTAAACATATCTGCTTCTGCATACTTACAGGCACAGCTGCCATCAGTGTAGGCTTAAGTACAGTACAGTCTCCTTTGCTTCCCTTCTTAATTTTACTTGACTGTAATAAGGAAAAAAGTCAATTTATAAAGCTGAAAACCAAGCAGCTCTTTAGAAAAGGACTAAAAAAAGAGATATATTAGTATGTAGTTTGTTTAAATCTCTTTCCCATCCCTCCAAAAAAATGTGATTTTTTTTTTTTTTTCCTATTGTAATGGAAAAAAGTAATGGTTAACAACAATTTCAACCAAAATACTAGATGTTTTACAAGCCCAATGTGGTTAAGTCCACTTTGTAAATCTTTCTCTTACTTCCTCCCTCTAGCATTTGCTTTCTCCTCTGTATTCCTCTAGGAGTTTCTTTTGCCTGATGCAATCTCTATACCAGCAAAACATACAGAAGCATTCTTTTCCAGCTTAATTCACTCTTATCTTAATTGTTAAATGGAAAAAGGCAGAGGGCTAAATAGAAGATCTACAGTAACTGGATAAAGAACTGATAAAGTGAGACCAAAAAATTAAAATCACTTTAAACAGTCTTATGTTCAGCTAATCTATTAATAGCTGTTCTTTTCCTGATATCTCGTGGATAATACGATAGGCATTTATTAGGTTTTCTTTTAGATTTCCTAAGTATCATAAAAGTAAAGGTCATAATAAAACTTATGTGGTATGACCTGCTGCTATAGTTTAGCAGAAATGTTAATTTACATAATTTTCTGGAAGTTACATTTCTGAAGCATGACACATACATGAGCATTTCGTAAAGGAAAGAGGATAGCTGAGCAAGAAGAATGCAGACTGCAAAAGCAAATTTAAGCTTCTCCCACCCACTCACCTGATCCGATAGCGTGAGTGGAGAGGAATAGCCAATCCTGCAGCCATAAGTGATGCAAGAAATTTCTGCTGTCAATTCTAATACGTGCGCCAGAGGCAAATAACCAATGTAAGTATCCTTGGGCCTAGGAAAGGAAAGGATTATCTAAGTAACAATGATGCACAAGTGGACTGAAAATACTGTTTAACAGTTTTATTGTGTGCTTAGTTACTACTTTTTGACAGACTGGGATCACAAGTGAGGCTTGTTCTTCTGCACACAAGCAGGGTGTGATTTCAAACCACAGCTTATAAACAAAATGGGGAAAATCCTACCTTGCTGAAATCGGTATGAATTATAGGATTTGCCTTGGTTTTTAGGAAATTCAAAGATTCCTTAGTGCTCCACTGCTATTTCCTCTCCTTGTAGGAGATTTCATCCCAGGTACCAAATTAAGGATGAAATCACTATATTTTAAAATAGTCACCAATGATTTACAAATCCTTGACAGTCATCATAGCATCTCCTTCTAAAATAGTTTAGTAAAAAGAGAGCTGATCACTGAAATACTGAGGCTCATTTCAGAAAATAATTTCTTAGAGATTTCTCAGCAAGAAACTCAGAGCTGTCACTTAAGTTTTCAGCATCCAGTCAGAACTGGTTTTATATCCCATCACAAAAGGAGTTCAGCAACGTAGCTGATTTCAGCTATTAAACCCTTTGTGAACGCAGTGACAAACACAACCACATTCATGAAAAATTTCCTCAAAACATTAATGTGAGGGATTTTGCAGTTGGTCTCACTATTGTCAGTGCACAGTTTATTACTTTCCTGCCCATTTAGTGCAATACACTTGAGCAGATTCTGCAGCATGTGCATTATCCATCCAACAGAGTTGTCTCTAGATCAGTGGACGTGATAGGCTTTGACATACTTCCTAAAGTGATCCTTGCTGCCTGAAAACATCTAAAAAAAAATTCCAAAGTTTGACTAGATGAGGAATCTCGTTATCTGATGGCATCTTCTGATGCACAAGAGAGCAAAAATCCATCACAGCCCTAAAGCTAAGGGTGATAATAAAAAAAAGAAAGGGGTAGAAACAGCATGTGAGACAAGCTAGCAGGGCATCCTTTTCAAACAACAGGGTATGTTCACAAACACAAGATATATTTCTTGCAAATTAAAGATTTGCGGGCTTACTAAAATGAATAAATTTGATAACACCCAATGCCAGCAGCAACAGACTTTCTGTAAGCTTGCGTACTTTTGGAGGTTCTGTTTTCTCTCTCCGTGCACGTGACAACTAAGTGTTTCTTACCCCAGTCCAGGTATCCTCTCACACTGTCCCGTCATTCCAGCTATTAAGTTTTTATGCATCATCATAACTCCTTTGGGTCTCCCAGTAGAGCCACTGGTGTACATTACTAAAGCCAAGTCTGTAGGAACAGGTCTGCTTGGTGGAATGCTTGCTACAAAATGCAGGAGAAAAGTTGTTATTAATTCGTATCTACTTTTTAAGTAGTTATTTCTGTAATTAATGTGAAAATGTGTGTAATCAACCAGTGTGAAAGAGGTGCTTCAGCAAAGGCACTGCTAAGTGGTCAGTCGGTGATGAAGAGACTAGTGGTCTGCTTTGAAGAAGTAGTGAGGGAAGGCAGATTTTGAAAGGAATGACAAGTATTTGGGCATCTGCACAATCTGGGTGATACTTTTGCCATCGTGTTTTCTAGTTGGCTGAAAGTTTAATAGAAAAAGGCTTCTGAAGAGCAAGTAAACCTGTCAAGGGCAATGAAGGCCAGAAATACAGTACTGGAGAAAAACAACAGGTTGAGGGGAAAAAAACCCCCCAAAAACCCCCACACCAGAAAACCCCTTACAACACCCCAAAAAGCTGCAAGTCAGCTTTTCTGTCCATCGCTCTTCCAAAGCCAAGGCTGTAGAGCTAAGACTATTTTTGTTTTTCTTAAATGAATCTTCCTCAGGTAAGCTGCTAGTTAGTGGAGAAGCAGTAAACTTACAACACTTGACTTTTGATTTTTGTTTTAATCCATTGGCATTTATTCTCAGGATGAAAATTATTAGCTAGAGAGACAGCAAGTGTCTGCAAAGGAAGCAGGGGTTTTGGGGGAGGGAAACCCCACAAAACACCACCCCTCAAGGTAACTGCTGGTTTGCATCTGTACCTTAAACTGCTCAAAGATAAGCAGTTGTGATGAATGTGTGCTTCCCTGCAAAAAGCTCCTTTGCCAGTTTATCTGCTCTTTTATTCAAGAGAGGAAAGATCTGGCTAAGCACAGACTGCTGATTTAAGGAAACAAAGATGATCAAGGTTGTTTTTTCCTTCCTTAAATAGATGTTTACAGTCACTCCTGGCTGCCCAATGTAGCAAGAGAGGTAATGGTTACTCCTCTAGTCCAACATGCTTTTTAGCTACAGGTTGGTTTAAAAAAAAGACATTTCCAAGCCAACAAGCAAAAAAAAGCCTCAAGTGCTTTCTCTTCTTTTCCTAGGAAAAATAGTGAAAATAAGATGAATAAAAGGGAAAAGAAGCAGAAAATGGAACACTGCACCAGATTGTATTTCAATTCCTAAACCAAAGGTGGAGTCTTAAATTATTCTGGTTATGGTTTAGAAGTTAAAAATCAAGTTTTATCCTGAAATACCTGACACTTGAAGGAAGGTGCAGGACAACAAATAGAAATCAAACAAGTTTTCTGTTTATCTAAAGGAAGCCAAAGGATGAACTGGCAATCTGCCACTGCCTTTGTGTTGGAGACCTGCGTGGGTGGGTGTTTTTTCTGCTACGCATCCCTCTTAACCTAGGTCTGATTTCACTGTTAACCATTGCTTGGTAAGTTCTCTGAAGTGATTCACTTACCATTTTCTGGTTTGTCTCCCAGCTCTTCTACTGTCTGCATACTGTGAATCTCCACATTTTCAGGGTATTCAGATTTATTGATAGTCTTCTTGTCCACATAAATGATGTGTTTAAGACAGGAGACTTGTGGCAATGCAGTCTATAAAAGAGAAATGAAGCTTTTAGCACTGACTGCACTGTAAAATTATTATAGGGTTGCTTGTAAACAGGTGAAGCTGGTAGCAAGTTACCTTAAGTTTGCTCTCAAGCAGTTCTACACTAGTGACCAGATACGACGCTCCACACTCATTGAGACCATAGGTTACTGCCTCTTCACCCAAGGTGGCATACAACGTAACAACTGTTACAGTGAGGAGAGGGAGAATGTGAAAGAAATGTTAAAGTAATACTAAATGCAAAAGCTCTTGCTTTAGCTCACTGGAAAGCATTGCAGGAGAGTGGGGTGGGGATAAAATTAGCTCAATGGGGAATTTTTCTAATTTGGAAACACAACAGCTTTTAATTTTTCTGCGTCAGAATTTTATGCCACAAGAAACCTCTGGAATGGGGAGGACAGTTGTATAGGAAGCATTTCTTTACTGAGAGAGAGGTCAAACCCTGGAACAGGCTTCCTAGAGAGGTGGTTGATGCCCCTATCAGTGTTTGACGCATTTGGACAATGCCCTTAATAACATACTTTAACTTTTGGTGAGGCAGTTGGACTAGATGATCGTTGGGGTCCCTTCCAACTGAGATATTCTATTCTATAGAAGAAGAGCGATCATCAAAACAAAGAGATCCACCAAACCCCAATGCTAATACACTAAGCAATCACACAGTAAGCAATGGAGAATGTGTGTTCTGCCCTTGAGCTCTTTGCAACTAGAACTCAGGGGAGAGGTGAGACTCTAAACACTGCAGGGCACCAGTCACAGCTTAAAGCTACGCACTTCTCCAAGCAGCTCTTCCAGCAGCGTCAGCTACTTTGCTTGCTCCTGTGAAATTATTGATGGGGGCAAGAGAATCAGACTAAGGAATCAGCCTGTTTTTCATGTTGCTAGATTATTTTTAACCCTGACTGGCTACAGCGATGCCATTAAGTGCCTCACAGACACCAAGGACTTCACCTTTTCCCATCATCTCTCTATTAAAGAAAAAAAAATACCTACCTATAGTATTGTCTGTTGTCTCAAACTCTAACCTCCAAAGACCATTAAAGGAATTTAATATTCCTGTGAAATAGGGTTCACGTGGAAGGGACAAAAAGAGAATAATGCTATATAGCTGATTCTTCCTGCCTCTCAAAGCGTAAGGACAGAGACTCTCCTATATCAATAGCAACGTCAGCTCTTCCATTATTGCCCTGTAACAGCCTCTCTGCATACTCTACTGTATGACCTTCTCCTTGCACAGTCAGCTACGACTAAAACTGGGAGAAAAAGCAGCAGCCTAGTGCAAGCAAAAACATAAGGCGGCAACAAAAATAAGCTATGGGTCATAGTGTGTTGTATGCAGACTGGGCATGAGAGTGCATAGTAACCTTTGCCACTTCACCGAGTAGTCTGTATGCATTAAATCAGATTTAGAGATTTTTTTGACAGCTTAAATAAAATTAAGAAAAAGGAAGAAACCCCCATATAACATAATTGTAATGGACTTTAGCAGCTTAATGTCACCAAAAGCCCCTCAGACCAGCATATGATTTTGATTACCATTCTTCTCTCTTCTAACAGCCATTTCATGTTTCGTGTGCATCAGTCAGGATATAGACAGACAATACTATAAACATATTCCCCATTCTGGGGGGAGAAACACAAGTACTGACATCTTCAGACTATTTAAAAAAAATCCTGAATAGTAACTGCACTGTTCTGTCAGTCTAACATCCAGAACATTACTACAATAAAATCAGAAAAAACAGCCTCGTAAGTATGAGCACAAGTTAATTTTGGGGATCTCCACAATGCATAGAATAGACCGGAGACTTCCAAGAATCAGACCATAGGCAAAGTCAGTTTATGAGACTCTTATACCATCAATGACAGGATTGGCAGATTCAAAATACTTAACAGCCAAACCAGTGCTGAGAAATGGTTCTAAAGTACATTAGAAGTAAACAAGTTCAGCACTCACGAGGAAAGTTGTACTTGAAGCAGGTCAGGGCTGTGATCATCCATTCTGCTCGGGTCTCACAGAATATGACAACGGTACTCTTTGGGGTTAGTCCCAGGGCAGTCAGTCCACTCCCCAAGCGATTCACTTTCTCATTTACTTCTTCATAGGATAACCACCTGTAAGTTCCTAAAATTAACTGGTGAGGGGAAAAAAAAAAAGAAAATTGTGATGATAAGAAGCTGCTGGTACAACTCTATATGCTTATGTGAGTTGGTGCATAACACCATAAGCACACATACTGCTGTTCATTAAAAGAAAATAAATTGCTTTCATTTTTCTTGAAGTAGAATAAATAGTTCATCCTGTATTCTGTTATTCTTTAACTACTATAAAATGGATGTTTTATATCGTAAGATGATGATTAAGGAATACCTCTAAGGACACCTCTGTTGTTGAGGCAAGATGTAAAGCAGCTCAAAACCAAACCAGAATTAAGTACAAAATTGTAAGCTTTACCTTTTTGAACACTTTTCCATTTGGCTGCATTTCATTTTCTTCACTCAGTATTTCTCTGGTCCCAAGACAGTCCTTCTTCCCAAACTTTGCTAAAGCATGATCAAAAAGTTTGTCCAACGTGTCTGCTCCAGGAATGTTTATGTTTGCTAGTGACTCAAGATGAGTGACAGAACGGTAGGGGCTTCCAGGTTTGTCCGAGATGGGTTTAGCTTTTAAACGTTTTGCCATAGCCTTTTTCTTCTTAGCATTGGTAAGAAAATACCATGGAATAAATACAAGCATACTGTACACAGATATTAACAAGTACACAGGCAGCAAGAGAATGGCACGTACTTCTAGCCTAAGTTTCATTGCAGGTATTTAAAAAAGAAAATATCTTATTGTGTTCTGAAGCAGGCAAGAGCAAAGCAGCAGTGCAGCGTGGTGCAGGAAGAAGCAACAGTAAGTGAAGCTTAGGTAGTTCTGTTTCAGAGCAGCTGCTAAAATTTTAGTAACCTTTGAGAGCCAACAGTGGACGCCTGTGGGTGAAGACCAGAGCCAAGCAGAGAGCAGGAAAAAAAAAAGAAAAAAGAATTAAATTAGTAATATTACAGTCGGTCCATTAGTTTTAGTCCTTCTAAGAGCTCACTTCAAATGCACCAAGACAAAGGAGACTGAAGTAACTGATTTAAGGGGCATGTACAGTGCATGATATAGCAGTGCACTTCTCTGAAGATGAAAGAGGATGAATCTTTTCCATGCTTGTTTGTTGCATCCACAAATATTTACTTCTCCAAGACTTTTCCCCACTATCTCTGTTTGAGTAGTTCAGGGCTGTTGAGATGGAGTTTGTCCTTCACGTCATAATATTGTGTTTAAGCTACTTGAGTAATGCTACAACCGCATAATCATGGGAAAGCTCAACGGTTGTTTTCCCCTAAATATTTGTACTACAGAGAAAAGATACAGTAGATTACTGCTTTTCAGAATATTATATCAACTTATATTCAGATTAAAATGTATCTTGATACAGAGTCCTCAAAAGTCTACATGTTGTAATCTAAAACCTATATAATATTCTAAAACTGCTTTATTAATTTTGCCCCAGCAACTGAGTTTTTAATCCATTGCTTTTTCAACTATGAATCTCAGACTCTTGGAAAGGGATTACACAGACTTGCTTTTCCCCCTCCAAAAACTACTTAAATATATGCATTTCAGAACTCCAGGTATGGAAACTGGAATCCAATTTAACTGATTTATTCCAATTTAAAATAAAGCACAATTTGGAAACATTTTATCTGCATATCAGAAATCTTTTCTGGGCCTGAATAATGACCGAAGGCGAGTGGGAGAAAAACAAAAGCATCATAGTAAACCACAGTTGTCGTTAGCCCTCTGGTCCCTAACTAGCCTGCACTGGCATGTAAGAGGTACAGGTTATCTTCATCTGGATGGCACACAAACACATTGTGAATGATGCACACAGCAGAAAAATAAAAGGCAAAGATGCTCTAACAAAAGAGCAGTACCTCAGACACAGGGGGGAGTGAGGAATGCTGACTAGCTTACTGCAAAGCCCAGTCTTTCCTGGACAGAATCTGAGAAACAGAATGGATGAGAATAGGGGAAACTTTCAGGGATCCATCAAGAATTAAAAGAATGTGGGCACACCTCAAAATGTATGTTCATTAATGTATTTGCCACCCTCAGGTGATGAGGGAGGCTACAATTAACGTTTCAGGTTAAACAAGACAACTGCTACTAACAGCATAACAGAAATCTATTAATAGGTTGCTGGGGTTTTTAATAAGAATTCAAAAATCTGCAGTTGTGCTGTAGCCAATGTCAACAGCATTTAATGTAATGTAAGATTAAGAGATCTTCAGATACTGAAAATAACATGATCACCACATTAATTTTTTAATTAAACCTATAGAATAAATTTACTATTGAATGATCATGTAATGTACTAAATTAAGTTCAGACTTGCTCAAAAAAAAATTCTGAATAATTCTTTTTATAACAAGTGAATGCTATGTTCTTTGCAAAGCGTATATGCTTATTCTGCTCTAGTTAACCTCATCGTCATCAACTCCTCAGCAAAACAGTGAAACCTCAGCAGAAGAGATAGCATTTTACTTCCCTAAGCTCCAGTTCTCAAAAACGAAGGTTTACAGGTTTATATTACAAATCTTGTGTGATATTTTCATTCCAGTTAATTCAGTGCTCCAAAAGCAGCAGTTGAGCTTGTATTGAATACAAAAGCCAGCCATAGTGCTAAGACTACAGTAAGAAAACATCAGTGCATGCCCATGATTAGACACAAAGCTACATGTTAAAATAAACCCCAGGGAGAGCTCTCCCTGCTCTTCACCCTCCAACAAAAAGTGTATGACCGGACACAATGACTTGGATAAAAAGCAGACTTGTTGGACTAATGCAAACAATTTAATAAAATGAGATAGTGCTATAGCTTCTATTCACGCTGAGCAGTAGCTTGTTCAGAAGTCATCCTACTGCTAAAAAACCTACTTGCTAATAATCAAGACCTAATTAATTTAGCAAGGGAGGAGAGGAATGGGCTCGTATTTACTTAAATTCTTTAGCCAATGTCCTGGACTGATCAATACTGTAAAAAGACATTTACTTTAACTTTTCCATTCAATTTCCTGCACATTAATTTTATAAATTATATTTAAGCTGTGTGGCAGCTTGTATAACACTGAACAAAATTTTCAGAGTATTTTCTACGTACATGTTATTACATCAACTACAAAGAACTGAAAATCATATTTTCACACAGTGATTTGCTTACTACTTTCTATTTAAATCTCTATTGACTAATGGTATTAATATATACTTACTGCAACTATCTCATCTTTCTACTGCTATTTTCCACTCTTTCTTATTGCATCTGGGCAATAGTGAATTGAACTGAATCTCTGAGGTACAAGTTGTCCTTTTTTTTTTCCCCCTAAAAAGATGACCTGCTCTTCTTGTCATCTAAGCACTGATGAGATGCAAACACCACAATGAATATAACAGTACTGTTGTGATTTAAACAGGTGTTTCACAATACCCAATTCATGTTTTATTACTGATTATCAATACTAAGTCTTTAAAACTGAACTAGGTTGCAGAATGGATTGTAAGACTATGTGTGAAAAGAGGACTTTTTGCAAATTACATCCTACTAATGTAACTTAGTAATATGTATGTTACATTAACTAATGTAACATACATATTACTAATGTAATAGTATCATCTAATAGTGCTTTCTACGTGCATGAAATGTGTGGGTTTACACATGAGATGATTTTCAAGCTAAGCAACAAAACTCAATTCAGTGTTGAACACTAACTTAAGAACTTTTATAGTTTACTGGAACAATTTTCTACATGCTAAAACCTTCATCAGAATGTTCAAAATACTGCCTGAAATAACAAAGTAATGATAAAAAGGTCTTAATGGGAAAGAGTTTGTTTTGTCCTAAAACTGGCACCCTGTTGAAATTACTTTTAACATTTGAATTTTAAGTGCTTGTACAAACAGTCTGTATACTTGCAGCCAGTTATGCTAATGTTCACATTGGCAAATTCATTTTGAAACTTCAAATTTGTTTTAAATACTTTTAAAAGTTTTTATAAAACCAGATAACTTAGCTAACTTGTACACATTTGTGGTAATTTAAAATGTTTCTATTTTGACAAAAAGCAGTTGTAATTCTTAAGACATCAGTTGGAACTGTCTTAAGGCATGTTTGTCCCAAAAAGACAAACTTGACTTTTTCCTTTGAACATATTCATATAAAACCTGACACACACACACATATACTTACAATGTATCTGACAGCGATGACTTTTTCAGTGTTGATTAGATCTATATTAAAACAGAAAAAAAAAAAAAAAAAAAAAGAAGGTATTAGAGACTGGGAAACTTTTTGCCTTGCAGAAAGGAGGAAACTTTAGAATTTCTGCCTAATGCTCCTGAAGAACAATAACCTATTAAGTTAGACAAAGGTGGCACACGCTGCCTGTACAAGAGGAGAGCAATGATATTATTGGAAAAGACTAAGCCTGCAAACTACAGTGTACAGATAAAGACCAAGCTACCCAAAGGAGTTTAATTTTTATAGGGACCCCCCCTGTTTAAACATGTTCTGACTAAAGCTACAAACAGAAGCTTAATTTAATTTAACAAAAAAAGGGGGGGGAAGGGGGGCAAGAAAGAGACTTTCAGATTCCATATGGTCTCAGGGCAGAAGCAAGACGACCTTTATCATTCTTGATGGATGAGCATCAATAGAAACATTAACTCAGGACTACCCGTAGCATACACTGCCCAAAAGAGTGATGAGGAACATGAAGTAGAGTTTGGGTCCTGAGGTAAGAAGAGAGTTTATAGAACAAAAGCATGGTTATGTAGGCAGCGAGGCTTCACTGGTCCCATGACCAGTGAAAAAAACAAATGCCTATATGTACCTGTATAGATGTGGCTTCAAAGTCTACTGCATAATTATTCTCTTGGACTACTTGGTTTTATATGCAGAAAGCTTTTAACTGATGTTTAACCTAGTTATGTTTTATTAGCCTTCCCCATAAGTCTTTGATTTCAATCAAGGTACCAGTTTTTACAGACCGAAACTGTGTTAAACATCCCTTAGAAAATTTTCCTACAAACATTTTCTCTTGAAATATGAAATAATTGAGGCCCAATAATGTTTTTAGTGTTACTGGCACTTGCATGTGGCCGTATAAGATCTTCATCTATAACAGAACCATCCCAAACTCGTGCCAAATAAATATCTATCATATTTTAAATATAATGCATAAGACTGACATACGTGGCAATGTGGTCTAGTGGAGGGTGTCCATGCCCGTACCAGGGAGACTGGAACTAGATGATCTTTGAGGTCCCTTCCAACCCAAACCATTCTGTGATTCTATGATACTCAACTTGCAAAAGTACCTCCGTACCAATTCCATTTGGTTAGAAGCCAAACTTAGCTATTCAAATTACATCTTGTGCCTTCAGTCTCTCATTTAAGTTTAATTAGCCTTTAAGAGAAAGGATGAGATGCAATGTTGACACGGATGCACCATCGAGGATACCTTCAGGGCAAGCCAACTACATATTACTGAAGTATAACAGTTACGCTCTCCGTAAACTTCCTCCTTCCTCACAAATTCACATGAAAAATGTCACTATCAAAATGAAACTGTTACACAATACTAGAAAATTTAGAATATGTAATATTTTATATTGACTTAAAGTTGATTGTTTCTCTTAATTGTGCAATGTAACTAGCCTATCTAGACACTTATCTACTGTTTTGAAAACAGCAGAGCTTCCAGCTCTTGTTGTAGGAAGTGGACATTCCCAGCAACAGCAATCAGTGCGCATCAGGCATGGCTACAGTCTAAGAAAAACAGCCAAACCAAAATAGACGTCGTTTCTCTCCCAGATACCTGTGTTCTCAGCATGTCCAAAGCATTTACCTCAGGTGAATAAGCTTCAAGCAATTTTGAAGCGGTTACTCTCTTGACTAGAGTGCATTTATCATTTGCAATGATATGTTACAGTGTTCCTTTAGAAACCTCACTCATGAGGTAATATTTTCCTTATTACTATTATATGCTGGGTGTTCACAAAAATTCTGTAGTCCAAGCTTACTATAGAAAACAAATAACCTAAGCAAATGCTCATACAAGCACTGACACTGGATTTTACAGACTGCCACAGATGGAAGAGATGTTCTTTGAGTATAAGCTGACTTTGATATCCTCAATTAAAGCTTCAGAGACAGATAATACACAACACTCTATTCTTGTCCTGCAGCCAGGGCCACAGAACAAAGTCTGAAATCAGAGCACAGGATCTGGAACAGAAGAGACACTCCTCTCTCTCTAATTCTTCATGAATTTAACTGAAAATCTAAGAAACAAGTGGCACCTATTATTATTTTTAATACAGAAAAATGCTTTTAAATAGTCACAAAAGCTTGTGAGACTAAGTAAGAGCAAAAGTGTGCGTGAGGAACAGGGAGAGGAAGCAACTGTTCATGGAGGAGGAAATGCCATAATCTTCTCTGCATTTAACTATTCACACAGAACAGAATCCACTTCTCCAACATTTGCACACACAACCAGAATTTCTAAGTGTAACTCAAAACCTGTAGCTAGAAATTTTATCCTAGGCAGTTTAATTTTAATAAGGCAGCAAATTATTATCTTTGCTAGGAAAGGTTTTAATTAGCCCAAGTCCAAAACACTGTGCAGGTTTAATATTGAAAATATATGAGTAACAGTGTTTATTTTCCTTCCTCTTCTGTTAAAAAGCTTGCCAGGGATCCAATTTACTATGTAATAGCACGATTAGAAGAAAACATACTTCTTTTTCAATCTACTTCAAACATGAATTGCAACTTTGAAAACACTTTCTCCTTGTGTTAAGAAAGTCTTCTAGTGTAAAAGATGACATTAGACAGGAACAGGGTGGTATTCTAGTTTGTGAAGAAAAACTGGAATCTGCAAAGCAAGAAGTTGTTCAGTTTAAAAACAACACCGGAGGAAGTCCTGGTTCCTCTGCAACTGAGCTCTTGCCAACTTCAACTGGAGACACAGTTCTGGCTTTAGCATAAGTACTCAGGGTCGAATCCTTTCAGGAAGTTCTGAAATCTTCCAAAACAATCCACTATGAATAAGTAACAACTATTTCTGGAATTTCTCTAGCATTCAGGCAGATCTAAACATTTTGGAAACCACAGTAAGCATTCATAATTTGTAAGTGGAAAGGTGGTTCTACACAGTCAAAAAATCAACGTGATTTGACCTAAATAAGTACGTGGGATGTTAGTTGCAGTCAGATTTTGGAAGGGAATTTAATCAATATCTAGTAGTCCTGAATTTGCTCTAGTACTAGAACTGAAAGAGGCTAGGATTTTGAAAAGAAATTACAGAAAGACTGAGAAATATCGCATTGCCAGGAAAATGCAGCAAGCTTAAATACAATAAACAAATGAGTGCATACCACCAGGCTCTCTACAAATTTTGATTTTTCCAGATTTATACCTGTCACACACAACAACGAGAGAACATTTCTACAGATGAGAAGACTCTGATTAAATAGCAGTAAGAGTTATAGAAGAATCTTGTGGCTTATTACAACTTTCTCAGGGTTAGAAAGCTTGAAAGAAAAATGAAGGGAAATGATTCAGTTTTTACATCGTGTCCGTGTTTTTGTGAAAACAAGCTCTGCCAATATTAATGCAAGTTACTCATGGTAGAGGAAAAAGTACACAAGGTCTGATTTTTGTTCCTTTCTCACAGGCAGATTTCTACATATTTTCCTTTTACACAATTCTGTACGTCAAAGGGCAGTGAAAGCTCCAGAGGTAATCTAATCAACTACCACCAGGTTTCAGAAGTACTTCTGTCCTCTATCAATGCAATAGTAGCTCAAAGCCTGAGAACTTTCAAGAGCTCTTACTACATCTGTGCAGTGTAAATACTGGTACCTATGTCCCAACAAATAGGGAGAGGAGAGGTTGGATATAGTGGATGCTGATGGAAGTCGAGGGTCCCTGTTTAAATATATACAGTCTATTTGAAATAGCAAAAACACAAGTAATATTAGGAAATCTTGTTTCTCTTACTGCAACTTAAAAAGGTATTTAATACAGT
This sequence comes from Balearica regulorum gibbericeps, assembly GCF_011004875.1. Taxonomy (NCBI): domain Eukaryota; kingdom Metazoa; phylum Chordata; class Aves; order Gruiformes; family Gruidae; genus Balearica; species Balearica regulorum. The sequence goes on from NC_046194.1 coordinate 20,355,744, forward strand.
GTTTTACTTAGCTACTAAACAAAGATCAGATTTATTTTTGGTTTCAAGAAAAATATTATTGTTGTCCTTTACATTCACTACTTCTGTTTTACTCCCTCAAAACATATATGCACTTAATGTCAATCAGGAAAAAAAAACCCAACAAAACAATTTGTAAGTGTTGAGTGTCATACATCTATTGCTGCAACAACTATTGCAATGGAAACCAGACCAGCCACCATTACCCAGTATTTCTCAATTATCTGAGACTAGTGTGAAACTCTCTCTCCTAATCTTGTAACATAAGGGCAAGCAAATATTTGGTGAAAGGGCAAGAGCTGTTTGTGTGCCCCAAAGGCAGAAAACATAAAAGGCCAAGACAAGATTCCACAACTGAAAACTGTCCATTGAGAATACGCTGAATTGGGAAAGTGTTTCCTCTAGACCCACCTCTTCTACTGCCTCATTAAATTCTATCCAGATTCTGCGCTGGCTCATTCACTCCAGTGCTCGCTCTCTCACAAGCCCGTACTCAGTCTGCACTGGTTCTGCTGTGCTCTGATCGAAAGCCTAGGGCACACACAGTTTCAAGTCAATCCAATGTATGCCACAGTACTGTGAATGCCAGCAGTCACTATAACTAATAGCAAACTCAGATGATTCCACACTTTTTTGTGGTAAAGGAAGAAGGAGTGGCATCCTTACGTTTCATTGGCATTTTAGTTAATGAATGTGGTAAGGACTGATGGCTTGGACAGACAGTATTTCAGAAAGGAATGGAAAAAGAGAAAATCTGCAGCTGAAGAATACTGGTATTACCTCAAAATTCCCCCAACGTTTACACAAGTTACTTCTTTCAGGTAACTTCTTAAGCTATGCCACCATTGCATCTCACTCAGCAAAGTCTGGATTTTGCTTCTGTCTCCTAATTGGAACACATCTGGCAAAGGAGGAATTTACTCAAAGCTGGGTTTCTTAACAGAAGCTGTTTTCTTAACAGAAAATTGAACTACTCAGTTTCCCCTGCATTTTCAGGGCACAATAAAAGTAAATAACTGATGTACAGTGTTTTACAGTCTTTAAAGTCAGATGTAATATTCCTGTTTCTGTGTTACTGTCATTATTAGGAACATATTCATGGACAAGAAGTTATTTAAGAATTAGGGTGCTCATCTCCCCTCATGTTGTTATCCTATGCTTATGATAATAATTTCAACAACCTTTCACAACGTAAGGAAATTAGGACATCAGGTGCTTTTTGTTTTATAAGTAAAGGAGTACAGGAAAATAATCTCCCTGGGTAAAAGTTTTTCAAAATTTATCCAGAGACAATGGATAGGCTTATGCCTGTTGGATAGAACTGCTTCACCAATTCCTGGAATGCATGTGTTCAAGTTCAGACTCTGATGAAGTCATGGTATTAGGGCTGGGTAAATGTCAACGATGTTTACTCAACAAGGCAAAAAAATCATGAATGACATTACCCTAGCTGCATAGATTAAATATTAACACTTATTTCCTGGCCTTAAATCTGGGATGTTACCAAACATCTGTACAGCATGACCTAGGAGGAATTGTATGTACTCTTGTCATGACGCATGAGAAGTAAAATGGCATTTCCCAATAGAAAATAATATTAATCTATTACTACATAAGCACAAAAATTAGGAAAAAGCAAACACCAAATCATTCTTTTTTAGATAGGATTCAGCTAATAGATTCGTCTGAGCAAAGCTTAGTAACATGAACAGAGGAGAGCCAGTCATTAAAAGCTACTTCCTGTATTTATAAATTTCCCAAAACCTAGCAGCATTGCTCTGTAATAACCTTTTTGTGAAAGGAGCAACTCAAACAGTAAAATGTTAAAGTGCGTGAACACAAGTCCAGTCTGGCAGCCAAACATGCGATGTAATGCTTCTCCCTTTTACTGTAGTTACCCTGACAGATTACATACTTCTTTTTAAATGTCTTGCCAACAGCAAGTGGTGTGTAATTCAACAGACTAAAGTTCTAAATATAAATCTGTATTACTTTAGAAGACCTGACTATCTCTTCAAAACTCCATCGTCTCTCATCAGTAGCATTATGTTGCTTTCTTCTCAGACACTGGTCATAATTTAGGTAGTGAAATTAATTGCATACTTTTAAAAAAAAGGGAGGGCGGCGGGGGAGTAAATGCTCCTCCTCATGTACTACATTAGCAGTCTTTTGCCTACCAAAAGGGATTTTTCTAAAGTTCTTAACAGGTTTTTCAAAATTCTGTGAGGACAGTCAACAAGAGGAGCACCAGAGTTGGGAAATACACTTTCCCTTTTCTCTTAGGAGCTCACATCCAAATGGAAATTCCTCCCTTTTTTTGTGACTAAGCAAAAAGAATTAGGCTTTCTTATTTGCAATTTGAAGAAATTCTCTCCTTCCAGATGTTCTGATATCCAGATGACTGGGTGTGCACTTAAAAAATACAAGTTTAAGAGAACTGTTCCCACCCATGGTCATTTGAGAGGGTAGCCCCTGAGATTTCAAGAATGAGTCATCTGTGGTTTTCATTTTCATTGTGTAACTAGTTAAGCTGCAGAGGAAAATGGTTTGAGAGTCAATAAAAATTAGGAGAAAGCATATTTTAATTTTTTGCACAATGACAGTATTTTCCAGTGAAAAAGTGATGATGTCTGTTGTATGTTTAAGGAACTGAATTTTTTTGTGGTCTTAATGCAAAATTTGAGCACAGTCTGTTGCTTGGTTCATGATGAACCTATCCTATCACTTTCTAACCAAACACACCTAGATTCATTTGTAGATTCCTGTCATCTCTAGATATCTATCATTTCTAGATCCACACCTGGAATTCCCAGATAAAGATTTACCTAAGACTTCATACTGCGATGTTTTGATCATTTTAAACTTTTTGTGAGTGAACTTGCTTTCTGCTAGTTTCATGTGCTTTATGATAGACTGAGATATCTGTAGAGTACATTTAATAACATTATTTGGCAACTGAAGTATTAATTTTTATAAGGACGAACTGGAGGTATAGACTGGGGATGAGTTGGACATGGATAATAAAACTTAATGCAGCATATACCAATTTAGAGAAGTTGGGGGTCTTACCGATCAGCAAGGGAGAGAATACTGGTGATGGCATTTTCTACCAGGGAAAGCAATCTTACTGACTTAACTATGTCACAACAGTTCTTTGATTTTATCTGCACTTCAGAGGAATTGAAATGACCAAGGAAATTTCAGTACATTTTCTCCTATAAAGGCAAAGTGCAGACTCAAGTTAGATTTAACAGTTCTAAATACTAATTTGTTCAATCTTCTGAGCAGTGTAACACCACCAAAACAAGGAAAACAATGCAAAAGTAGTCAGAACATGAATACTCATACTAAGACAGGAGAACAAGGTAGGAACTTGCACAATTCTTGAAATTAAAAAAAGACCTCTGAGGCAGTTTTAAACAGCAAAGTTTTGAATTTTACTACCCCCAATACATGTGCACGCACGTTTGTCACACTTCTTTTGCTGACACCAACATGCTCATTTAAGGTGTACAGTTTCAGAGGCAGGCAGCTTTTGATGTTCTTAGTCCAAAATATCCAAGTAGCTTTTGCAAAACATCGGAGAACATAGAGGATTGGGTCACAATATCGCCTGCTCAAAACCTGAGCTGGAAGCAGAGACAGCACAGAGCAAGCCATCTCTGGCCAAGGAGGTGCGTATCCATATTATCAGATGATTGTGCCTGTGCTAATATGTCCTGCCCCTCAGCAAAACATACTAGCACAGGACAGCCATGCACTAGCACAGCCAGTTTCCTGAAAGGAATTTGTTCAAGCCCTGCCAGCTCAGAAGATGTAAAAAAAAAAAAAAAAAGTGTGCGTGACTCTGCAGCAAACCACACAGATAAAACTCAAGTGGCTTGATGGCATGACTTGATATTTAGGTAACTAAACTAGATCCCCTTTAATGCTAATAAAGCAGGAGTCAAAGCAGTAGCAACTGCAGAAGTAAGAAACTGGACAGCATTAGACTAAACAGACAGTAAAGTGGTCTTAGACTTCAATTTTGAAGGAAGCGTGAAGAGGAAACTGACTGTTGACCATGCTTTCAACTTATTTTTAGGAACGTTTTTGTTCTGATAAAGGGATAATCCTTATTATGACACTGTGTATCACAACAGCAATTTATGGTTAGGAGTAAAAAAAGATATAATTTAATTTGTTACCAAATGCAGTGATACTCAAAAAGCTAACATCAGAAAATGTTTCCATTTTCAACTTAAAAATACACAGTTCCTATTCCAAGTCTATCAGTATTTGGACTGATCATTATAGTGATGGTAGGACAAAGATCAATGTTGGAAGGGTTTAGTAAGGGTTATTTAAGTGTCTACTCCCTAGTTATTGTCAGTCTCACTGCTTACTAGCACCAAAAAACCAAGTCACTCTTTACCTTTAATGCAACTGCAATTCAAATGTTTCTAGATAAGTAGGTCGATAAATTCACGAACAATCTAAACAAGAAAAAAAATAAATAGTGACCATTCTAGACATCTCTTAGGTTATAATCATATTTAAACAGACCAATCCAACATTTTCCTGGATTGGTAACATGAGCTTTGTCAGCTGTTTGTTGTCAACACCATTTGTACAACTGCAAAATGCTACCTGCTACTTGAAAACATGGAACAGGCTGATCATGTACTTTACTTTAGGTCAGGGGATACCACTAGAAACTCATTACACTGTCATTTTCAAGTGCTATATTTTCACCTAAATTCTATGTTCTGAGTGCCTTCAGATGTTTGAATGATGTAACATGCTGCCAAACACTGTGCCCAACGAAAAGTTTAAAAATTTACTCTTGGTTAAAACCAGCATTATGACATTAGACTGCTTTTAATAGCCTCAGCTTCAAAGCTTCAGCAACCCAGTATTCAAAGCTTACCTTTTAAAGATAAATCTGCTCTATCTACTAACTAGCCACGTTACAGAAATTTTTTTTTTTTTTTCATTTTCAGCTTTTTAAGGAAAGCTAAACTTAGAAACTAGGAGATAACATGTTACAAATTTATTAAACTGTTTTGTCTGTCTGAGGAATGTGGATGAATTACCTTAGAGAAACCTTATCTACTATGGCCTTTCAGAGAACAAGCTCAAACACCCCCCTTCACATTTACATCCAATGCCTGGGCACAGACCACAACTCAGACAAGTAAGAAAACAAGTGTTAAAACAGTTGCTGTGGTCCTAAAATCTCATACTTTAGGTATAAAGTAGTATTAGCATACACACAAGCTATGTTTGTATCTTATTTCATGCATATACTCCAGAAACAATGATCCAACTGCAATGGAAGCAACCTGTGTATTCGGGTACCAGAGAGAAGGTTTCCCCAAAGCCCGGCTCCTCCTCCCATTAACCCCTGGCCTCTGCTTGCTCATCTCTCTCTCCACACTGTGGTTCAGACTGATTTGGTCCAGATTAAATGAGGATTATTTTCTGAACAACAGTAACTTTTTAAGTGGGTGTAGGCTAGACCTGAATAACTGCAGTATTTTTACATCGGGGAACGGAGGGAGAAGGACCACAAGGCTGGTCACCATCTGATCTTTTTCATTAGGTACTGTGATCTGGAAAGTCTTACACTTAATTTCAGACTGTTCTGTGTATGTGATTATCATTCATCAAACCATCTTTGAGCATTCAAATAACCTGACCTTAGCTCAAGGCTAGAACAAGTTTTTTTTTTCCTTCCGTTCTGTTACGGAAAAATTGCCAGACTGTTTAGCACGCTCTCTTTTTCAGTTGAGTTTTATGGAACTGTAACGTGCACTGCATAGGTATTGTTATTTAAAGGCATACAAGAAAAATATGCCTGAAAGACCCAGCTTTAGTGAAATACTGAAATGCAGCTTCTCTTATATGAACTTGAGCAGCAAGGATAACACATAATTCATGAACGAGCCAGACTGAGTACTGATAATCCCAGAACAGCAAACCGTAGCATATTCATACAAGCAGGATGCTCCCCATGGTTTTCTAAGGCATAGTCTTGCTCTGACCCCTGTTCCAATTCCCACTGTCTCTCCCTGCCTTTTATTGAAGAACAGCAAGCTTAGTTTCACCTTCCAGTTGTTCCTCTTCCCTGTGGCGATACATTTCATAATGAAAGCACTTTTGGCCAAGTCTTTTGAACAGTGGAGCTCATAAAAATACAAAACTATTTGCATGCTTATGAAATAAACAGAGAAGCCATTTTCATAATGAAAATTAAGCACGTCTAACAAAGGCACAAACCCAAGCCTATCCTAAATTTAGATTTGATTATACTGTGTAAATACACAGTATGAATCAGCTGTACATACAGCTGTCTTCATGGAAAGTAATGTGTAAAATGACAAACTAATGGACTACTGTGGACAAACTACTCCATCCTCACTTCCTACTGCTGCAAAAAGGTGCAGACACCACAAACCAAGATCTCTTGCTTCTTTTTCATCTTTCCTTTCTATTCCTGTATTGCTTTGCTGTTATTTGACACTGCTAGCTGCAGATTTCCTGTCTCAACTCTTCCATGTAACCTTCAAAGCTTTGGAAAATACTGTTGTAAAACTACACCTTACCTATGTAGTGTTGTGATTCTTGTGGTGTGTACATTTTCATTGTGGAAAGAAAAACCAAAACAGAAACCAAAAAGTACCAAACCAAGAGATGAGAGAGGTTAGTACCTAAAGGAAGTTTTAAGATATAACACAACTTGAGCAAATTACTTTATTGATTTGACATAAACGTGACCTCAGTGTAATGGAGACTCCAACAGAGAAGTGAAAAAGTGCAACAAGCCTGCTGGTTCTCTGTCAGTGTCTTCAAGTTTAGGTTTGTGACAGGTAACTCAATCCAACTCTGCACTGCAGTGATCCCACTTTGACTGTTCCCTCAGGCTGCAAATCCCGCAGGCAGCCAGTTATACATAGCCTGTAAGTTGGGCCAGTTGTCCGACGTAGCTCCCATTCGGTCACACAGGTGCCAGGGCAAGGGAGGAAGCGGTAACCTTGGTTTAGTTCCACTGACACAGAGTAACTGGTGCCTTTACACTGTAGCTTTGTTAGAACTTTAAACAAGCATAAACCAGAGCTGCTGCTGAAAGAAGTAGCCTCCACCCATTTTTTGCTGTCCCAGTCTGTCCCTTCCCTTTGCCAGGAGCCAGAGTGAGCGAGTGCTGGCTGCAGTTTCTGCAAGTGCGTATGTTCGTGTAAGTGCAGTGTTAGAAAAAACAGCCACCAGAAGCTGTAGCGTGAGAACTAACCTATTTTTATCCTTATTGAAAGCCAAAAAGACCCCAAAACACCCCATTCCCAAACACTGAAATGTCTTATTAAAATTTTATTATAGATTAGTTTTCTATATTCCAAAATAGTATGCATAATTTGTTATTTCTTGAAGGTCAGGAGTTAGTAATCTTGGGAATCCAAAGTGGCTGTACGGTAGAGGAAATAGCTGACTACTGAGTTGACAGTTTGAGCTAGGAAATGAATGCCCTCATTCATAAAATTTTTTTTTGGGGGGGGGGGCGGTTTGCTATGAGCCAACATTCAGTGTGCAGCAATATGTAGTTTCCAGCTCCTCAAACTTCACTAGCATACTTGAAGTAGTGACATTTCGTAGGCTGCTCAGCTCCTCTAGCTTCCACGACAAAACATTTGTCAAGAATGACTCACTGTGTATTCTACTTATTGTGTACTTTAGGTAAACGGAATGTAATAAGATCTTTTCAAAAATTATTGCATGTATAACTACTAGAGAGGAAACAACAAAGTACCTGACAGATTGCTTAGGCAATGTGAAGTGGTTCAGTAAATCTGACCAGTTCCATCAATTCGCTACTTTTTTTTTTTCCCAGCAAGATACTTGCATCCTTTTATCAGCAAGTATCACAATACAGGCACCTTGTAATCTTACCACTAGCTTCACTCAGCCCTGCAGACTCAGCAGGATGGCAGCACTCATTTCAGTGTGGAAAGACTCATTCTGCTGTATTTGCCACCTGCCATAAATACATGCAGAATTGTGAACTGCAACATGGTGTGAAGTTAGATCAAATGGTTTGTAGTACCTGCTCATCTGTAGCCTAACACGACAGATAACGAGCGCTCTTCATATTTCATTGCGTGTGGCAAATCAACAGTGCAGAGCATTACCTGAATACTCGTTATTTGCAGTCTAATGTTTCTTTAAATACAGCTTTCTTAGTAGACTTTTTTGGTTCTAGTTGTAGGGGTGGCTCCTAGTGTACAGAAACATACACAATAAAATGTACAAAATAGCAGCTCATTTAAAATATCAGATCAGACTTGCAGCCAGATGAGCAATCATTACATGAACACAAAAATAAATGTATTTTGGGAAAGTTCTTCTTTTAGCACATACCGTTGTATATGAAGTTTGCTATTGGCCTAAGTAAGCTGGATGTAGAACGAGCAACTCAATTGCTCAGTTTCCAGAAACACGGCATACCTTTAGCTTTCTCTTTAAAGGACCAGCAAGAGGTTGACTTTAGTTTCAGGCTCATCAGTACGCATTATCCCAAACCAAGGAGTGTAGCTCTTATGTTATAGCACAGTGGCCAATATAAAAAATGTGAAGACGGGACTCAGGCGTGTCCACTTGATGCTGTAGAGAGCAGAGCTGCGATCGAACGAGGGAAAGCGGGCGCTCTCGGTGCCTACAGCAGGCTCTTGTGAGGAGCTGCCTGCACTAGGCATATGCTTAGCCCCTCTGGCCATACGGCTGGGGGCCTTTGGGTTCCACAGCAAGAAATGGGCATGTTGGAAAATAATCACAGGAAAAGCTATCAGAATATCAGTATGGCAGTGCTTCTGTCTGTAAAAACATTTGTGCAACTGGGAGACAGTAAGAAAAATTCACTTGCACTAGCAGACTGTTAAAGAAAACCAAACACAAGTGTTAAGTCTGTTCTTACTGCCATACGTAACAAAGATTTTCTGGCAGCTGTGAAAGAAGTGCCTTAGGGCACACGTGTGCTCTGTAGAAACCAGTTATTTGTTTTATATTTCTTTTCCAAGAAACTGTATTGGGAAATAACAGAACAAACACACTTTAACAACTACCGCCACTGAACAGAATTTGTCTTTGCAGTATCACATACTTAATATTATAATTTATTCAGTTCCTCTTTCTGTTAATATTTTTCTACTCCTATGAGCAGGATTTGTGCAAACAAGACGCTTAAGAAGGCTTAAGTGTCACTTACCAAGGAGGACAGTTATTCAATTATGTTATGGGCTACTCTCCATTTCTGACCATGGAGTTGAGTAGGTGTATAGGGGATGTAACAGCTACAGAAGTGTGAAGGGTCTAGTGGGCAGAGGCCTGGCTAAAAATGCAACTATTTGTAAATAGGAGAAAATATGCTGAGAAATAATCGGTGGCACACGCATGCTTGACTTTTTTTTTTATGGGTCAAAAATGGAAATGAAGGTGTTTTGGAGTGCTTGGTCCCCAATAACCCCAGCTGTATTAGCCCGGAGGTGTCAAACCGCACACCGGGATGCAAATGAGCATTACTGCTCACAGGGTCCAGCCCTGCACACACAGTATGCTCATGGACTACCACGGAAGAACAATATTCCATAAGAATCTTACCTAAAGGGACTACCACTACTCAAGTTACTTTACCTAAAGTTACACAGCAAACACACAAACAAGCAGTTTTATAAACTAGACATCTAACTGCAGTAACTATAATTGAAAGAAAACCTCAGTTAAGATGCGTTTCAGAATACACAACTTGTATCTTAAATGTGTAGAACAGTGTTTTAGAACAAACCAATAACCATCCTTTCATGTTACCTGAATCTACTGTTGCATCTCCTAAAATGTAAGTTACATTTATTAAGCATTACTTAAATTTAAGACAGTTAGGTAAAGCACCTAGCTAAGCGGAACAAGGATCAGAGTACACTGTACTAATACTATTGTACTAATACTATTTTCACTTTAAAATGGGTTGCACAATATCAAATAGCTTAAAAAACAGGTCTGCTGTACAGATCTAACAAGTAATTTTGTGAAACATAACCATCAGCTAGATGTTAAGAACATTTTTTTTTTTTACATTGGCTATGCTTATACTAGAACAAAAGCACAATAAGATAGGCTAAACAGATATTTTTAAAATAAATTATACATTTATTATAAATTTAAACATTTTTTAAAGAAATCCTCTGAACACAAGCATTTCTGTAACTGTCTTGGTATGACTCACAATCTTACTTTCTATAGTAAGGAGAGCTAAAACAGAAGACCACTTCAGAGTTATTAAAATAATAATTTAAAAGTCTCTTTAATTAGTACAAGTAATGGAATGTAATGCACTATTTTATGTCTGTCCTTGTCATGTCGACTTGCTTCTCATTTCACAGGCTTTCAAGCATAGGTAGATTTTCTTTTCATTGAGATATACATTAATATTCTAACTGCTATTATACACATATGCTGGAAAACATTCCTGATTATTGGTGTATGGAAATTCAGGCATCTTCCCTGGGCACTAACAAAAGCGATGAGCAAAAATCATGAGATGAGCTGCAGTGTCATCACACAGTTTAAAGTAAACCAGATCTGCATACTGGTATTCTGCTCTGGTTTTTGACGCTTAGCTGCTATTGACTGACCAAAGAATTTATCATAAGAATTAAAAAAAAGAAAGATAAATCTATTGCCCTACAGGCAAGCTACAAGTATGCTTTTAGAAAAAGATGCTCAACTGATGAGGCAGTAACGTACTCTAGGGAATCAATAGTCACATCAATATACAGTGAAGGAAATCCTAGTTCATTAGCTTTGTCCTCACTGAACAACAGTGGTATTCAAGTATCACAGGTTTAAGAGTCTCAGATTTAAAGTGATTACCAAGGATCCACCTTGGATCACTTTAAATCCGAGACTCTTAAATCTGTGATAATTGGTGGATCACTTTATCTCTACCTTGGAGATAAGGATATCTCACCTTAAAGCCCAGTGAACTCCCACCTGCACAATATCCATCGGTTTGGCATTAACTGTACTACAAAAAACATGCAAAATTTAAATACGGGAAAAAAAATATATTCTCAATATCTAGGATTCCTTACAAAACTCTTTACTGAGGTGAAAAGTGCTCTTTGATTTCAATAGAAAGTCCAAGTGCTTAGCTCTATCTGAAGCAAAGAAAGAGGGAAATGTCTGTCACATTACACAGCTATTAATCCAAAAGCAAAGCAAATAAAATGCACGCTGACTTTTTGATGTGGTAGCATTAACTCCAACCTCACTTCCATCATAAGCAACTCACATACACAAACTTTAAAAATCATCCATTGTACTAATTGACATTCTGACAACATGTTGGCTAAAGGAAAACATTTCCCACCCGTTCCAGCCCCATGCCCACAATCACCTTTTCCCTACCTGTTCTGCTCCTCCATTTCCCAAGACTGCCTGTGCTATTTATTTCCTTACTGAAAAATGGTTCAACATGCCTTCTGAGTTTTCTGCTATATTTGGGATCATCTTAAAATGTAAAATAACTCTACGGCCAGTTGTACCAACACGCCTCGCTCACACACACTCCTCATACCTAACCTCTGCAGATCAAGTTCAAGCCAGCACCAAGTTTAGTCCCAACTCAAAAGCTACTATGAGCTGTGGCAGCACAGGTCAAAAGTAGCATGGTAGCCTGAATAGCAGAAAGGCTTCTTATCTAGAACAACAACAGCGGCATAAGGAGTTTCCACCCCCACCATTCATTCCTAACCTCTGTATCATGCACTTGGTCAGGTAAATAATGTTATGCACATCTGGCACATGATTAAAGCCCTATCTTGAGTACACTTTAAAAGTACACTGTATATCGAGTATTAGGTAGGAACGGATCGCCCTAAGAAGTGGGGCAGGCAGAGCAGATCTGCTGTAGTTTATTTAAGTTCTGTCCAATTGTTTCTGTTGATTTTGGCCAAGCGGCTCAATGTGGATCACACTGGGTACCTACTGCAGAAAAGAAAATTGAAACCACATCTTCCAAGCAATTCTGGCAACTGGCCATAACTGCCTTTGTGCAAGTGCAAGTCTTACTCCGTACAGCGTCTTTTAGTTCACATTCGTGTAAAACAAGGGAAGACTTCTTGCAGTTCCAGTGTATCTGGGATTAAGGCAAGGCTCTCCCCGTCCACCACAAACAGCCACCTGTGAGAAAGGGCCTTGGTGCTGGCAGGCTGCATGTCCACCACAGATCATTACCAAAAACCCGTCGCACCACTTGCGGCGCGTGTTCTACTTTCAGCATGATACAAGTTACTCTGAGTGAGTGGCCACGGAAAAAATAACTTGTGCTGCGTTCAGCTTTCATTTTTATGTGCCTGTCTACCGAGTTCAGGATTTTGAGGGAACAGAGTTACTAAGAGTGTCAGCAGATCATGGGCAATCCTAATTTCCCTTCCCAACCAAAATGACGAGGAAAGAAAACAAAAGCAATACCAAAGTATGACTAATTCCTATCCACTGCAAAGCAGAGGTCTACTAGCAGAGGAGAAATACTCTCTTAAGCTTTCCCTTGGGCCCTTCTGTACAGCTAGCCTATTCCACTAAGCACTTTCCAAATGGAAACGTGACAGAGTGATCCCAGGTACTGGGAGACGAGGAGGTAACTTTGAAAGGAGGACGAACACCAAAGCAGTCACTTTCTAGCTGCTGTAGAACGCAGGAAAATTAAACAGGGTTGCCAACTTTTGAGATGTGCCCTCCACAAAAAGGGTGGAGGACGTTGCACCATCTAAGCAACAATCCAATATATGAACAAGTGGAACAAAACTGTAAATTTTGTTCTCGGGAAATTGCTTCCCTCCTTCCATGAAACTTCCTTCTCTCCTGAGAAAATAAATGTCCTGAAGCACAGCAACCATATGCTTAGTTACACATACAATGAAGATTTTCCTTAATAATTAACTCCAACTCTTTTTCAGCTTAAGTAATTCCTTATTAAGAAGTTTTCTTATAAACAAGCACTCATTCATTTGTCCTGTTAACTACCTAACTCTTATTAATCATTAACCTAAATAGATTTTGCATGTTTACTTGGCTCAAGCTACTGTTTAATATTTCATTTGGGTATTAACTTCATTTAAAACAGTGCAATAGGGTGCATCTATTTTACTAGATACATATCTTCATGTCACTTGGAATAGAGTTGTATCTAGTGATTCGTTCAAGAGTGGTTTCTCTAGTTTTATAAAAGGGCTGAAGCATAATCCTTGTGTTAGGAGGAGGTACTGAACACTGGTAATTTATTATGCCGAAAATTTCTACCTGCTGATAAATGTTGGATTATTCAATCAGCAGACAATGGGCAACACTGTCACTTTCTCACACTGTATAAGTTGCAGATAGTGTTCAAGGTAATACATGAGTAAAGTTTGCATGAGATGCAAATACCTGAATAATTAACACATCATGAACACCTTACCGCAGTGGGGTTCCTGAGGGGAAGGTTCTCTTGTGTCTTTCAAGTTTATACAATTCCGTTGTTTAAGACAACAATGAAGGGAACCAGCAAGTACAAAGAAAGGAGAACGAAGTTGAAAATACATTAAATATTTTCTAAAATAGCTTTCATGTAGAAATATTTAAAGCTTACGTAGAACTCTATTAAAACACAAACTTTTCACATCTTGGGGGGAAAAAAAAATAAATCCATGTCTTTAATCATTGCAGTTAGTCTGAGATGACAAATCCAAAAGATTCAAAAAGTAGAACTTAATTGAAAGGAAAAAAAGACCACGTTTCTAATTGCTATTTGTAGGTTTATTTGCTAATTTTTGCACTTCAAATTGGCAAGGCTATAAATGCAAGTTTGTCTAGAATAGTAAATGTCGTATTCGTGTTTTCATGCTACAATAGTCCAAGATGAAGAGAGCAACAAAGGCCAGATATTATCTTTAACCTGACAATCATCTTTTACAACCATTAGGGACTACAGCTGTCCATTTACTTTATATGAAACAACCCTTAACTTACACCAAATTTCTCTGTAACCTCCATCTATGCATATTGAGCATCCTCATTGAAAAAAATAAACCAAATATTAAACAATTATGTTAGGGGGGAAAGGGGTTTAGTACAAAATAGTTCAAAAGTTGCTGTAATTATTTTGTTAAAGCATTAGGTAGAACAGCAGTACTGGGTAAGTGGAGGTCTGTACAGCCCACTGCCCACGAAGTGTCCACGCTCCTCCCGAGGCGGAACACAGCAACATGTATTTGCTTTTCAAATAAGCTTCAAAAATCCACAAAGATATTTTAGAACACCACAAAATGAAACTTATCTCAGGGGAACAGGACAACAAAAATATTCAACCAGTTCCTTGCTTGACTTTAACAAGTGTTTTTATGATGCGAAATAGAAAAAATATGCCTTGTGCGTAGCGCTGAGCAACGAATCACACTTTCCTGGGTTTCTGCGTGTACTACATCAGCATCAGACCATATCCTGAGCCCAACCTCCTTTTCTGCATCTAGAAGGAGGGGGCGGGGGGGCTCTGAGGGAGGAGATAGCACTGTTGATGTACTGGGCAGGCCCACGACAGCCGCTGGGTTCGCAGGAAAGCGGAGCTGAGCAGTCAGGGATGCTGCTAACGCACAGCGAGGAGGAGCAGCCTCCTCTCTCATCGGTTCTCTGGGCAAAAGGCGGGCGAGCAGAGGATGCTGCTGCTGCCGGCCGAGAGCAACAGCGCTTGGCGTTCAGCCCCGAAGGGCTGGGAAAAGGAAGGGGAACCCCGGGAGGAGGCGGCACTGCCCCCAGAGCTGCCCTGAGGCCGGCTCACGGGGAGGGAGGTAGGGAAAGATGCTCCGGCAGGTGGGGAGCGGGGTGTGCCCGGGGCACGGAGAACGCACCGTCCTGCGCGGGTTTATTCTGGGTAGCCAGCCCGGGCGCCCCGCTCTGCACTTCCAGGCAGTCTTTCCAGTGCCCGCCACTTGCTCCCGGGCAGGGACCGGGGTCGGTGCCAGCTCCTGCCCAGGGCCTACCGCGCTCTCCCTCGGGGTGCCGAGCCCGAGCGCATCCTCCCGGCCCAGGCCCCCCCGGGAGCCATGCTCGCGGCTCCGGGGAAGCTGGGAGGGACCTGACCCCACGTAACCTCCCGCTCCTTCCCTCAGCTGACCCGGCTGCCTCCGCCCAGGCGGACAGCGGCCGCGGCCACACCCCCGGCGGGGGCAGAGGAGGGTCCGGAGGGGTCGCGCCAGCCCCGCTCCCAGCTCCCTTCCCCACGCGCAGGGCGACCCTCCCGCCCCTCACCTCGTCCCAGATGCCGCCGAGGGGCAGCGAGGGGACCGGCAGCGAGGGGACCGGCAGCGAGGGGACCCGCCCCGTCGTCCCCCGCCCCGTCGCCGCTCTCGCCGGGCCGTGCCGAGCGCGCACTCACCTCGCCTGGCCGCCTCCTCTCGGCGCTACCGGCGGAGAACGGGGCCCGCGGCTCTACCGGCTGCTAAAATGGCTGAGGGAGCGCGGGGGGAGGAGGGGGAGCGAGGGGAGGAGCGAGCCCCCGCTCCGCCGGCACCGCCGCCCAATCCGTGACGTAGCGCCGCGGAGGAAGGGGCGGGGGCGGGCCCGGAGCGAGGCCGCCGGGGGTCGCGGGTGGGAGCCGGGTGTGAGGCGGGGACGGGCCCCCGGGGCCTCGCCGGTGCCTCTTGCCGTCATGCTCGGCCGGGCCGGGGGACGCACGTCCGGAGGGGTCCCCTCTCCCCAGGGGTGCGCAGCCTGAGGGGGTGTCGCGGGCAACCGGGCTGCCGACGTGACGGGGCAGGGCTGTGTTACACTAGTACCCTGTACTGCCCGGCTGCTCAGTTGTTAGTTTTCCAGTGAGGCTGACAATAGTGTGGGACGGTCAGACCTACGGGCACATGGCAGAAACACTTGGAGCCCCAGCCCCAGACGCTCTCCCCGCTGTTGGTGGCAGGCTGGAACTGGGAGCTGTAAAGCCGCTCGCCCGAATCTTTCAGGCTGGAGCGGACATCACCGAGCTTTGGTACCCAGTTTTGCCTCCTCGCAATTCTGGAAAGCACCGAGCTGAGCTGGAGGCCCCTGTCTTCTTTGAACACAAGAAATGGGTTGCAGCAGCAGCCCCTACGAGAGCAACTGGGATTACTCACAATGTGGTTCAAAAAGCCAGAGGCCACAAATATCCCTATGATTCATACAAGAGTTTGCCAGATGGTTTTATATGTTTTGGAGTCTGAGGTTTCATCAGAACTAGCACAAAGTAACTAACTTTTGACAAGACACGTGGTTGCTTCTTAACGTATAAAGAAAGAGAAAACATTTCATGCTCGGTCTATGCTGAGCAGAAGTCCAGCGCAATCCTCCCCCACCCCATATGGAGCAGGACAGGGTGTGAAAAAAGCAAAATTATAAACCAAGCCATAGCTATATTTGGTAACAAGAGTTTGTTCCTATAAAAGACACCACCTTGCAGGAGGGTAAAATGTTCTGGCAAAAACTGAACACGCAATGTGGATGTTATATTTAATAGTTCTCATTCTTAGAGGAGCAAAAAGTACATCACTTCCTGAACTGAGTCACTGTGTGGTTTTTGCTTTGTTTGGGCCATATGAATTTTAGGTCAGTCCGTTATTACTCTCACTTTGTTCTAATTTGTTTCAAACCCCATTGTTTTGCCTAATGTCAAATCGTCACTAGTGAGAGGGCCTGGATTGTACAAGATGCCCGAAGGCACATCTGTTTTATACAGACTAAATATTTTTTTTGATCTAAGCTCCCTGTATTTAGGAAAGGTTAGGCAAACAAACTTGCTACAATTTTTTTTTTCCAATTAAAAACCTGACACATTAGTCTATGTTCTAAATCTTTCTCATAAACAGTAAATGTGTAAGCGAGTATATTTGTAATTTGTTCCAACTATTTTATACTTCCTATAGTCTTAAGCTTTGAATTAACTGAGCTTGGATTTAGCGTGATGTATCTTCCTAGTGGGTAAGGAAGCGTCTTGTGCGTAAGGCAGCTAGAGCACTGGAATGGCCACAGTGGGTCGGAACAACGACCGGATTAGCACTGTACGCTGTTTCAATGGTGGCTGGTCATCTCCTGGGAAGATAACAAATTCTGCAGCTCAGAGACTTTGAGCTAAATGTAATCTATTTCTGCTCTTGATAGACAAATTAATGGAAGAAAAATCCAATTGCTTTCTTAATATAAGCTTCTGGCATCTACAGCTTGATGTAGTTCCACCGTTTAACTTCATGCTGTGTGAAAATCACTTCTGTACGTTTTGAGCCTTCTGATACTTCCATTTGATGTCCCTTGAGTTTTGCGTTAATTAACCATGAATTATCATTCTCTCTTAACTGTCTCCATGCCACTCCTTGTTTTATAGATTTGTATCACAGATTCCTTGCACTATTACCTCATTCATCTCTCTTCTAGTCTAATGTTTTCCAGGTGCAGTTTCATAGTACCTCAAACAAATTTAAGTTGGAGCTTCCATCTCTTTACCTCAGACTGCATGTTCTTGCTCCCACACGGATCTCAAATGCTCCAGGTTGTGTAGTCCTACTTAGTGTAACTCTTCCCTCACCTCTTCCTTTATGGCCTCCCTATTGGAAACCCCCTCATCAACCTCTTCTTGGCCCTGGACATGCTGGCCCTGTGTGCCACAGCAAGAAGCTCAGCGGGGAATCCTGGTGCCTGCGGGGCTTGTCCACTCATGTCCCCAAGCCAGGCACCGCTGAATGCCATCCAGGTTCAGCGGCATAGTTGGGGGTGCTCAACAAAATCCTTTGTCTGTTTCAGAAGGATGAACATTTAAGTCAAATTAATGATTTCAGCAAAGTTGGAAACAAATTTTGGTTAATTACAATCTAAGGAAAAAATATAACCTGTCAGGTTATACTTACAGTAATGAGTCCTGAAGTTAAACTTACTAAAGAGAGGGTATCCGAGTGAAGAGTCAAAAGTACCTTGTGTTGTGAAGGCTTTAGAAACAGCATTAAAGAGAAACCTTTCCTGTAGCTACAGGTATGCAAATGCCTAACTGAATTTACTGCTGTAGCAGTTGCTCTTTTATTTGTCATAAGAAATAGTTACGTTTCAAATAGTGCTTTGAAAGCTTTCAAACATTCTTTTTTGAAAGCAAAGCAGAAACAGATTTATTTGCTCTTTATGAATGAAGTTATGGTCAACTAGCAATACCCTGAGGATAAGTGGAATACTTCCAAAGGCTTCAAAACAGGTAGCTAAGAAAAACAAGCCTATTGTCAGGAGCTCAGAAACGCCTTTGCAAACATTTTAGGAGTCCACAAACAAAACTTAAAACTGCCTTTATGTAACAGTATGTCACACTACCTTTAAAACCAAATCTGACTGAAAGGATTCTTGTTTTCTCTCATGTTGCAACTGCTTTCTATCTTTCCAGTAAGAAAAACCCAACAATCCCAACTGTTCTGTACCGACACGAATTTTCATCCTTATCACAGAGGTCAAAAAGAAGCAGCAGAAAGGTCTGTTGGGGAGAGACTAAAGCCAGTCTAGAAGGTCTCTGTTTTTCACCCATGATTCAGGGCAAGCGAGAAACAGTCAACAGCTTCTCACCTCATTCCTGATATCAGCAAAGGGATTGCATAACGTTAGTGCTTTTAATCTAAGTAGTAAATCAATATTTGGAACCTTGTGGGTTGTTTATTTATATTAGGAGCAGTGACTGGTGAAATTAACTATTTCTTTGACGCAATCCTGCTTCTTCACAGAGTGTATAGTTACAAACAAAACAACAGAAAACAAATTTTGTACATGAACTTTGCTATTCTGTAGGAAGCGCTCTCCAAAAAAAGTTGCCTCAGTTTTATCTCAGGCTGGTAAAGCTTTAATGTGTTCCTTTTTCTTTTTCTTTTTTCTTTTTTTTTTAAATTGTATTTCTGCTTCTTCTCAATAAACTTAGACCACATCATAAAAACAAAGCTGAAGCATGTTAGACCTCCACATTAACTCTGCTCACCAGGAGTAACATACTTTTGTTCACGCGACATCTTTTTAAACTGACTTTCAGGTTTTAAAAGAAAACACAAGAAGAGACAGATAGCGGCCAGTCGTACACATTTGGTGGCACGAAGGATTACTGAGCTCTCTAAAGAAGTTGCATTTCAAGGAGGAATTCAAGTAGGGGAGATTTGAGGGATGGCTTATTCAATAAAGGACAGTGTTTTAAGAGAAGGGGTCTACTTCCAAATGAATGAATTGCTTTGTTCTTTGATGCTTTTTGTTCCATTCCCTTCTTACTCTTATACATGAAATCAAATCGGAAAATTATCTGCGAATCTGTTTAGAACAGTTGCCATAAAATAACCAATTTCTGTATTTTACATAAAGAATAAAAAATCTATATCACATCTAGTATCTACAGCCAACATAGTGGGCCTTTTGGGGAAGGAGCAGGGGAAGGTAGAGACAAAGTTTGATAGGTCTTTGAACTAAAAACCTTTAATCCATTTTGATACCCTGATCTACACAGATATGACTTCTCATTCTGAGTCATTAGGTAGAAGAATGTACAGCAACTTGCAAGAGTTGAACATATACTTGCATTACGTAATTAAATCTTTGTTTTAAGCCATATTCCGTGCATGAAACAGAAACATGTACCTGCTTGCAGACATAACATTTGGATTCTGTAAAAATATCACCATTACCTGCTCGGATCTGTGCAGAGTTTAGAGCTACTTTCTTTTCCAGAGGCTCGACAGTAACTTTCTGCCTGCTTAGGCAGCAAGAGAAACAACTTATTGTAGTACTATCCAGTTACCTATTATGCCCCACAACACCTAAATATCTGCAGCATTTTAGAGACTGTGATATACTCAATTAATTGATCAGGCATAGGGGGCTGCACTATATATCAGTATGTACAGCCCCAGAGGCTGCATGATACCGTAGCTATGATAGCAAACACAGTCCTGGTTTTGCCCTTGAATTTTGATTCATCCAGGTGGGCACCTGGTTGTTTAATGATCCTGGGTCAAATCAGCACTTCATAGACAGTACCATTGAGACTGGTAGGTTTGCACACTACCTAAAGTCAAAGGAGAATGCAGTTTTAACCTTGTCTTACTGTACACTTTACGACAAAACTGAAAAGCCCCATGAGGAGCAAAGCTTTAGTGTATCAGATCCTAAACAGGATGCTGTAGGGACTTGGAAATCCTGACTGAAGTATATACATTTTAAAAAAGGAAAGTAGTATTGCCAGAGATATTTCTGAGCTATACCACAATAAATCTAGGGAAAGATTTGGCACTCTAAATTTAATTTTGTTGGTGCAAGGAGTTATATATCTTAATAGTAGAACATGAGCAACTGTACAATCATTAGATCGCTGTATAAAACAAAGTCCCTAAAAATGATTTTCTGGACTTTAGAGGGAACTTTGAACAGTCATTACAAGGATGACTTCAAGTAGTGTTCACATAATAAAATGTATTTTAGTGCTGCCTAGAGACGTTCAAAAGAAAGAAAATAAAATGCTATAAAAATGAAATGTTTTCTTACTTTTTCATAAGATCCAGTCTAAAGTGCACAACTACAGTTAGCAATAGCCACAACAGGCCAGCCCTACTCTAAAGAGCCCGTTAGATTAGGATAGATTATAGCTAAAAATATGGCTAAATAATTGTCATCTTCCAGTCTATTCCACACTCTTCTCATCAGGATCTCTCGAGTCTTACAGTTTGCTTTAAGGGAATTATAACACTTTAAACACGATGGTGCCCTGATTTAGTATGAAACCATCTGGGGAATTCATTAGAGCAAAGACTAAAATTCAGTGAGGACCTTGACCTCAATAGTTTTTCTATTTACATATGCCACTGTAGAAGTTTGTCCTGACAGAAACAGCAAGGCCAACCTCCTACTTGATACTTTTTTTCCACAATTAAATTTTTATTTAGAACCTAGATGGCAAAAAAAATATTACTTGTTCAGCTTAACTTTGTTCCAATTGAGCTCAATTTTTATAAAAATATGATACTTGATTAAAAAAATAACACAAGTCCTAGTCATGTACACCTGTGGGCCCGCTGCCACTTCAAGGTCCCAGTTGACTGAAGCTTAGCAAACGTGATGCCCATCTACAGGAAGGGTCAGGAGGATCTGGGGAACTACAGGCCTGTCAGTCTGACCTTGGTGCCAGGGAAGATTATGGAGCAGATCACCTTGAGTGCCATCATACGGCACGTACAGGACAACCGGGTGATCAGGCCTGGTCAGCGTGCATTTATGAAAGGCAGGTCCTGCTTGACCAACCTGATCTCCTTCTATGACAAGGTGACCTGCTTAGCGGATGAGGGAAAGGCTGTGGATGTTGTCTGTCTGGACTTTAGTAAAGCCTTTGACACTGTCTCCCACATCGCTCTCCTGGAGAAACTGGCTGCTCACGGCTTGGACGGGCGTACTCTTCGCTGGGTGAAAACCTGGCTGGGTGGCCAGGCCCAAAGAGTTGTGGTGAATGGAGTTAAATCCAGCTGGCGGCCGCTCACAAGTGGCGTTCCCCAGGGCTCAGTGCTGGGGCTGGTTCTCTTTAATCTCTTTATCAGTGATCTGGACGAGGGATCGAGTGCACCCTCAGTAAGTTTGCAGACGACGCCAAGCTGGGCAGGAGTGTTGATCTGCCTGAGGGCAGGAAGGCTCCTCAGAGGGATCTGGCCAGGCTGGATCGATGGGCCAAGGCCAACTGTATGAGGTTCAACAGGGCTCAGTGCCGGGTCCTGCACTTGGGTCACAACAATCCCAGGCAACGCTACAGCCTGGAGAAGGGTGGCTGGAAAGCTGCCTGGGGGAAAAGGACCTGGGGGTGTTGGTCAACAGCCGGCTGAATATAAGCCGGCAGTGTGCCCAGGTGGCCAAGGCGGCCAACACATCCTGGCTTGTATCAGAAATGGTGCAGCCAGCAGGATCAGGGCAGTGATTGTCCCCCTGTACTCGGCACTGGTGAGGCCGCACCTCGAGTGCTGGGTTCAGTTTTGGGCCCTTCACTACAAGAAGGACATTGAACTGCTGGAGCACAAGTCTGTCCAGAGAAGGGCAACGAAGCTGATGAAGGGTCTGGAGCACAAGTCTGATGAGGAGCGGCTGAGGGAACTGGGGGTGTTTAGCCTGGAGAAAAGGAGGTTGAGGAGGGAGACCTGATCCCTCTCTACAGCTACCTGAAAGGAGGTTGTAGCCAGGTGGGTGTTGGTCTCTTCTCTGAAGTAACAAGTGATAGGACGAGAGGAAATGGCCTCAAGTTGTGCCAGGGGAGGTTTAGATTGGATATTAGGAAAAATTTCTTCACCAAAAGGGTTATCAAGCATTGGAACAGGCTGCCCAGGGAAGTGGTGGAGTCACCATCCCTGGAAGTATTTAAAAGATGTGTAGATGTGGTGCTTAGGGACATGGTTTAGTGGTGGACTTGGCAGTGTTAGGTTAACTGTTGGACTGGATGATCTTAAAGGTCTTTTCCAACCTAACCAATTCTATGAGTCTATGATTTCTGAAGAATATGTAAAAGGCAAGTACAAACAATATCCTCTGTTGTGCTCCCATACAAATTGTTCTCGCAGGGAGCAGTTGCGTGTGCACGTATTCCTCTGAATTTGTAATGCGAAAAGTAATGTTGGTAAGATTAGAATGACTCAACTTACTGCTTATCTGTTTGTAGTCATTCCTGTAAGTTTTGGAGGCAAATATACATCAGCAGATTTGCATGAAGGACAGACATAATCTTGCGTCCAACATGTTTTGGTACTTGAAGGAATACTTACTCATTTTAGAATAACTGCCTTCCTGTGTAAAAATTTAACTATTACGCAAAGATTAAATGGTGTGTTTCTTCTGCTTCTTAAAGCAAAAAACATAAATCAACTCATAGTCCTTAACACTGACAGACTATGAGCCCTTTTCTACACTTATTCATGTAAAATCACATCTAAGCATAATTTCTGAAAATTATTTGGTGATAAATTTGCAATCTACTTATGCAAGTCTTATAAAATCTTCTTGTTATTGTGAACTCCCTTGTGTGATTTTTTTAAACAAACTGTAAATGACTCTTGGAACAGCTGTTTCTGTGATTATATATCCCTATAACAATCAGTACAAACTGATCCTGCTTTCATCAGATAGACTTGCTTTTTGTTTCAGAGATCGCTGTGCCCGGAAGGTAAAATTATGGAGTCACAACACAAAACTCCAGCCCAAGCACACAAGTTATTATATATGCTTTAAAGCAACTACGTAGCCTTCCAGTCTTAAAATATTCTACAGATCCTGTCTAAATTACAGCGAGCTGCCAGTCTGCCCTGACATGCTCCAGCAGCTCTGCTTCAGCTTGTTCCTGAACGTGTAGGGGAGTCCTTACAAGACAGTCTCACAGCCTCCATCCTTTCTGTCATGATTTACAAGATGGAGTACCCATAAGGTTCTCATTTACCCAGCTTGTCAAAATGTCAGGATTTTGCTGGAATTCAAATTATATTCTTTTCATTCTGTCCTTGCAGCAAAGCTTTCAGTCATATCTTGTTTTTTCTAGCACAACCTCTTTCTTCAGGGGCTGATTGATCGCTGCATTGTTTCCCATCAGTCCAGCAGAATCGCACTGTGGACCATTGAAGAAAGAACACAGATTCCAGGAGAAGAGCCTTTTAAAATGTTATTTATGGACAGTTTGCAGTAGTGGTACAGACCCCCCCCAGCAATTTCACATATTACACTGAACAATGTAATAAGTGTGTATGCTTTTTTTTTTCTTGGTCACCTTTTTCAGACCCTTTAAGAGTCACCCGCAAAGCACTCCCCGTATACACTTTTATCTCTCCTATCCTATACAGGCTCTTCCTTACATGGACAAAGATGTCAGAGTAACAAGTTCCTACATCCTTAGTAGCATTTTTCTGTCACTGAGTCAACATTTCCTTTGCATAGGAAATCGTTGTCAAAATCTTTGGGTCTAAATTGGCCTGTTTCCATTCATAAACATTTGTGGTACACAAAATATCTATCCACAAAGAAAAACCAGAAATGACATACAAAGATGAGAAGCACACCTTCTTTCAAAAAGATACTCAAATTCTTACCTTACAAAGTACTTCCCCTGTGATCAAGGGTTTGACTCAGCACTCAGATCTGTAAAGTAAAAGCACTTTTAATGAAGAGTCCAGGTGAATTTCAATCTTTAACACTGTGGGTAAGTTAACACCACTGTGGCTGTTTTAGATGCACTTGTGACGTTGACTTCCCTTTTGCTGTTAAAACCAAAGAGAATTCTACTTACACAATCAGTCTGTCGTATCAGTGGCCGCTACCTACTTGTACATGTTGTTCCTCGGGTTTACAAGTAACGTCATACATGCAAGAAATATTAATAGAATATGCTTCATTTACACAATACTTCCAATGACTATGCTTTCATTTCTGTCAGGAGTTCTATTACAAGTTGATTCCTGCAGTCAATTATTTAATTTATTCACATGACACTATATATTCAAACTGTTTGCAAAAATAATTGTTATTGTTGTAGTAGTTATAGAAGTAGTAAATGCTTGTGAACGAAACCTAGTTCCAAATATTTGCAGACGCTGCAGTTGGGGTGGGGAATGGCTGCACTCTGAGATGTTCTCTGCTCCTGCTGGTCTCGTACTCGAAATTCAAAACTGCCTGAAAGTAGACACCGTCACATTATCTGTAACGATATCTGGCTCCAGAGGCCAGATATCAGTATTACACACAGCTGACAAATACCACGGTAACAGTTTCTTTTTGTTCAGATGAATAGTATCGCTTACAGACCTGTTTTTGTACTGGACAATGATAGTTAAGAAAGACGATGCTGGGGGAGTTTCAGCTTTAGCCCATGTTGCCTAGGTAATTTAACTTCTTCATTAATATACAATAGAAGCATCTTCAAATAAAAGACTTGTAGCAGTTTGAGAAAATTAGAAGGTGGTGCAAAAATAGGCAGGGTAACAAAAAGTACATTATATTCACTAGACAAACAGCTTGAGCAATTCCATCTCTTACCAAGTTTTTGAATATTATTTTCATGACTTCTTCCAACTTTAACACTGGGCCTAACGAGATGTTACTCTTTACAAACTTTGCCTTGCTTATCTCCTGATTATCAAGGCTACAAACAGCACTATGTTTTGTTTGTTTGTTTGTTTTTTCTTTAAGCATTACTGATCAGTAATTACAGTAACGTCCTTCAGGAGAAAAGTCAAGAGTAGCATAAGTCTTAGTTTAGGACAATGGAGCACAGTGGTGGTAGCACCCTTCCTCTTCACAGTTGAAGTATCAGTTAGTTCTGCCTGCAGAGGTTGTTCAGCAAGCTCAGAAAATTGCAAGTGCAGAGTATGTAGCGGAGGACTATGTGCTAGTTCTTGGAATTTAAAGGGTTGTTCAAAACTAAGCAGATAGGTTTCTAAGACATGTCTTCACACTGGATTTATGTATGTTACGGTAAGCTCTGAACTCCCAAAATACCAGCTACATTGGTCTTGGGCTGGTGTGGTAAGTTCATTCCTTCCTATGAGCAAATTTCTCATATTAAAAAGTAAATTGTATAATTTGGAGACTTACAAAGCACGTAATAGAACATAATTTCACTCCTTCCCCTTTTTAGCTCTGCTGTCTATCTACGTTTGTTTTCTGTCTGAACACACTCCCTTATAAAGTCATTTACTCTGACTATTTCTTTTTCTTTATGAATCCAGCCTGCAATCTGCTTCCACTGAACTTGACTGCAAACTTCCAGTACCGTCACAGGGAATGTGTCTCGTGTCCGTGCTCACCAAAGCAGACATGGCTGGCTGGGAGAAGCGGGCAGACTCTCTCCCCAGACATCCCACAAGCTTTGCAATGCTTTTTTTTTTTTTTTAATTGAAACAGCTCTGACTTTTGTACCACAATTAGGAAGTCCAAAACTTCAACTTGAGCATTTGACACAAAGCTGCTGAAGAGTAGAGAATTAAAAGCTACATCCTTGTTCAATGTTACATTGACATTCACTTCCTTTCCCAGAAATGACTGACCACAGGAGAGAAAGCCTATAGACTGAAATATTGCTATGCAGAATAAACAATTACTCCTATGAGCAGCAGATCTAATGAAGCCTACCTTTTTTTTTAAGAAATAGATTTGAATTCCTAGCTCTTTTTTCTTCCATGGATTCCTTGTTTAGTAAGGACTGACCTCTCATTGCATAACTCACGCTGTTAATATAAAAGATCATTCAACATTATTCAACATTTCCGTGATAAACCAGGTTGCCATGTGACACTGCACATGCAAATCCTGTATACCTGAAATTTTGACCCAGTATCAAATTCTTTTCAAAACAGCAAACTGATCTCAAGTTTAAAAACACTCTCAGGCCTTAACCAACTAAGTCATGTGTTTACAATGTTGTACAGAAGTTTCTGATGAACTTCAGCCCACGCACAGGGTTAAAAACAATAAAAAGCTTAAAGGGTGGGGTACCTTTTCTTCATAGAGCTGTTACAGTGAAGTCTTGGGTCAGTCCTAGTTATCCTGTGAAAGAAGCTTTGTCCAATGCCTCAGGTAGGATTTTCAGATGAGAAAAAACTAAAGCACTAGTCTCCTTGCTCAAATTTACTCACAAAATTAGATTTATAATCAAGCTACTCTTTCTTCATTTTCCCCCTATTAATCATTTCACATGTCAAATACTTTTATACGCCTCTCCAATATACTACCACACAACTTGAAATGCATATAGTATTTGCAGTGTAGGGGAAGCACTGCAAACAGAAATGACACTCTAATGTCTAAACACCTGCCTTCACTTCTGCTATTCATTTAATGGTAAACCTATCACTTCAATTACGAGACTTCTATCCAATTTTCTCTTTTTTATGTGGTAAAACCAGCAAATGCTACCTCAATGCAATTCCTATTACTTTACACCCCGTGCACAAAATTTAGTACCTTTCAGAATTCATCTTGCAAATAGACATAATTAAACCTGGGGAAGCTCTCACACAAAGCAAAGGAACAAGGACAGCTATTTCCACAAAAACAAGACTCCATGAGAACTGGATCAGGCACTTAATGAGCTTCTGTTGACTTTAGCAGCATAGGGCTCCGTCCTTACTCAGAGGCCAGCAACTGAAATGACTGAAATATTATCAAATACTATCAAGTTAATCTCCATTATGACCCCACTGACTTCTCTGGTGCTACACCGGACACAAATCTGGACCACAGGCTATAGAAAGTGTTGGCACAAACGTAAGGGAGTTCAGGAAAAATGGTAAGAGGATTTGTGTTGAACAGGAGACTCACTTAAACAGTTTTAAGCCAACCACCCAAGATTTAACTTTAGACTAATTATGATGCTATGGTGTAACTTAATGGCAATTCCTCTTAATATTGGATTAAAAAATTTAAAATAAGCAAGCCATATTCAATACCATGGGAGGTCTACAGATAATACCAATTAAACCTAATAATCTCTTAAGTCTGTAGCTCTAAGACATTCTCCTGCGTGTTAGGTGATCCTTTAGCCAAATACTGAAATGTGTGATTCAGGCAAATAAACAAATAAATAGTTTTAGCAGAGCAAGATTAAAGTGCCTGCAGTTAACCCAAAATAATCATAAGTAAATGTTGTCAAGGTTTTATCTAATGATCTACATATTCCCAGAAGGATTCCTGCTTTTTTCCCTGCAGGCTAAGTGAGGAAATTGAACAAGGATGTGTAATATTCAACGATAACATCAAGTTTTTTAGGCCTGTCTGGAGTCAGAATGCATGAAAATGCTGGAGCCGATGAGTGGTCTTTCTGAGAACTCTTGCTCAAGGCATTTCAAAGCAAATTACCCCATTTGCAAAAATGATATGAAAGCTCCCCCTTTCCCTAACACAAACCCCTTTTAAGGCTCAGAGAAGAGAGGAGAGGGAAGAAGCATTTGGGAATTAAATTTCAGAATCTGCTTGAGAATTTTAATATCCTTGGTTCTATGAGGTTTAGACTACTATGCTCTACTCCTTACAGTTTAGCCAAAATATTTCAGATTATTCAGGCCATTCAACATCCAAAAATACATTGTGGAAGCCTCTTGCTGCTGCTAATAGGCGGCCGTATCTAGGTGTCTGTGTAGCAGTACTCCAGCAGGATTATCAAGAGTTAGATTTACTCTGTATTTTGACATTCTATTGACACAACTTGTATCTATGCAGCAAGCTCTATCCCAAATTGCTGGTGAGTTCAGCTGCTTCCATCCTTTACTGATTTTTTTTTTTTTTTAAATGATCTTCCCCAAAACCACTCTGCCTTTGTAGTATGGCAGAGACGAGTGGCACAGCTAATTTCAATTTCTTTGCTAAAAATCACCTGCTTCAAAGAAAGGAAAGGACATCTCTTTAATAGCAGTAACCACTACAAGACTGGAAACCTGACATTTTTCTCCGAGGTGCAAACCAGGTTAAAATCAAGCAGGATCTGTGCTGCCACCTGCTGTGCAATTTAATTTTTTTTTTAATTCTCAATTAAAAATGCAAGCAATTTTGTGACAAAAGATTATATTGCAGAATGCAGATGTCTAGCCTAATTTCTCTCATGGAAAAACCTCTAGAGGGGAGGAGTTAAACGCATATGGGAATGGTGAAAAACGTGTCTTGAAGCAGAGGAGTGTTTACTGGTGTGCGCTAACAGTGTTTCCATGCAAAATGAAAGAGGTAGGTGCCTCAGCTGAGGCTGCACGCATCTGCTCTGTGGCATTAGCTTACGTGCGTACTATCTGCATGTTTACAACCCAGTATACTTCAATCTCTACAAAATAAATAGGCTCAAAATACCAACTACTGGTGACATTTAAACTGGTTTAGAAAGTATGCGGATGAATGCGTAAGAACTATCTTTAACCCTACAGATAACACAAAGTTTTGGCTAAAGTTAATCATACCAAATTGCACTTGTCTGCTTCACTGAGGGTTTTTCCTCTTTTTTTTGAAAGAAAAGCAGAAGATGTGTGCATTTTCCTTATTCACAGAACAGATAAGTTGCCTCAGCTAACAAATTTTCACATCAGCTGTATAAGGCTTCCCAGCAGACTTTCTTCAGTTACTAGATAAGTAACCCACTATGAAAAAAGTAAGTTTATCTCCCTCAGAACTTTTCCACCCATCTGTTACTGAAATATAAAGATATCTACTGAATAAGAGGAATACTAGACTTGTGTCACTTTGAAAAGCTCTTTCAATTCCTCACGAGAATTATTCTAGGTAGGTGCAATATATTAAAGTGAAATAGTGTCTTGGGGTGGAGGCAGACAGAAATTGCTGAAAATAAAGCAGACTCGCAAAACTTCATCTGTTGAGATCTCCGTTGTGTTCATCACATAGACAGAACAGTTCTCTCAGTTTGATCACTAGTGCTCCTATGCTCTCTACAACCATTATTAAAACTTTTGGGGAAAAGATGGTGAGTTGACTAAATATTGACAAATGTTAACTAAAAATAACAGAGCAGGTACTTTGAAAATATTTGTAAGATCTTTTGAACGGAGAAAAAAAAAATCACCAAGTTTATAATAGTACATGTTTGCAGAAGGTATTTTGTTGCCTCGGTGATTGGGTGTTCCTCCCCTAACATCACTGAAAGACTTGGAGCCTTTCAGAACTCACTCCTCTACCCAAGACAGGTTTAATTAGATCCTTTGAGTGAACCCACTTCCTCATAACATTTCAAAGCAGAAAAAGCAAGTCTCAAAGAAGCTTTTTTGTGCTCAGTACTACAGCTGAATATCATAGCTCAAATCCTCTTCAGTTCTTTTCTTCCAGAGTTCCAAACCCCATAGTTTTTGCATGAAAAAACTAGTTACTCCAAACTTTGATATTTGTTTTATACCTCAGGGCCAGGATTGCAGCTCTACCTAGATGCCTTTTCAGGTACTGTCTTGCAAAATGGTCGCTCTTGTCCTAGATCTTCTCAAAAAGAATGTTTCCTAGTTCCAGATGACTTCTTCTCTAGGCTTTTATAGACCTCTTTTACAGGAAAATTTCTGCAAGAGTGCACATAATGAGAAAATTTAGAACGCTAATGTCAAGCATCATTCTCAATAAGCTCTATACTAAACATACACATTGCATTTACAGATGCAGTACCATGAAATACAGGGCATATATTCCCTTCTTAAACCTTTTGCCCACTTATCTCCTGAGATAATACACATATAGCGCTGCCTATCCTGGAGTCTGTTTTCAGTCTTCTTCCAATAAAGGTTTCAAAAACTCAAACAGGGCTACATGTTTCAGGTGACTGATTTAAGTCACAGTGCAAGTTTTGCTTCATATTTTAATGTGAGCCGGAGCAGACCTGCCAGCTAGCAAAACCGTCCAACCAAAAAATATTAAAGAATTTTGGGAAGACACTTACGATCTCAACATGGAAATCAGTGCTTTGGCATGGATGTTGCCCTGTTGTTAGAATTTACTCTGCATCAGTAGAATGCTTTGAACTTCATCTTACACCACTCAAATAATTTGTTCAGCTCTGTCAGTTTTTTGGGGGGAACAAAGTCAGATTCCAACATATTATAAAATAGTTCTCAGAATACAAGAAATTATTTTGATGATATTTTAGCCAGGCACTGGTTATGCTGTGCTTTCTTCCATATTAATGTCACCTCCCTGTCAAGTAATAGCAGGTAGTAGTCTTTATTCACAAGATACCAGTGAAAATACCTTCTTCACGGGTAAAGATACCAACTCTATAGATACCAAGTATATTTTAAATATACCTTGTTTCATTTACATAATTTGCAGATGCCTCATGGCATTACAGAAATAGGAGAGGGCATGTACTAGTATTATGGGGAAGGTTTTAAAGAATCTTTTAATGAGAAAACTTTACCTTATTCTGCTTGTGTGACTGAACATCTGGAGTTTTCTTTGCTTATCTAGCTGACGTTTGTGCTCTTTGGACTTTATAAACAGCAGTAAATGGATCTGAAAGACATAAGTAACTAAAAATGTTTCAAGCTGAGTTATAAATATTTTTGTTACTTCTTTCCCCCTTTATTGGATAAAGTTTTCAATTACATGCTTTCGGAGGTCTGGCCACTCCTTTGAGCTTTGCACCCACACTACAGTTTCTGCTTATCCCTTATTCTCTGTTTCTAGTAAAGAAGGCTTTAAGGAAATAATTTGGGTACCTCTTTTCACCATTAGTCAGAGTTTCTAAATGGAAAAATCTGAGTCCAATATGATCTGCTGGGTAAAACACCTGTACTGAGTACCACAGCCCTGAACCCCTGTCCACACAGGAAAAGATTCTGTCAGGGCTGAGATTGTCGATAAAGTCTTGGCTCTGTCGGACATGGGGGAAGCTTCTGGCAGCTTCTCACAGCAGCCACCCCTGCAGCCCCCTCGCTACCAAAACCTGGCCACGCAAACCCCAAACAAGGGTGTAAGAGTAGCCTTTTGGTATTTTACAGCATCTATTTTCATGGATTATTTTCAACAGAAATGTTAAAATGTGTGACTGACATCTATGTATGCTAATAAATGATAGGAGGATCCAACAGAACCCATGTCTGGCTCAGAAGTCTGTGTGCAAAACGTGTAAAAGCTGAGGTATTGAACACCTCCTTCCCTAAATATCACAAGATGTAAAAATACACAGTGATAACACAATAATATAATAGACCTGATCACGTACTATTCCACGATATAATGGAACAGTACAAATTTCGTACAACTTAGCTAGAGATTACATCATGTAG
Organism: Balearica regulorum gibbericeps; assembly: GCF_011004875.1. Classification (NCBI taxonomy): domain Eukaryota; kingdom Metazoa; phylum Chordata; class Aves; order Gruiformes; family Gruidae; genus Balearica; species Balearica regulorum. The sequence continues at coordinate 20,387,558 of NC_046194.1, forward strand.
TATTTCTCCTTCCTACATTTTGTTTTGTTTCTAAGACCGGAATTACATTTGGTTTACATTATCTTAAATATAGTGGTTGCCTGATTTTGAATACCAAATGTCACTACAGTATTAATAATAAAGGCAAATTCCACACAGAGGTTTAGGGAAGACAAAATTGTTCAGGATCTCTCAGGCTGCGATTCGTAAGTAGTGACAGAGTATCTCATAATCAGAAGTTAGATTTCAGTTTTTAAGACTGAACTCAGTCTTAACTAAAAGGGTTTTCAGTACACATGGATGTCAACGTGCCAAATAAACCATGGCAAAATAGAACAAAAATAGAAAGCACAGATTTTTCTCCCTGCATATCTATGCAGATTTATAGAATCACATACCTCCTACGTAGACCAGTCATAGCTAAAATCAACTCTAACAAACACGAACCAGGCTAATGATTCTTGTAAAACTAATATTGCAATCAAATTCATCAGTGATTTCATTAATTGACTTCACTTATTTTTCTGAGACATCAGCATGAAAAGTAGCTTGTAGTCTACCTATAAATATTTCAGAGCTCACCTTCCGTTTGGGTCTGGTTCACTGCCAGACTAGCTAAGCATTGTTAGGAAATTTATTGAATTCTTGTGGAAGTAAGCATCTATAAGTGTGCATTATATTAATATAGTATTTTGACTTGGAAGGCAACAGTGGGAAAAGTGCTGTTAAGGCTGAGCTTCCAAGAAAAAGAGTTTGGGTGGTTCTTTGTGAAATGCCTTTTTTTATACTTTGCAATGTTATGGTGCTAGCACTGGACACGAAACAAAGCAACTGCCTTGAAAACTGAAAAACGGCTAAACAATACAGGACACAAACACAACAGGGAGTGAATGTCAGTGAGCACTTTAAGGCATACAATTTTTAGTTACTGATGTGTGAAAAGACAGTCGTCGTCTTTCTGTTAGTTCTCAAGATACTTCTAGTTTAAGAACAACACATAAATAACATCTGGATGGAAACTTTAATTTTCTGAAGAACACATTTGATATGTTTTACAGCAGATCCATTTTTTTCACACTCAACAAAAATATTTTTCCCCAAGCTCCAACAACTTAAGAGAATGCCTTTACTCATTTAACATATGAACCTACAAAGAAACGTATCATCATTTCTCAGATACATCCTCAACCTGTATTACAGTTACTGACTGGACTGTTTGGCCTTTTAACTTCAACATGGCTAGAGTAATTAATATGCCAATGAACTGTTTATGATTTTCTTTCTCTCAAAGCAAACCTCACACATTCACGACAGTTCTTTATTTCTCCCTGCTTTTACATCCAACTGTTTTTGTGTCTATTAATATTGCAGCTTTTTATGTAAGGGAAAAAATAAGTCAAATACTGCAAACATGACAGAAATGTGATTCAACGTAAAGCTGGTTCACACAGTTGTCATCTAACAAGTTTCTGTTGGTGCTTTATGTAATTATTTTCAGTCCATCAGATTAAAAAGCATGAAAATGAGATATGCTTTTTAAGCTTCTATTTTGAATGTTTCCAGTTGACATTTACTTGTTTCAGTATTGTCTAGCATATGTTCTAGCTAAATTAGCTGACAGGGAGAGATATGATAAATGCAACAGCCTTTCATCTTTCTCTCAAGAAAATTCCTTGAGAGGAAATCAGCAATTACACTACCACAAGCCTTTCTTTAAATTCATAAAAAATACATGTGAGCAACTGACTAAACAGAAGGAAGTCAGAATAACCGATGGAAGAATCTCTATGAACTTAGATTTGTAGCAAGAAAAAAACCCCACCAAAACCAAAACATAAAACAAACAGCAAAATACCAACAAAAAAAGCCACCCTGTACTGAGATTGAATTTTTGCAAGTGGTTGCCCTATAGGCACTTCTGGTTGCAAAAGTAGTTTTCAAAATAGGAACTGTAGATAATTCAACATGAAGAAGTATAATATCTATAAGCATCTCCAGTATTTTGGGAGGGGGAATATTTACTCTAGGGATTAATGACAATATAACTACTAGCTCTTGATTATTTCACTTGCAGATATCAGCATGCAAGAAGACAGACATGACCTTACTGATTTGCTGGGAGGCATCTTCTTGTGCTCTAGGAAGGGGAGTGCCAATTTTTTTGCCAAAACGTGAGAGTGAACCACCAACAGTTATTCTAAACATGGCCTTTTAGAAGTTCTATGCAAAAACTGGAAAAGAAATGTATTTCTGAACTTGTGTTTCTCGTCACCCGTGCACAATTTGAGCCTGCTACATTTATCAAAACTAACAGTGAATTGTTTAAAAATGGAAATCAAAATGGATCAGTCTATTTCCCATGTTCATGCCCAGTAAAACAAAACAACTAATCAGCGCTTACCGTAGTCAGTTGTTAGAAGAAGGACTTACTCGTATTTTCTTATTTTCTTCTAGTTTGTGCGTGGGTACACTCAGGGCCCTGGCATTTCTTCATGAATTAATATTAAATTTCACCATTTTTATATTTCAAGAAGCCACAGACAGAAAAATAAATCTCATGTTAGATACAAGAACAAGCCTCAGGCTCTTGTGCAAACATTTTACTTATGGGAATTTATTGCTTTTAGAGAACCATTTCTACTGACACAGGAGATAGATATGTTTACAATGGATCTTAGTAAGAGCCTAAATTACTTAGTGAAAGGATGAGAAGAAATGATGAACAAACAGAAAAGAGCAACAGCTTAGCGTTCAGTCACTAATGCTAAATTCTTATTCACAGGTTGCAGAGTGCTTTTCAAAGAAGCTGAAGGAACTGCAACAGAGAGACTGAAGGAACTGTGCCTAAGCAGATCAGGATCAGAGAACCAGATCTTCTGGATTTATAGTGTATCACAATCTGAACATGAATTAACAATATTGTGCTGTTGAAAGAAATATCAATCGTACCAGGATGTCCAGTCTTATACCAACTATGTTCCTTCTTTCTAATAAGTGGAGAATCACAGAAAAACAAAAAATCAGCAGGTCGCCTCATCCATCGCCGTGACCCTGATCAAATAGATCAGCAAAGTGCTCCAGGTTACAACTACCTCTGGAATTATAATTGTAATGTTAATCAGCTTCCTCATACAGTCAGCCACATAGCCCCAGAAAAGCTTATGCTGGCGTAAGACAGCATGAGAACAAATGAGTAGCAAGGGGAAGAGGAAAGGCAGTGATGATTTATACCAGTATAATGTGTTGAACTATGATGCAACTTGATCTTACTGAACATCTTTATTTATTTTTTTTAAAAGCATGTTTCTGAATGGTCAAGACGATTTTAAAATTTAATTCTGTCTCCCTCAGCTCTGCGTCACCTGCAAAACTGGTAAGTATGTTCTCTCTTCCGTTATTTACATTGTTAATAACAGTCAGACCCAGACTGAAGAAGGCTCTAGGAGCCTGGCAATATATTCTTTCCTTTTGACAGTGAACTACTGCTTACTATACAGTCAGTTTTGAATAGACCTTATAATATGTTTATCCAGACCATATTTGTCTAACTTTTAAATGAAAATGTCATGTAAGTGTCAAAAACCTAATCAAGCTGACAACAGGCTCTGTCCTATCCACAAGGCCTGTTCCTTACTGGAGGAGAAAATCGAGTTATCTGGCGTGATTTATTTTTGACAGATCCGTGTTGACTGCTATCATTCCCCGGTTATCATCTAGGTGCTAATAATAGTTTGTGAGATTATTTGTCCCAGGATTTTTCTGAGGATTTAAGTTAATTACACTGATAGAGCTCTATTTCTCTGGCTCCATCCCCGCCCTTTGATAACAATTTATAGTTGCCACTTCTGTTTTTTCAGCATCTCATTGATCTTCTTAATTCAGTCTGTTCTTTAGTCTTTCCATCATGTTCACTAGACTCTAACAACTTGAAAACATTTGGTTTATCTGAGTGCTCCTAATCTGTTCTTTACCTACTCTGGGCTGAGATAATTTTGTTCTTGGCATCGCCAGTCCTAACTATCTGCTTGCAGGTGATCTTTTTTGGAAGTTTGATACAACAAAGGCACCGATCGCTTTAGCTTTCTTTCTAATTTGTTTACAGATTTTCTTCTCTGTTGAGTAGGGGATTAATCTTTTTATCTGTCTTCCTCTTAGTACGAATACACTTACAGAGCAGTTCTTATCTGATAGTGATTGCTGGTTGAACTGTTTTGCAGCATACCTTATTCTTAGTAATCTGACCTGTTTTCCTTTATATTTTCTTCATGTGCTTAAGGTCAACAGAGACCTCACGATGTGGTCAAGCTAACCTTACTGTTATTTCTATTCTACTCATAATTGGGACAAATGTGCCCTCAGAATTATTTTTCTAAAGCATCGTTCCTTTTCTTAGCTCCTTTCTTTACACTTCCTTCCTGTGAGGTCTTAACTATTTATTGCCTAAGTCTTTAGCTTTCACGACATTTGTTTTTATTTAGCTGTTCTCTCTCCTTCCTCTTCTATGGACAACAAACCATCATTTTGCAGGTGCTCTTTTATGTGGGCAAAATACAGTCTACTTTCACATTCTCAGCCAGTTATTCTTCACTGGCATTCTCTAAAAAAACCCCCAACAAATCACCAAACCAAGCCCTCATGTTCTTGTGGCTAGTAAATATTCTAAAGAAATCACTACATCTGAGATACCAATACCCACCAACCTTCTACCTTTGTAGAAGAATTCTTACCAAGCTCTAATTGTGGAAAGGAGCCGTTGAAGATCTTGGAAAAGTCTGGTGAGTCCCTTTCTTTCTCAAAAAAGGAATAATTTCTTTCACAGCAGAAGGGCATGCACATACTGCCTCCAGCTTTACAGACCAGGTGTTGCTGCCTGTCTATATGGAAATCACTTTGACTCAGCCAGTAAAGATATCTGCCTGGTCTTTTCAAACTTATTTGTGGAATTAAGCTTTTCTTTTCAATTAAGCAGGCTCAGCAGTTTGGCCAGTGACAGTGCTGTCGTAGTGCCATCCTGCGGAGAAGGGCAGCCCTGTCATGGGCAGGGAGGGGAGAGTGATGTGCTATGGGCAGGGCATGCGAAATACAGTGTCTGGTACCAGACAGCTCTCAGGGTATGTTCATTCATGGTTCTACCTACCTTCACAACGTCCCCTTAACCTACCACTCGGCCTACATCTCCACCTACCTTTGCCTTTCAGATAGTGTTACATATTTGCAGTAAAACTGCTTCACAAAGCCACAAACCAGTTGCCTCCAGGAACCAAGCCTGGCCTCCAGTGCACAAGGCTCAGTTTTGCACATCTGTAAGTAAGTCACTGACACACGCACACAAATTTTACCTATTGCACAAGGGCACAGCGGACGGCACGCACTTATCCCGCCTTTGGACTGCGTCTGAGCCGAAGCCCCTCTCGAGTTTGGCCTTTTACAGCGCGCCGTCAAGATGCAGGGAACTGCAATTTCTTGGCCGACTAATACCTCCTGCAATGGCACTCGAGAAACTAGTTTCTCAGGTTAACGCCGCTCGTTGGACCGGGTGGGCACACAGCACGGCAGGCAGGCCGGCAGCGTGGCGAGCGGGGCTGGCCCCGGCCCTTTACTTCCTCCCTGCCGCCGCGCAGAGGGCAGCCGGCCGGCTGGGGACACCGGGACGAGCCGCGGGCTGGCTGCCAGGAGGAGGAGGAGGAGGAGGAGGAGGAGGAGGAGGAAGGGGAGCAGGCGGGCGAAAGCAGAGGCACCAGGCAGGAGGAAGCCGCGGACGGGGAGAGTAAAGCAGAGTAGAGCGCAGCCCGCCGAGGAAGTCGCAGCTGTGGAGGCGGTGGGGAACGACGGCAGCCGCGGGAGGCGGGAGCAGCCGGGGCAGAGGGAGGAGCGGGCGTCCGGGCGCAGCCAATCCGAGGGACTCGTCCATTTTTCGGTGTGAGTCAAGCACGTCGGTGGGGTGATGCTACGGCGTTGGGAAGGGGCCGGGAGAGCCGCGGGGCGCGGCGGCCCGCCTGCTCGGGCTCGTACTTTAAGCCGTGCCGGCGCTGCCGCTGAGGGGAGCGCTGCTTCCTCCTTCCCCTTCCTCGCCAAGGCCGGCCCCATGGCTGGGGGCGCTGGGCCTGCCTCCTCCCGGCCGCGCCGCGCTCCCTAACGGAGCAGAAACCCGCCCCCCCGCCGACGGAGGTACTGGGCCCATCGCCGCGGGGCGGGAAGGGGAGGCGGTTGGGGCAGGGGGGGCAGGCTGTGGGCAGGGAGCAGTGGCCGGGCGGAGGGGAGAGAGGCGGAGAGGGGCAGGTCGTAGTGGCGTCCTGCGGAGAAGGGCAGCCCTGTCACGGCCGGGAAGGGGAGAGCGGCGAGTGTTGACGGGGGCGGACGGATAGTGCGGGGCGGGAAGAGAAGGGGTCCTGAGGAGAGGGGCTTTTGGCACTGCTCGCAGGCTCCATTCATCTGTGGCTCCTCCCTTCTCGCAGGCTGCTGCTTGCGGGTCTGGTCCTGGCGTCGAAAGGGAAAGCTTGAGCTGCTTGCTTCTCCTGAAGCTTGGGAAAGAAGGGGACTACAGAGGGGCCATCCGTGCATTTCATGTTTCGTCAGCCCGACGGCATTTTGGCTTTGATTCCGTCTTGCTCCTACCTGTTCCTCGACAGTGACGGGGAGGAGAAGAGGCGCCATCCCACCATGTCTCGTTACAGCCTCCATAATCTCCTGGACTGGATGTATGGGGGTGTGGACCCCAGCTTTGCTGGCAATGGAGGGCCGGAATGCGCGGCCTTTCTCTCTGGGCAGCAGCGCTTTCTGGAGAGTTTGGTCTTCCTCAGCGTGGGCATTGTGGAGATCCTTCTGTCCCTGTGGAAGCTCAGGCAGCTGCACTTCAGGGAGCTGGAGGGTCCTCTGCTGCAGCAGCCTCAGACTAAGCAGGAGAGCTTGGGCAAGAACGTGCTGCTGGTGGTGCTCTGTCTCATTTTTGGGCTGGAGGTGGGGTTCAAGTTTGCCACCAGGACAGTCATTTACCTCCTGAATCCCTGTCATGTGGTCACTATGATGCAGGTAAGGCTTGTGTACAGTCACCAGGAAGTTTGCTTTAGTTTTACACTTGCAGAGCAGTGTTTTTCCCATACTCGGTTTGCGGACCGAAAGTGCATAGCAAAAGTACAAATGCCAAGAATTGGTATAGCCAGTTTAAAACTGACTTTGTTTTTAGTCAGTTGAATTGAAAGCTATGAAAAAAACCCCCCAAAGGTGAAATTGTAGCTGTGACTAATGTCCAAATCTCTGGTTCAAAATGTAAAACATCAAGGCTGTCTCTCTTGCTTTCACCTAATCCTTGTTTCAAGAATAGAAAATGCTGTTTCTGCTGACAGCAGAGGTAAGATTTCCACCAAATTTAATACAAAAAAGATTATTGCTAAAGCAGCTATGTAATTTACATGCAACTTTTTCAAGCAGGTGACTTTTAGAGGTGTGAATGTATTTTGTGAAGGTGTTGAAGAAACAAATTATTGTTTATTTTGTGCAGATAATGTTCATTTACCTTTCTAATTTTAGAAGCTGAATAGTAAGGAAACAAGCGTTACCTATGTCTCATACATGGGATGAGCAAACCAATCTGGCTTAATAGCTGTGCATAAACTCTGTGCTTTAATGACTTGTGGCTTGGTTGTTGATGTGTGATAATGCGCAATTTGTGTAGCTTCCAAAATAATGGAAACATTCATAAACAGTTACTGAGCTGGGATATCTAGAGCTTACAAGCTGTATTTGTCAATAGTCCTGTGCATGTACTTAACTGTCATTTTCACTGAGCTTGGTAAGGAGTGGGAGATGTCAAAAAGTTTATTTTGTTTAATTTTGCTAATACTGTACCCTCAACACTGGACAGCTTACACAATTTATGCACAAGAATTAACAAAAGAATGTCAAAAAGGCTTTCTTAAAAGCTGCCCTGATAACTGCATCTGTCTAAGATCAGTAATAGATGAAAATCAGACCAATGCCATTCTTAGTCTCCCTTTGCAGAATGCTAAATGATCTGGGCTGTATCAGATCAAGCCAGTTGTTAGCCTCACTCCTGGAGAGCATTTCCTAACAGGAATGGAAACATCTTTTCTGGTTGTACCAGAGGTTTGAGGGAGCTGGGTATTATTTCAAGAGGGGAAAAACAAGCTTTTACAGCAATATTCAAGACCTTTACAGCAATTAATTTACAGTTCTAGAACTTTAATTAGTAGGTTATGTATATTCCTAAGCAGTGATGCAATGTTAGCTCCGTATTTTACCCCATAGGATATTTGCTTCCCATGAGGTGGTAACAAGTGGAATCAATTAGTCAGTATTAGTAATGAAGAAGAAAGTAGAAGGTATGCAAGAGTTGTAGAAATAATTAAAATAAAATAGCCACATTCCGTTGCATGGCAATACTCAATATTATTATTTTAAGGTTTAGTTGTCTTGATATGGTGTTATGATAAGCATTCAGCAAAAGATAATGCTTACACATAAGCAGAGAGGCTGGTATTGTTTACCTCATTTGATAATGTTTTCCCCCAGGAAGACAGAGACTTAACTGCTGTAGTCAGACACGGGCAGTTCTTAACCTCTTTTTTGACCAATTGTGAAGCTTTTCTTATAATCCTGTGCTAATTACTCATTAGAAATGGCATTCCAGTATTTGTGAAATTGAGAAGATGGATATGTCAGCAAAATTCAGAAGTCATGCCTCTTCATCCTCAAGCAAATGTATTAAAAATAGGCGTGGGCTTAATGTAGAGAATGAAAACACCTGCAAACCCAATAGCTTTCAGCAGAGAAAACAGGTTAGATACAAAGGTAGTTGATGACCTCCGTCAGCAGAAAAGTAATACATAGTAGTTGGAATCTTGCAAGCATTGTTTTTCTGGCCTGATTTTGCTGGGGGCAAAAGGTTGGCAAGATGAAATATATGAACATATAATTTATCTTTTGCTTCTGTCCTTACAGTAGTTTGTACATAATCCTGCTGCTGCGCCTAAATTTTAGGATGAACAAAGTAAAGGTGAAGAGATGAAACATGCTACAACAATCAAGATCGCTTCAAAGGGAAGCCAACAGTAGCTGTTGGTAAAGGTCTCTTCTTTCACTCAATTTCTGTTTTCCATTTCTTCAGCTGAGACTGTTTCACCTCAGAGCAACAATGGCACTGCAGTCTGAGCCAAAAATATTGGCTCAGATTTTCTCCGCATAACAGCTGAAGTCCTGCTTTTGAAAGACCTACGACTGAAATGAAATCACAAAATGAAATGGGAATTAATTTGTGGTGCGTTTGGGCAGACAAAACTACATAATATAATGGGTACAGAGTTCTACGAATGAGTCTGTTTTGATCAGGTGTCTAATTCCTGCCTATCACACTAACCTGTGTTCAAATCAAATCGTCTTCATAAGGGGGAAGAACTAGTTTAGATGTGTCATGGCAAGGACGAAGCGTCAATCAAACGAACGTATTTAACTGCCTAAACAGTTCTCGTGGTTAATCGGATTCAGAGAATTTGGTGCCATCCTGCCACCTAGTTGAATTGTCTAGAAACAATATTACTCATTTCCAGCCCTAGTCTTGGTTTTGGCTTCTTGCATAGCTTTTGGAGGAAGAAGGGCAATACTGTTCCTTCACCAGTGACCTAAGTGCAGCATCACTGACAGATAAATATTTCAGTTTTTTAAAATTTTTATATATATTTTAAACCAAGGGTGAAATAGAAACTTCTGTGGTTTCTTTGACAGCTACCTGATGGGGATGTTCTTGTGCAGTTCAATAGTTAGTGTGTGGTGCACTGAGGTGGGAAGTCTATGAAGGAATTAATACTAAACTCTTTCTTTACATAAAGAATGGTCTTATTAAAAATTATTTGAATACCTTTATTACAAAAAACTGCAAACCACACTCTCTTTTCACGAATGAGGATATGATTGGACCAACAGTACTGCTGTAAACCTGGCATAAAAGGGTATCCTAAAAGGGAAATACTAAGTCCACTTGGGTGTTGCAAACCTATTGTGTTTTGCATAGCAGGAAAAAAAAATCAGCATATGGTTAGGGGACCAAGTGTTGTATTTTCAAGACGTTAATCCTTGTGAGTGTTTTAGGACCCATAATTATTGTATTGAAATTGAAGATGTGAAGGAAATCTTTTAAGTTTCTGATTCAGCAGTGTAAGAGGGAGGGTTCACCAAATAGCTAATTACTATTGATTTCTTTAAAAGTTTTGTAGAGGAGACACTTGGCAGCATGCAGAGCATGGTTGTTGAGAAGTGTGTACATGAGTATTGTCTCCCTTTGTACAAGCATCAAAAGACTTACAGCATTGCTTTAGTGAGGTGAAAGGAAAATTTCGTGCCTTGCAATGTCAAAACCTATTACATCAAAACCAATTTGTTTCTCTGTTCTATAAAGTATACATTTTTTTAACTTTTCCATCAAAACACTTGTGTTCACATAGCAGTTCTTCATTTCAGGGTCAGTGAAGGAGCAGTTAGAATTTCCATCAAAAACTGTGTTCTTCATGGTTTGTTCCTGTACCTCAGCTTATAATTTCTGACGTGTATTTTGCAAGCTGTTATTCGTAATCAATGTAACTTAATGAAAATGCATGAACACAGCCATCTCTTGATATCCTGTAAGACATCAAGCTGGAGTTAACAGGCAACTAAGATTAATTTTATCTCTGGGTCCTGGTTTGTATTTGTCTACATTTAATCTATATTGCAAAACAGAAATTGGAAAACAAAATATAAGGAAAAACTGTTATATGAAGCCATCTAAATCAGAGTTTGTGGGTAATGATGGTAGGGTGAAGTGACCTCGAAAGGTCCAACCTTAATGATTGCGATTATTATTTTTTCCTTTTTTTTTTTTTTAATTTGATTTTTTAGGTTCATGAGTTGGATCTTGAAGCTGATAGTTTTAATTTGGTTTCTTGGAGCTTCACTAAGACTAGTCAGTTCTGAACACTGATGGTTATGACTGGACCAGTTTGTAGAAATTAAAAGTGTGTGTGTGTAAGTTTCTTGAAAGCTTGTTAAGGGAAGTGGCAGAAACATGACCGTAATCTAATCCTAAAATGATAGGTACAGCTAGTTCTTCTTTTAAACTGTTGTAAGCCGTCAGCTTCCTTGATTTCAATATGCAAATGCCTTCTTCCAGGTGACTAATACCAATCTATAAAATGAGTTTTGGGATTTTTGTTTCGGGATGAGGTTTGCAAGTGTTCTTCCTACAGAGTAATTCCTCACCTGTTGTCATAATTCTCTTCCAGTTCTACACCAAATTATTGCACTTAAGACAGTTAAGGCCTGACTGGAATAAAGGAAATGTTTTTGTAGGAAACACCTGTATTGCTGGATGATTACTTCAAACAGCAATCCTTCTAGGCAAAGAGAAGTAAACTAAAGGGGAAGTGATAGATGGGAAAAAAAGGCAAGGGAAAGAAGTATAGGGGAGTCCAGTTTTGTCCAGTGATCTCAATCTGATGTTTGCATAACTAAAAACAGTGCTACGTGCACCTGCAGTTCAGTAAATACTAAATCCTGTGTTCATTATTTCCAGTTCTAGCTTCTTTAGAGACCAGGATTCTTTCTGTCCTCTGCAAAAGACGCTACTGTGTTTTTAGAAACAATGGGCTGTTTTAGGAACTTACATAATAAACATGCCTTGACTGAATTCTCCATCATTTGGGAATATGTCCCAACATGTAACTAACTAATTATCTTCCTTTCTCTCCCCTCCCCCATTTTTAAACCTTGGAAAAAATCTGATTATGTGGTCAAATGTGATTTTTCAAGTGTGAATCTGGATTTAATTTGCGTACACTGCTCCTGAATGCTTTAATATGTGGAAGGATCCAGTTAAATTGTGTATGGTTTTTTTATATGCTGTCTCTTCCAAACCTTGAATTAAAATTAAAGGGATGTTAACATCATGTTATTTGGGAGTGAGTATGAAGAACCTTTGATTACAGAAGTTCAGTAAGTTTTTATAGAAATTACATTGAATAATGACATTGGGTTACATGAGCAACAGCCTGCAAGTAAAAGTTTAATGAGTTTTTCAATTTTAGAAGGTAACAGTAATCTAAATTGAAGATGTCTTTCAGTAGTTTTGTTCACTCCTTAATGTAATAAGATTGTTAGGCAAGATGTAGAGTAGCAAAGACTAAATGTCCTATGAATATATATATATGTTTTTCTAAACGTAAGCTTCTAAATCTCCCTTTTTTGTGTGTTTGCATATTTCCCTTATCTACGGAATTTTTGCGTGTACCTCCTAAGTTCCAAAACCTGGTACTGCTACCTGCAGAACTTGTAATTTTTAAAGCACCTCAGAAGCCAGGACTCAGTTTCAGGAGATATGATAAAACTGAAATTTAGTAGAACTTGATCTGTTAAGGATTGTTTAAAAAAAAAAAAAAAATTGGGAAAAGCAAGGTTATATTTTAGAACTATAGTATGATTTATTCCTAGATTAGTACATTTACAAGGTGTGTGAGACTGTTGTAGTAAGGTCGACAATTCTTTCAATGCTCTGAAATGCTGTGTGGTAGACATAAAACTCAATTAAACTTAAGTGGAAGATGTTTGTGAGCTGTGATTACGCACATATCTGATTATGAAGTATGCAGCTTGATTTTTAGATGTGCATAATACACAAGTCTTTCTTTTTAGAACTGCAAATTAACTTGTGATACTTCTCTCTAGCAATCAGCTTTAAGAGGGAAGTTCATCGTAGTGTGTGGTGGAAAAGGGCAGATGAAGAACAACGAAAGTGCTGAAAGAACCAGAATTTTGTGGTGGCAAGCCTGATTTCTTGCAAAAGAGTGCATTTTACTGCTAGAAAGATGATAGCAGCTCAAGGGGCATAGATATGAAGTGACAAGTCATGAGACAGTTTGGCATTAAAAAAAAAAACCCCTATGGCTTGCTTGTATAGTTTTATCTGCCCTTGGTTCCAATAACTAACATTTTTTTTCTTCATTGTTACAATTTATTTTTAAGCAGTTATTTTGTTGTGTTTAAAAACCACTGAACTGAAGTTTAGAGGCTTTGGCTGATACCTTAAGTAATAATTATTTATTGAGTTGAGAAAAAGCTTTTCCATGATAATTTTAACACTCTATATAGTTTGCTTCACCGTTGTGTTTATTTTTAGTAAATCCCAGCATGTAGTAGAGAAATTAAGAATCCTTGCCTTGGCTCATACTAATATTTCTCATTCAGAAATAATAGTAATTTTTAATTTAGTATAAAAAGAATAGCAAGTGTGTCTTGAGGCTGTGAATCAGTTTTCTTTCTTTGAAGAGATTACAGTTCAGCCGCTTTAACTTAGACAAGATTTGGCCAGTACATGCTTTAGCTTGCGCTGAAAATGCGCGTGCTTTAGTCAAGGTGATGGGGATCGCGGTGCTGTGCCATGCTGTCGAGGAATGCTCTAGCTGAGGAATTGGAGTTTAAAGCTCTAGGTCAAGCCTTTGTTTTGAAGTTGCTGGAATTTGGAAATACCTGCTGTGCAGAGGGTGGAATGCATACTCTGGTAATTCTCTTCTTTATTCTGTATATTCTTAGGAGAAAAGAATATAAAAAGCAGGGAATTGACAAGAAGTAGTCTTACTCTCTAAAAAAGAGTAGGAATTGCATGATTGGAAATCCTAGGTGAAAAAGCTTAACTTTCTCTTAGCCCAAATATTTACACTGAGGGTTATTATCTAAAGGGCATCAGCTGAATAGTTAGGTAATCAGATATGGGTTTGTTTTGATGAGATCATCATTGATCAATATTTGTTTTAAATCTAAATGTAACATAGGTAGTTTGAGCAACACATGGAGAGGCAGGCCTTTTTACGTTTCTTTTTTCTTCTTCCGTTTCTTTTTTCCTCTTCTGTTTTGTTCTTTTTTTTTTTTTTTTGAGAATGGAGCTATTAGTAATTGTTTCGGTGTACTATCCAGTGTTGTAATGTACCTCCATTGGCTGTAATATATTTTCAGGATGTATTTTTTAACCTATTTAGCAGTCTCACACACCACTCCATGTAGGTTGTTTGCTAGCACCTTAGACTGATGTTTCAGGAATAGCTGCCTGAGGCCTTTAGGAACGTCAGTGGAGTGGTGGGCTAAATCAAAGAGTAGCAGTAACCATATTGGACACCTTATACATTCCAGGGATTGGGATGACTTTCATCTAATGATTTCCATTCTAAAAGACCCTTCTTTGTCAGCCTTGTACTACTGTAAGTGTTTACACTCCTAGTCACGGATGATGAGTTTTACTGCAGTGGTTGTACATCAACCACACTCACTGTAGGAATTTGAACTGTGTTGGTGTTCACCGAGAACAAGTTCTGCATCATGAATTTGAAACCCGCGAAGAGTTTAATGGGACTCATGTTTCTCGTGACACTTCCTCAGGGCTTTAGATAGATGTGGTAAGGCTTTACATTTATTCAGATTGCCAAGTAATTAGAGTCAAGTGAATTTAATTGTTTATATTTTAATACTTTGGTATTAGTGAAATGCCAGCTTAAGTTCAATGTGATGTTACGTGCCTTAGCTTTTTATGGATTGTCTTACTGTTTCATTGGCAAAAATTAGCTGTAATAATGGAGCTATTAGATATTTATTATCCTGCTGTTTTTAAATATTAAAAATTTCTGTTGTAAAATCCTACAAATTGAGGAGTTGTGAACTGTGACAAGAAAAAGGGTATTGTGACTTGAGGCAGAGTAGAACAGGACTTTTCTACAATGCTTTTGCTTCCATAGGAAGCTCATGCAAGCTTCCACACTGTCACTGAAAGATATAAATGCAAGTTAATCTAAATTCAGTGCAAATTAAATTTTCTTTAGGAAATTGGACTTTTGAATATTTATTTTTTTAATTCGCTTTTTTGTTCTTTTACCCCCAGATAAGTTTTTGTTGTTGTTGTCAGGTTTTGCTAAAGCATTGAGTTAGGAATGGGGAATGAAGTAACCAGCTGTTAGTGAAGGGCTGGTGCAGATAGTGATTAGAGAAAAAGGAAGAAAAATAACCTCAGTGATACTTTTTCTCTGATATACTAATTCCTAAAATGTGATAACTAATGCTACTGCACACATAGAAAGACCTGAGTCTTATTTTAATAATTAATCCTAAAATATGAGAAGTCTAGAAATCTTCTACCTAAGACCGTAAAAGGAAAGAGAGCGAGTACAGGTTTGTCAAGTAAACAAACTAAACCTGTGTAAGGGGAGACTTATCTAGAATGTCCCAATGAATATATATGGTTTACAAGACATTAGATGGTAGAGGATGGAAATAGTTCAACTTGCTACACTTCTTTCATCCCTGGATAGAACTGGGAGGTTGGAAGGAGGAACAGGCAGCTTCTGATGTTCCCAGAGTCTGGTTTATATAACACAGAAACTACTTTTACTGTAGTATTACTTAATGTCCTGCCAGCAATGTTGCTTTGAATCATGAGTATTCTTAACACTAGTTTAACAATTCCACAGGGCATGTTAATTAATCCCCCAACCTGTCTGACAGCTGCACTAAGGCAGCTGTGATTTTTATGCTAAAATATTAAATACATTCAACTTGCTGCTATTTAGCAATGAGAATGTAAATTTTCTGATCTCTGTTCTCTTTTCAGATTTGGCAGTCTGAACTTGTCAAACCACAGTTATGATTTTTTTTTTTAAAGTTACATTTTAGAAGGCAAACAGATGGCTTTTAGGTGATATGGCTGTTCTGTGCTGAACTGATAGTTTATACAAAAACAGTTGACATCTAACATTTACCTAGATGCCGAATCAAAGCTGTATGATGGACTTGTTAAACCATTACTTTCTGATAAATGATAGGGTGATTGTTTTGAACTTACTTTAAAAAGCTGTTTTAGAGATAATTAAGTGTCTTCTACATCTTTTAAATTATCTAGCTGCTTGAATGTTCCTTGCCTTGTTTTACCATTGGGGTGGGGGGGGGAAATGGATGATTTTCACATGTACAGTAAAATACACTTAACCGTACCACTGTATCTTAGCTTTTTAAACACACCTCTTACTCTCTTCTGCTCTGGAGGGTAGTTTCTTAGGTACACCTAGGAAAGGGTGTACCAAAGTAAAAAATTTTATTTCAGTGCAGAAATCCAGTTTCCATGAATTTTTCTCATTGCTTCAAATATTGCAAGTAGAAATTAAAATTTAACCTCTTGAAGTTTTCATTTTGAAATAGTATGCTAAACCAATCAATTTATAATCTGGTTAAGTGATCATGACTGGAATGTTTGAAAAGAAAGATATGTTTCCAGTCTGCTGCAACAAGATACTAAATCAAACAGATGGCTCAGGGACAGACAAGCTGCTGTTTTGAAAGGTAAATGAAATCTGTGCTGCGTATGTGAGATGCAGTGGTTTGACTTGTAGCACGCTTAGCTGTCTTCTGCCAGAAACAACTCGGGCATCTCTAAGTGTTTCCATTGATATTGTAAGTGCTACTCCGGGTGATGTTTAATCTGGAGTGGTTAGAGCTGTGTGACTTGTTCTTTTCTTCCCCGCTACCTTTTGAATTGTCTTTTGTCTTTTTAGTTTTGTTTCTGATCAAACAAGATGATCTTTGTGTTAAGCATGTTTCTATCTCAGCAGGACTAAGACTGGTAGAAGAAAAGCCTTTCATGACAAGTTTTGACTGCTCTCTCTGCCTCGGTGTACTAACTGAAAAATAACATCATATTTTGTAGGGATTTGGAATGTTTTGGAATTAAAAAAACCCTGGAGATCCAGTCAAGTCATAGGAGAAAAAAACAAACAAAAAAACCCCAGTGAGCTCTCCCTATTCAGAGCGCTCATGGAGTGAGGCAATAACATTCAATGAATAGAATGGTATCCAGGCTTAGATATTAAAAGAGGTATTTAACTTCAGAAGTTATATAACAAACCTAACTTGCTGCAAAGTACCAGCTTATTTTGGTTGATATTTAGCCTTTTTTCCATGCATGTGAGTGTGACTTTTACCTAGAGACGCTATTGCAATGTCAAGAAGTATTTTTTTAATTCTGACTTCTAAAAATGAATTTATGAAAAATGATCTGTTTTTTTCCAGCTACACGGTTCCTTTTTAACAGTAACCTATGCCTTCCTTAAGTTTGCTCCCTTTTTAATCACTAAACAAGGATTTGTGGAGGGCCAGTGCAATACTTTGTGATATCTACCTATTGCTATCTTGTTCATCCTGCCAGGAAACCTAAAGGGAGGGAATGCATAGTCTGGCAGTATTATTTTTGGATTAGTTGGCAAATGAAGAGTTGCAGGTACTTTTGATGCCCTACAGAATGCTACCTCTCCACAGTACCATGGGAATAGTAAAGACTTTCTCACTGGCTTCAGAATAGCCCTGTTACATACAGGTTCTTCTACCTGCTACACTGACACAAATGAGTAATACAATCAGATTTCAGGAAATAATGATCTCTAAAGTTTATTGAACTCAAAAGGTATTTCTTGGGAACTCCATCAAGTATCAAATGACATGCGCATGTTTCTTTTAGAAAACTTTTAAAAATATTACTACAAGTGGAAAAATGCCATCCTTTTCCTTCTGCCTTCCAACCTGTCCCAGATCTGCAGGTAACATTTGGAGCTTTCTTTTCTTAGTGCATGGTTAGAAGAAGGGAATGTGGAATAGACTTTTGCAGCCCAGTCCTGGGTTAGTTCAGAGCAACTGTGAGTTCAGTCTCTTGGAGATCTTGTCTGAGTAAAGGGATAGTGAAGCAGCACAGTGCTGTACATCACAGTCTCCAAATTAATACAGCCCTCCTGATGCATCATGTGTTGTGGTGTGACCTTTGTATTTGGACTTACTCAGGGGAGTGCTGGCCATGCAGCTTTTCTTGCCAGAAATATTTCCCATGGGGATAGACAATTATATTTATGTTCTTGCAGAGCATTTATGAAGTAGTTTGACAGTATTTCTGACTTTTGTTTTTATCCGAGTCCTCAAGGTTGAAGTGAACTTCAGTTTCCAGATTGACCAGTGTGTGGAATTTCTTTGTAGTTTATTGCCTGATTACAAGTGTAGAATCTTCTGGTCCTGTGCTGGTGAAAGAGACTCAAACCTCCTGACTCACAATATTGTCCTCACCTAGGACTTGTTATCTATATGTTTCCTCAAGGCCACTCATGATTTTGTACCCTCTCTCACTAGCCTATAGTCTTTTACAGATTGGAGAGTCTTAATGCGTTAAGTCACTTTATGTATGGAAGGTGTTCTGTACTCTTTGATCATTCTTGTTGACCTCTGTAACTCTTTTCTGAATCTGCTTACTTTTTTTTTTTTTGAGAGGGAGGGAGATTAAAGGGGAAGGGAATGATCAGAACTGTGCCCAGATGCAGCCTATCAGACAATGTGTATTTTATAGCTTTTTTTTCTCTCCCAAAATAGTTATGCTTGTACATTTTGGATTTCCAGTTAATTCTTTTGTCCTTCTTTTCTTTTTGTTTGTAATGTGAAAACGCAACAGGTAACAGATCTGACAGGAATAAGGAGAGACATTGAAGTTGTTTCTTAGTGTTTCTTCTAAATCGAAAGCTTAGTTATTCTGCCTTGAACAAGGAGAAGCCTACTTCGGTGTGCTTTAAAATACACGCTGCCCTGTTTAGACTAGAACTCTGCAGCGTGCCAGCGAAGGGGCGGTAACATCTGTGCTAGCCTCAGTGCCTAAAACCTTGAGAGTTCCAGCAGGAAAACAGAGGCTGGGAACTCTTCCTTCTGCAAGGCAAAGGATTTTATTTCCAGTAAGACAGTGAAATGTAGTATGATTATGGGATAAGTATGCGAACACTTGTGTTAGAGCTTGTGAGCTTGTCTGCTGTAAACGAGATATTTTTAAGGCTGCTGATTACTCTGAGCTGAATGATGACACTTCTTACAATGTTTGAATCTCCTCAGGGATGTAGTTCTTTTGAAAATCAGATACAAGGGTGCTTTCTAAAACACCGCTTTTGAAGAAGTTGAGGCTTATTTATTGTGGAGAGTATATACATATTTAGAGAGACAGTGCTTAATATTAAACTGCTAAAGTTGAAACATTTGAAGATCTCTTCCATTATCCTGAAGTTTTAACATAAACATTTTAGTCATGATTTCTCTGCTGTCATAAAAAATGGAAGTCAGACTTATTTTCTGAAAGATCTCTCATAACAGAGGGACTTGCATGCTTAAAAAGATTAAATATTTATTTTTCCCTCGTCAGTTCCTGACGTTGTGTTTCTTGCAGTAGAGTCGATGTAAAAAATAAGCAGCTGTGAATCTTGTTCTCTGCCTGTCTCCATGGTAGTGAAGTATTTTAGATTGGTATGTCCATCTCAGTCTTTGTAACAATGCCATCCTTTTTTTAATACTAGCTATTTTTTTATCCTCAGTGGTGAGATTCAAACAGTATATGGACTTGCAGTTTTTACTCTACCGTGTAATAGTTGGGAGCACTCTTCAGTGTGTCAGAAAAAGAAATAACTGGTGTAATTAAGACCTATTCTGGTTTGATTACTTTGTGTGTATAGAGAAAAAGGTCAATCTGTTTTTTGGTATTTTTTAAGATGTAGGAAATAAAAAAAAAAAAGAAAAAAAGTTCTGTATTGGAAGAGCAGAGTTTCTTCCATGAAGGTATGAACTATGCTTCAAAAGTAACATGTATCTTCTGTCAGATTTCTGAATTTAAGGAAATCATAAAATAATCTGGGTTTAAAACTCTGGATGAACTAGTCATATCTCCTTTTGCTAACGTGGAATGTTGTACGTGTATTTGTATGGTAATGACAGCAAGCGCCTTCCATACCCACGGGCTCAGTAGTATGATCCAGGCTTCAACATTTCTACTGATCTGGTAGTAATTAATTAGAATATACATCAGAGAAGAATATACTTCCCAGCCCTGCAACACTTCAAAGAAATATGTTTGGTGACTTGTCTAATCTGACTTGTCCACAAAGCAGACGTATTTGAGAATGAAGTGATTTAATGATTGGCAGTGAAATAATCTATTGTGAATTTATTTTAGCAACAGCAGTAAAAAGTGTGATCTTTTTTTGTGAAATACTTTTTATCAGACAGTAGGTCAAAGCCACTTCTTTGCAGTAGTGGACAATATAAAAACTAGGACATTTATCACTGAACACTTATGTAGCAACCTCTTCCTATCAGCAAGTCTTACTCTAGATACAAAGTATTTTAAGTTGCTGGGAGAGGTTTTGGACAGCAGTATCAAAAGATGATGGTTATCCTCTAAATTTAGATGGGCATTGTTGCAAATCAACAATACTTTATAACATAAAAATTTAAATCAGGTCGTATTTATAGTAGAAGTATGGCCCGTAAAGAAAACCAGACATGCCGCTCCAGTTGCAAGAACATAAGGAACTGAATACAAAAGAGCTAGCTAATAATTGATGAAATTTTAGCAGTACTTTAAAAATACTTTGAGTGTGGCAATGGACATATTTAAAGATGACTACTAAGCTTATGCATAGACCAGATACTCTGGTAGCTGTATTTTGGGAAGTATTAAGAGGCTTTTATAGACAGCCATCTCACATGAGATGTTTTAAGAGGTGGGTGCTGCACTGCTCGAGTGAAGTATTGTCATTGTAAATGCTTGGTCTTTAGCACAGCAAGGACCTTATCATGATTGAGGGCTAAGGGAGCTGCTGTAGTAAAGTGATTGGTAATACAGTAATCTGCTTTATTAGAGACCTTCTGTAATGACAACATCAAACAGGCTAGAATTTGACTTGTTTCTTATGCACCGGCAGAAGCTGAACCCTAGATGCTGTTCATACCTCTTAAATCCTTTTACATGTAGGTAATGTGAGACCTTTTAATTTGTTCAAGATTTTTAGTGATTTCTAACTAGAAGAACTGTTTTACAGCAGAGCTAGAAAACATTTGTGACGTACGGAACTGGGAAAGAAAGAGAAAATGGAGTCTAAAAGAGATCATATTAATTTAAATTTGTTTCTAACATTGCAGATTTTTCTTCTCGCCTGTCCTCCATGTCGGATTGCAATGATTCTCTTCAGGTAATGCCTCTTCTTTACTATATATGTCTGCTTGCATAATGTATTTTAGAAGTTGATCACAGCTTAAGTCATAAAATATTAAGATATATATCCAATTGGAAAGACCTATTGGTTGGATTGAAAAATGGTCAGTGCTTCAATTGTGGATATTGAGCCACGTACCCTTGGTTCTTTTGTACTGGTGGTTTTGGCCTCGCTTAGCAGAGTGAATTAGCTTACTAACAGATGAGAATGCAGGCATCTTTCTATGGATTAACATACAGGCTTGTGTAATTCATGTCATGTGCCTTGTACCTTTTTATTATCCTCACTAAAAATTAGTAATTGGGCTTCACTGAAGGCCGTACATACAGTATGGGTCTAGTTTTAAAATGATGGATATATGTTAAATAGTGAAAGCAAATTCTTGTAGACTTGAGTATTTCTCAAACCTATGCAATCTTTTCTAAAATACCATGTATTGTGCAGGAAGCTTGTGTTGGTTTTGTGTGGCAAGGTTTTGGCAGCGGGGGGGCTACAGGGGTGGCTTCTGTGAGAAGCTGCTAGAAGCTTCCCCTGTGTCTGACAGAGCCAATGCCAGCCGGGTCCAAGACGGACCCGCCGCTGGCCAAGGCCAAGCCAATCAGCGCCTCTGTGATAACATATTTAAGAAAGAGAAAAACAGTTAGAGAGCGCTTTTGCAGCCAGAGAGAGGAGTGAGAAGATGTAAGAACATCTGCAGACACCAAGGTCAGTGAAGAAGGAGGGGGAGGAGGTGCTCCAGGCGCCGGAGCAAGATTCCCCTGCAGCCCGTGGTGAAGACCATGGTGAGGCAGGCTGTCCCCCTGCAGCCCATGGAGGGAGGATGAGGGGGTGTAGCGATTCCACCTGCAGCCCGTGGAGGACCCCACGCCGGAGCAGGTGGAGACACCTGAAGGAGGCTGTGGCCCCGTGGGAAGCCCGCGCTGGAGCAAGCTCCTGGCAGGACCTGTGGATCCGTGGAGAGAGGAGCCCACGCCAGAGCAGGTTTGCTGACAGGACTTGTGACCCCGTGGGGGACCCACGCTGGAGCAGTTTGCTCCCGAAGGTCTGCACCCCGTGGAGGAGACTCACGTTGGAGAAGGCCATGAAGGACTGTCTCCTGTGAGAGGGACCCCACGCTGGAGTGGGGGAACAATGAGTCCTCCCCCTGAGGATGAAGAAGCAGCAGAAACACCGCGTGAGGAACTGACCGTAACCCCCACTCCCCGTCCCCCTGTGCCGCTGGGGGGGGCGGAGGTTGAAGCCGGGAGTGAAGTTGAGCCCGGGAAGATGGGAGGGGTGGGGGGAGGTGTTTTAAGATTTTGGTTTTATTTCTCATTCCTCTGCTCTGTTTTGCTTAGTAATAAATAAGATGAATTCCCTCTCTAAGTTCGGTCTGGTTTGCTCGTGATGATAATTAGAGAATGATCTCTCCCTGTCCTTATCTCGACCCGTAAGTTTTACCTTTTCTCCCCTGTCTAATGAAAGAGGGGAGTGATAGAGCGGCTCTGGTGGGCACCTGGCCCTCAGCCAGGGTCAACCCACCACAAAGCTCTAATGGACTACTGCAGTAGAGCCTAGTAGGTAGCTATGGAGTGTAACTAGTCATGGTGTGGGGAGGGTCACGGGGCTTCCCGGCCAGGATGGTAATCAGGAATGGCTGCAGCTGCCACCATGACAGGTAACTCGGCTCCTTCTTGTCTTAGTCTAGGCAGTGACTGGAAAAACGATGCTGGGGGCATGCCTCTTGAATTATTTTGGAATTGTGACTGGTTGGCTGCAACTTTTTCCTGCTGTTCCTTATTTGGGCAGGGAATAGGCTGACTGCAGAGATACTGTGTTAGCATCCTCATCTCGGAGAGTGTGAAAAGTGGGTCTGGTGTCCAGGAGATCCTGGATTGACTATGCATTTGCATAAGTCTGGTTGCAGAGCAGAGGCCACAATATTTGCTGTTTTTCAGAATGAGCCTTTCTGTTTTTGAACACCTTGACAGTGTATAAATTATGTTTGAAAAACTTTTGAAATTGTAATACCTTTCCCCCCTCAAGTTACTCTTAAACTTCTGGCAGTTTGACAGGCAGTGGTTGCAGACAGTTTATTTTTTACTTTGTGTCTTATGTAAACTGAAACAGTACTGATTCTATTTTTGTGTTCTTGTGATGCAACAGTGGTTCAGAAAAAGATGGCTAAAAGCTATGCAAAATACAGTATTATTACACTACTTCCATACCTTATTCTTTACTTAGGGCTTGCTGTTGCATTTTTACAAATGTAATTTTTCTTAAGGGACTTCTTCCAAATTCCTGAACCTTTACTTTGAAGCTGTGTGTTTATAGAGTTAGGCAGGAGTAAAAACCTTTATCAAATATGCCATTTTAAGCTCTGAAAGATAAAAGAACAGCAAAATTCCAACTGTTTAGCAGCTTGCATCATGAACAGGATTAATACAAATGGACAGTCCAGACTCCTAGGAATCCAGAGCTCATTATAGAAAGCAATCCTCTAGGAAATTATTTAAGTGTGTATTTAAAGAGAGGTTTTTGTTCTGGTTACTGCATTTAACAGAGTCTGGTTATTGCATTTAACAGTGGCTTTATTCAAATTCAAGCTAAAAGAATTTTAAGTCTCTTCCTACCTTTTATTGAAGAGATAGTACATAAAATATGTGAAAACATTTCATTTTATTTCCATCTGTGAAAATTATATCACATCTCTCTTCTAAGGTTGCAGATGCATATGCTGAATGGGGCCCTCTTGGCATTGCTGTTTCCTGTTGTTAATACGCGCCTGGTGAGTGTACTGTACTTTTCTTCCTCCTTTTTTTATTTATTTCTGAAAGATTTTCTTTGGAAAGATGTTAGACCTTTGCTTTGGTTGGCCTTTTAAAGTTCATTTTAACCAGGCTGTAGATTCCTGGTACAGGTCACTACAATGGAGCCAAAATACCAATCTTGGATTTTTTTGTGTTTATAAATCAATGCTAAGCTAACACTGCTGTATTCGATGTGTCAGTTCCATCCTAGCCTTTAAACGGAGGGAAAACATAATGGCTTTGAAAGAGGCTTTTGTAGATTAGTGTTGTGGTCTGTGGTCAAAATTCAGTTTCAGGATTTTCAGCCTGTAAATGTAAGATTCCTCAGGCACAGAAAATACCAAATGTTGTTGGTGGCTGTCACCCCTCTCCTCCAAGATTAGGCACAGCAGGTTTCTTTTTTCCATCCAAGTTTTCAAATCTGCTATAAAACTCCTGTCTCCTGGATGAAAATTTAGCCTATTGGTGTCCCTAGGTTTAAGAATCTTACTATCAAGAGTTAATGTTAAGGAAAGTTATCCTGAGTCTGAGCCATATGAAATATTTCTAAGGATTATTTTTAAGAGCTGTTATGCATCCATATGTAGCGTGTGTCTGTATATGCATATATGCCTACATGCTTGTTCATTTTCTGTCATTTGACTTATTTGTGAAAATCTGCAGTTATTTACATGTCTGTTTTAAGATAGAGTTTGCTTAAATTTATCTGCTTACATGTTTATGGTGTCTGGATAAAGTACTCGTATCTATATCCATATAGCATGGGAATTAATGATATTAACAAAATTGTTCTGGGCTTCAGACTCTGTTACAAATCTCATTAGTGGCTGTTCATTTGCAAATCTTGACTGTCTTAATAAGATTAAGTATAAAAATCTGCATCTGTATTGAACTTTATGGATGATACCCTGTGTTCATTGGCCACACTGGTAGCTAGGAGACCTGAAAACTGCAGTTTTATTGTCGGCTTGTAACTGGTTTCCTTTTTCCCCCTCTTTAAGACTATAAAATTTTGCACTGAGACACAGTTTAGTTATTCGAGAGAGGATAATACATCTTTAGGCTTTTACATGTTAAAAGTAATCTTCCATAAAGCACGACACACGCATGCACAGGAGGTTGGATCATATTTTTCAGATTTCACTGGATTTAGTGGTATAATAACCCTAGAGTTCTTTCAAGATATATGTTGCCCTTCCTAATCTGGTAACTACGCATATTCTTTTCTATACTATAACAGCTTATGTGCAGTTTGCATTTATGTTTCAATAAAACCTGATACTACTGAAGGGGCATCAAATGAATAAAACAACTGGTTTGTGCTGATAAGGAGAACTTTTTGTATTTTGTATTTCAAACTATCTAGTTTTTAAGTAAATATAAACTTTAGTGTAACAAAATTTATTTTTCCAGATAACCTTTTAAGAATAAAAAGTTTGAAATATTTAATAAATCGTTAACTTG
Source organism: Balearica regulorum gibbericeps (assembly GCF_011004875.1). Lineage (NCBI taxonomy): Eukaryota > Metazoa > Chordata > Aves > Gruiformes > Gruidae > Balearica > Balearica regulorum. The sequence goes on from NC_046194.1 coordinate 20,412,870, forward strand.
TATTTTCTCTGCCATTATCATAGATCTCATTCATATTAGGGCAGTGGTGATTAAACAGGAAAAATACAGGCTACTCGTACAATTCTCCCCTTAATTAGGGATAGAGAAGCCAAAGGATAATGTCCAAGAGCAAATATTTTTGGAATAAATACAACTTAGGATATTTTTGGCCTAACAGCTGCTTGCTAGGCTGTTCCCTTTTCAGTGTTTCTTCTGGCACAAGATAATGTGGGTGATGTTTTATAGCACTCCTGCTCTGACCCAGATTCTCTCTTGGTAGACACACGTTCAGCTCTGCAACTGTCATTGTAGTTGTTTACACTGACGTCCTGAAAGCAATAAATGTCTCTTAACTTAGTAGGCAGTTAAAAAAAATTGCAATAATTTTGTGTTGTGCTGTCTGCTCTGTTTGCTAGTGTCTAAGTGAAAAACTTTTGATTCAGTCAAGAATTATTGTGTCTCTATGCCTTAACTTTTTAATTTCGGTTTTATCATGTTTTAAGACATGTATTTTGTCTGTACATGTTTCACACAAAAAATCTGTATATTTATGACAACTGTTTACAGATGTAACTGTAGTGTATGGCGTGAAAAATTGGGCACCTAACCCATCTGTTAATTTAGAAGTGAGGAGGGAGATGTCTGGGGCAGAGAGAGTTCTGAGGGTGGTGGGAACTGGAAAGCGGGAGTCTTGCCTCCCATCACTATGATGCCTCACTGTTACCTTTCACTGTGTAAAATGTGCTTTATCCTATGAGTTATTTGATATACAGCTGGATTTTTGTCTTGTAGGTAGTTTTTGTTGCCTTCAGCTGACATTCTCCTAAACCTCTCTCTTCTATGTAGATTACCTAGTAGTTATCTCACAGGCAGCAGATGATTACCGTTGAGCTGTAGGCTTTTCTAGGAGAAGCCTGCTAATTTAGCAAGTTCAGCAGTAGGTATGTATGTGTACACAAACTGTGTATCATTATGGAGATGAAAGCAGTGAGATGCAGGAGAAAATATTAGATGTACAGTTTTATTTGTACATATCGGTAATCTGAAAAGGGAAAGAGGCAGAAGATACAGAATGAAAGATAATCGTTACTTCATCAGCTGATGGGCGTTTGTTTAGGAGCTAGTGGGTGTCAGGATTTTGGTTCTAAGTGTTAACCTGTTCAAAGTAATTTCCAGAACACCTCTTCCAACATTTTGTAGCACAGTGTGTTAAGGTCACGTATTTTTGCTACCAATTACGTAATGCATTGTAAGTATCATTTCTGTATATGTGATTCAATGCTAAATTATCCTGAAAAAGAGATTTTTGGAAGCTTCTAGCATAATTTGACATTTTCCATTTTCCTGTAATATATATGTTAGATTTTTCTTTTTAGAACCTCAGTCATTTCAAAATTATTCTTAAATATTAGTCTGTTGCCAGTGGAAATGGAGAGTTGAGATATTAATTGAAACTACTGTAGAAAAGTTTCTACCTTCTGTTGTTTTAACTTTTCAGTGACACTATACTGGCTAAAAATCTTGTTGGACTGTAATGGGCACCTGGGATAGTGTTCCAAGAAAAACGTAGCCTGAAAGATGAGGTCAGTCTATTCTGTTATTTCCAAGAAAATATTTTCCTGCGTTGGCATGATGTTGAAGTGCCAGCAATTAACAGTCTTGAGCAACAGATGCACCCACTCGTATTTATTTGGCAACTAAATATTCCAGTTATTTGCTACATTATTTACGATGTGCTGATGAAGTTAAATTTTGTGCATTAGAACAGCCATTGGATAAAGACAAAACAGTTTGTTTCTTACTCAGTTAATGTTTTTGTGAGGTTTTTATTAGCCTTTCAGAAATAAAGGGTATTTTCATTTTCTCTCATAATTTCATTCTTTTCTCATGATGCAAATCATAGACTCATAGACTGGTTTGGGGTTGGAAGGGACCTTAAAGCCCATCTAGTTCCAACCCCCTGCCATGGGCAGGGACATCCTCCATTAGACCAGGAGCCCAAAGCCCCATCCAACCTGGCCTTGAACACTGCCAGGGATGGGGCATCCACAGCTTCTCTGGGCAACCTGTGCCAGGGCCTCAGCACCCTCATAGTGAAGAATTTCTTCCTAATAGCTCATCTAAACCTATCCTACCTCAGGTTAAGGCCACTGCCCCTTGTCCTTTAGGTACTGGAAGGCTGCTCTAAGGTCTCCCCAGAGCCTTCTCTTCTCCAGGCAGAACAACCCCCACTCTCAGCCTGTCCTCATAGCAGAGGTGCTCCAGCCCTCTGATCTTTGTGGCCTCCTCTGGACTCGCTCCAACAGGTCCATGTTCTTCTTATGTTGGAGGCTCCAGAGCTGAACATAGTACTCTGAGTGATCATTCTTGGTCAGCATTAGCAATTCACATGGAAAATAGGATAATCTTTTATGACCCTTAAGTAAATAGAGAAGAAGATGCTAAGGGAATTGGATTGTTAAGTTCCCAAGTGGGAGCCTAGAAAGGTGTAAGAGGATATACAGGAGTAAAAAGAAATCTTTCTACTGTGTATTTGTATTATATGGAATACAGTGTAAGTCCTGATAACCTAGCTATGTGAGTAAATTCATTTAACTGCCACAAAGACTCCAAGTGTTTGGAGAGTAACTGGTTTTGTTTTAACTCTTATATTGCATTAATCAAACTTTAAAAGAAACTCTTTCCACTGGTTTAAACGTTTGGTTTTTTTAGGTTTTTTTTTGGCAAGCTGATGTCCTGAAAATGTTGATATAGATAAATTAAAAAACTAGGACATGTCCCAGAGGTGTTGGGCTTGCTGTCTCTGCTCACACAGCTGAGATGGTGCAGTTTTAATGTTTCCAGAAGCTGCCATATTCTATTATTAGAACTATTTGGCTTGAGAGGTACGCATTCTAAATCTGTTTTAGGAACAGAATCATACTCTGAGCAATACTTACAGTGCAGTCTGCATAGCACCTCTGATCATTGCCTACTGTATTTCGGTTGACTGTTAAGGTGGTAATTCACTGTACTAAATAGTTTGCCTGAAATGCCTGTGTCTACGCAGCAAAATGGAATAGGTCATGGTAGCACATTATGTCACATCTAAACTGGCTTATCTAACTGGCACAGGGAGAAGTAACGGAGCAGTTGCACGTTGGGGGCTGTTGAGGGATTGTGCTTTGATTGCTGGTAGGTGCTGAAGCCAAGGTTTCTGCATCTTTCGGCAGTTTCCTATGCTATGAACTTTTATTTGGTAATGTAAATCTACCTTTTACTGGTGGTAAGTAATCCTAATATTATCTCTAGAGGAACTGGAAAAATACTATTTCTGAAATTGATTCTGTTTACCTCACGTAATTCCTGGTTTTAGACTTGACTCTACAAATGCCTGACTTTGTCCATTGTGTCATTGATGTGAGCTGGTTTGTATAATCAAATTGAGTGACCAGAAGACAGTGGTGCCTTTTTATGAGACACAATAAACATCAAATATAGTGCTAGTCAAATACTCAAAACACTGATAAAAGTCAAAACAAATGCATTCAGTTGAGATCAGCAGTGCACTGAACAATGCCTGTTCCTGATTTTCTTGGTAGAGCGTCATCCTCTGTCATGACAGCCCAACTGTCGTGGTTTAACCCCAGCTGGCAACTAAGCACCATGCAGCTGCTTCCTCGCCCTTTCCCAGTGGGAAGGGGGAGAGAATTGGAAGAGTAAAAGTGAGAAAACTTGTGGGTTGAGATAAAGACAGTTTAACAGGTAAAGCAAAAGCCATGCACGAGCAAAGCAAGGAATTAATTCCCCACTTCCCATGGGCAGGCAGGTGTTCAGCCATCTCCCGGAAAGCAGGGCTCCATCATGTGTAATGGTGACTTGGGAAGACAAACGCCATCACTACAAATGTCCCGCCCTTCCTTTTTCCCCCTGTTTTATTGCTGAGCATGACATTGTATGGTATGGAACATCCCTTTGGTCAGTTGTGTCCCAGCTGTGTCCCCTCCCAACTCTTTGTGCACCCCCAGCCTACTCACTGGTGGGGTGGTGTGAGCAGCAAAGAAGGCCTTGACTCTGTGTAAGCACTGCTCAGCAGGAGCTAAAACATCCCTTTTATCAACACTGTTGTCAGCACAAATCTAAAACACAGCCCCACACTAGCTACTATAGAGAAAATTTAACTCTATCCCAGGCAAAACCAGCACAGCAAGAAAAAAAAAATTCTTAAAACTTGTCAGAATGTGAGTATGTCATGAGTTGGAATCCTGGGGTCTTGCCCTAGCTGGATTTTCTGGAATTCATATACTAGTGAAAATACAGTTGTGTTTCTTGCTTTGTTATGTTTCTGGTCCCCTCCACCCTTGCAGCAGGATACTGAGCTGTTGTTGCAAACATAAGGCCAAGGTATAAATAATTAACAGAGGGAGGAGTACTGCTTTCAGGAAACCAGAACAAAGCAGTAAACTCCTAGCCCACTGAAAACCAATTGCTGCATCCAAGTGGGCTTAACGTAGTTTAATATAGTGCGCCATACTCTTTTAGGGGAAACTCTCATCTGAATATCTGACTTTTGGGCTGAGCTCTGCTGCTGTCTTAAAGAGATTTTTCTAAAGCGTAGTGCAGTCAATGGAAAGACCTAGTTGTTTCCGTAGGACAGTAGCTGGTTTAAGTTAGGACATCAAGTATGTGCTTAGAGGACTGCTGTTGATGGCTGTGATGCTCAGAGATGCGAGGGTGAGCTCTAAGTCTTCACGATACAGTTTCTCCTTTCCGCAGTCTCGCAAGCAATGTCAGCAGCTGCTAGGAGTTTAGCTAGACTAGTAGAACTGTACAGAGCTTACCTGTTCCTGAGATGGAGGTCTACTGCCTGCTCGCTGCTCTTGGTACTTTCAAGGGACTAGCATGTGTCCAGGGAACGTGGCACGTCTGAATCTGCATCGTACCGGGCTGATGTGGGGGCTGGAAGCACATGGGGCTGCTTCGAGGCAAACTCTTCCTGGAGGAACAACACACCGTTTATTTTCTAACAGAAACTTCATTACAAAATGTAAAAAGTGAATACTCTGAATATTTATTTCAAGAGTACTTTGTTAGCATGTTTTGATCTTGTATGTTAGAGGAATTGTGTACATCAGTGTTACTTTGGTGTGTCTTGAAATGTAGGTGATTTTATACTGATGTTAAAACCTATGAATGCATGAAGCAGTTTTGCTTTGCCACAAGTAGGAATCTTTAAAGGAGAAAAACTAACTTATTGTCTTAAGTAACAGAGTAGGCTGTCCTCTGTATTCATTTACACTGTTAAGGGAGCCTAGAATATAAGTTAGTAGAAGAAATAGGTAATTCGTCCTTTTGTCTTGTACCATTAGTTGTTTTAAGATTCTGAGTAAGGGGAACAAGATGAAATGCAGGAAGAGTGATGCTGGCAGCAGACAGGAGTTTAGTAAAAAAACCCAAACCCAACCCAGCAAATAAATTGATAATTAATAGCTGCAGTTCAGATGAGTCTATCTTAGTAACGAATACCTGGTGATTCTGAATCTCCTTGGGGAGAGGTGCAGTTGAAGAAATGTACCATGAACATCATTGGTTTGTTACTAGGGAAATACAGCTCTTGAGAGTGGCTGCTGGGTTCCCACGGTGGCATCTGGCAGGAGAGGACAAGTCTCTTGGGGCCTATGAAGAGGGTCCACTTTGGAGATGGTTGGAGTCTGGGTTTGAATACATGTGGCCTTCACGGGTGCCTACGGTCAAATATTATTAGAGGGACCAGCTCAATATTTTTACTTTGTCCTCTGAGTAAGTATTGCTTTTGGGTTTTTTGGTTTGGTTTTGGTGGGGTTTTTTTGTTGTTTGTTTGTTTTTTAATTTCTCAAACTTTACCACTTGCTGAAGTGCTTACTTGTTTTCACAAAGATTCTTTAAATCCCAGATAGATGGGTGATCCCTTCTACAGTGTCTTCACTTGCAGTTTCTCTCTGCATATAAAAGGTCCTTATCTGCTACCTGTGAGTGAGTCTTTTATTGATAAAACAATTTATAGACAAGACCTTTAGAGCTAGGCGAGTCAGTTGCTCAGTACAACTTTATAGTTCATCTTTCATGTTTGTTCTTTTTCTGTTTGTTGTAGCCTGGCTGTACAACTGGAGTGCTTGGTTATATAGCAATTCTGCTTTTGCAGCTCTATACCAGGAAATGCACTTGCATAATTCGCCAGGCTTCAGAACAAGCAATCTTTTATAGTGAAAAGAAGATGTTTTGTTTTACACCAAAAAAAATATTGTCAACACTACTGCAGCCAAACAACTTGTTACTCTGTTCTCAGAAGTGTCCTGAGCGTAGTGTTTGTGTAACTGACCCTCACAACTCAGCAAGTATAGAAGCCCTTACGAAACCACAGATACTAAATAGAGAATGCTCCTTGGCAGGAGTGAGTGCCTTGTGTTGTGTGGTTTATATCAGGAGCTATTGTTTCTGGAGTGTGCCTGTTCCAACTGGGAGAGATATAGCTCTTTCTCCAGTTAGGAAAATGCCTTTAACCTCTTTTCCAATGTTTTTAATTCCCTCTTTCAACAAGGGACAGCAGAAAAGGTTCCAATTCAGGAAACCTCAAAACTTCTGTCAAGTTCTTGCTTTTGCATACTATTATCTTGCTTGGTTTTATGTTTTGATACAGAATACTTGGAATAAAATAACCCAACAGATTGCATGGAAGATTTTTTTAGCTTAGTCTCCCAAGAGTTGGCTGAACATCTTGGTGATTGCAATCAGGACTAGCAGAATCCAGCTGTTGCGTTTAGCATCTTTTACATTCAAAATAGGATATAAGAATTGTTGTTGAATTTAAAAGATCACTATATTAATTACCAGCTGTTTATTGACTGCTATTTAGGAAGAAAACCAAACTGTGTTTCAACCTCTCTTCTATTGATATAGAAATCTTTGTGATGTTTCTGTTTCAACGTTACGACTTCAGTGTCTCAGAACAATTACAGAAAAGGCAGGCTTTTTTTGCTTTTTTTTCCTTTTTCCTTCCCAACAGACAAGCCACGATGGTAGGACTTGTGTCTGGATTCACTTTAGCCTGCAGAATGATAGAATGAGTCTGCATTTGAACCAAAGCTAATGGCTTTGTGTTATTCCTGTGAGGTTTCATACTCGTGTGGTGGTATTGTCTAGTTTTAGCTTCTGAAAACTAATGGAAAAGTACGTCTTTTCAGCTTTGTTAGTGAGCTGCAGCAAGAAGTTGAATTCTGAATTTTTAATTTGAATCTCTTCTACTACTGTTCAGTTTTAAATGTGTTGCTTTAGTTTAACAGATATAGGCAAAGGCATTTACAGATGGGAGTAAGTTTCAAATACAGTGCATCGCCTTTTCTAACTGATAAAGAGCTAGAACTAGTTGGGTCTGGATTAAGGGGCTCAAATTAAACTCAGAGTGTGGTTCAAGTTATTTTTACCACAGTATTATTTTAGCACGGTCTGTCTGACTTCTCCTATGACAAGTAATATGAATTCAACTAAACACACAAATGACTAATTGTAATTTCCCAAAAGTTATCAGCAGGTGAGAAATACCTGTGTTACTACTAAGTGGTAACTTGTTTACATACATCCTTCTGCAGCTTCTCTTTAAAACCAATACAATGTTGATTATTTTATATTTGGTGAAGCTTAGCAGTTTCACACATGCAGGCAGATTGCTGTAAGTCAGGTCTTCTGATTTTTGCACAGGCCTCCTCAGTAATTGCTCTTTTATGTATATAAGTATAAATATATAAGATAAATATATAAGACTTTAATTTATAGAGTTCTATCACTCACAAGGTAGCAATTACCTTTGCTTTCTAAGTAGGCCTCTGTCATATGGAGTGTATGTGGTTTCTGGTTTGATTACTTGAGGGTTTTGTATTGTTACTGGTAATTTTTGCTAAGAAAGGGAAAAGAGTAATCTCATGTTATTCCTTCTTTGTTTTGCTTCTGGCTAATTTGGGGAACAGCCTGCTTGAACTGCTGCACTGCGTTTGTGGCAAGGGGACTGGAATGGGTAGTTAGCTGCGCTTTGAAAGCACTGACCTTTAATGTCATCTCTTTGTTAATGTACATAGGTGATAAAATAACTGAACTGAAGGAATTGCGATGGATCGTAAGGAGAATGGTTCCTTGTAACTCAGTTGTTAGTGATGGAAAAACATTTACAAATATTTTTCTTATTCCACAGCTTCCATTTGAAATGGAAATCTATTACATCCAGCATGTGATGCTTTATGTTGTGCCCATCTATCTGCTGCGGAAAGGAGGTAGGTTGGCAATTTACTCTGTACTTACTAAATTGGTCCCCTGCAATGAAAAAGCTGTGCTTAATGGTTACCACAGGCTTTACTCTAACTCTTTTTTTTTTTTTAACCAATTTTCTCTATGTTGTTACTTAATAGTTTCTGGTGTTCTGTTGGAATTGTAAGGCGGGTAACAAAGACTTGTCGGGCACTGAAATAGGAATAAAAAAAGGGCCTTTTGCCCAAAGGAGTATCAAGAATGTATTGGCATAATGCGCACTGGCTTCTTGAGTAGCATCTCTGCCATCATGCAATGTTCTAAGTTGTTGGTGGGATGTATTTTTAAGACTTTTGCTACCTCGAATATCTCTTGAAGTACTGCAACTGAGCTGAAAAAGAATTACTATTATATCCCCCCATAAACATTAGCCAGCTGGTTAGATAAATTCCTGAAATTCTGAAGCTCTAATGAAATGCAGTGACACATATTAGTGAAATGAGCTAGCTTGCTTGTCATCTCTTCTAACAATATCACTATCTTGCAATCACTTACACCGTAATAGTTCAGTAAGTCTGGGAGTCCCAAATTGTTCCACTGGCCAGTGGTTTTTTTTCTAATTGTTGCACCTTAGAAGGGAATGCAGTATGAATTCATTTGGTGTGATGCTCTGCCCCCCTCTAGCGTCGACATGCCTCCAGCTGCATTTTCTAGCAAAGCTAAATTGTTTCATCCAGGAAATAAAAGATGGTAATTTGTGGTGCAGATGTTCAGCAGCCTTTCATGAAACCCCCGAGGATGTGATGTCAAGCAATGGGATGCAATTTAGCAAATGGTCAGCCTCTTCCATTCTGGGGAATATTTTGGCGTTTATACTAGCAGTCACTTAAAAGTCCTTCACACCTATTTCACTATAGGTTTGTAACCTTGTTGTTTTTCACTGCTGAGTGAAACTAAATAAAAATGATCCAAAGGAAAAAGTGAAGTATCATACTTAAGAGAAAGAAAGAGAATGTCTTCTGATCAGAGATATATGCCAGCCACATTTAATCTTGCTGTCTTAAAATTCTGGCAAATAATGCTGAAGTGCAGTATAGTTGTAGAAGTTACACAAACTCTTAATCACTGCAGAGGAGAGGGTGGGGAGAGGGGGGAGAAAGTGTAAACAGTCATGTACTACACTGCAGGCAGTGACAAACCAAGCTCTTGTGATGTCATTAAATCACTTCTTTCCATGGCCTTGAAGTTCCCATGTAACGTAATTTTAAGACGTGTATTTCTTTTGCTTCGAAGTTCGGCCTTGAGTGTTACTTGATGTGTTCCTTTTATTATTTTGTTTGTTGGTTTCTTGGTTGGTTTGGTTTTATGTTTGTTTTGAAGTAAAGGTTCTCTGGGTTCTTCAGCACCTGTTTTTGGGGCTGATGGGACTATCTCTGCAGTTTGAAGGGCTTTGTGCTGTACGGTCTCACCTTAGTGCCGCTTTCTAAATCTTTGACCTTTATTAATTTACAAGTATTTGCTGCCATCTAATGTTGACATGAGAGCAGTGACATTTTTAAAGGAATTTTGACATTATATATATATATATATATATTTATATCAATTGAGATTGCCCTAGGCTGTGTAACTAATAACTACTCCATTTTTTCTGCAGTTGGCTCCCGGTCACCTGACTGACTGTAATACCTCACCCATGGGCTTCGGTAGTAGTTATGCCTAGTGCCACAGGAGACCTAATCTGTGATATTTTTTTGGATGGAAAAATTACTCAGCCTAAAAACACTTGTTAATATTTCATTAGCACCTTTGTTTGAAGTACTTTCTGAGTAGATCACACCCTTTATCCTAACTATGTATCTTCTGAAAATTGCTTTTTTTATCCTGCCGTTGATCAGCATGCAGCTTTATTTCTGCATTTTCAATAGAAATTTCCATCAGTCAGTCTATGGATTATGACTGGGAGAAGTGATAAAGGGTAGTAAAATTGGAAAACCAAAAAGGAATGGATTGTATATGGAAAATACACGACTACAGTAATACTACAGTATTACTGATGGCCTTAATAGGATCGCAGTCATAATATTAACCTTTCTCAAAGGAAGGTTGAGCAGAACACCTGAAGCAGAGTTGATTTGAGGCTCATTCTATACAGAAATGCATGTCTGAGTTTAACGTGCTAATCAGGTATCGTACCAGTCATGCACACACATTTAATTACCTGTTGAAGTGTTTCCTTTTTGAAAGGAAACTGGACGACAGTAAGCAAGGGCTGTAATTGTTTATTTTCTTTCTCTCCCTGCTATTCGTTAGTGGTGAAGACAGGTCATGTTGCACTGGCAGCATCACCATCGTGTCCCCTCCATGTAAGTGTGTGGGGATTTACCACGTTTAGGATCAAATTGATGAGAGAGATGTTCAGAACTCAGGCTTCGGCATTGCGCAGTGAACTCACTGAAGCTCAAGGATGTATTTTCTCTTGGGGGTTAAGACCTCTTTCTTTCTTCCCCTTCCTTCTCCCTCCCTTCTGTACTGAGTGGATATAAATTTCCATACTTCAGTTTCTAACATTTTCTTTCCAAGTGCATATAGGCATGCATACATATTCATGCATGCCAGGCTAGACAAAACAAATGCTTATGCACTTTGACTTGGATCTTTTTTGGCTGCAGTAAGAGGGTCTCATGCAGAATAGATATAGTGCAAATATAAAAGGCCAGCATAGAAGAATCCTAACTCAAGGCAGTTCTACATGAAGTATATCTGCAGTTGGCAACTTTTTTGCTGAATGAATCTCACCTTGTATCACCTGTGAAAGCTGCCAAAAAATTATAATATGGATCTGGGCAGGACACAGCATTCCTGAAATAGCTGGATAGGCTGAGCCAGAGCTGTAGGTTTTCTCTTGTCCTCAGAAGGTGAGACCCTTGCTTCACTGTCAAAAAAGTATGAGTGCTTTTGTGGCTTCTGGATTGGCTCACTGTTGCATCAGATGAGTGAAAGACAAGTGCAATGAATGGTCAAGGTGGAAGGAAGAAGGTGGAAACCACAGAAGTGCAGATTTAGACCATGGAACCAACCCCTTAACTGAAAAACTCCTCAAACCATTTTCCTCTACAGCTAAGCTGGTCTTCTGAAGCATATGAGTACACTCACATAAATATACTTTATGCTACAGGGATACAGATTGCTGGTAGAAGGCTTGGGGAGATGGCAGCTGAGGAAGTGTAATGTCTCAAACTGCCACAACTATTGCAACAGAGCATTAACCTGATCTTCCAAGCTCGAGGTATTAGAGCCCTTCAGTGGTGTTCAGGACAACTTAGTTTTTCTAACTGTATACTCTTAAAGTAACGGGGAAAAAAATCTAGTTTGCACAGCACCAGCCTTTGAGACTCTCAGTTCTTGACTGTCTTGGTCCTTAAGCTAGTTTGGTCAGATTTCTGGATGGATTTGACAAGATTAGATGTGTACCTTATTTCAGAGCTTCAAATCATACTGAAATTTAATCAAAGTGGAATTGTTATTTCCTGAGCGCTGTGAGCAATTGATAGAATTCCACAACGGTTTGAAATAGGAGTTAATTTATAGCAGCTCCCTAGGAGTGGAGTTGTGTTTTGAGATCCCCAGCATTATTTAGTTGACTTAACTTAGTGAAGTAGAAAAGGATGTTGGTGTTGAGGTATTTTTTTTTTAGGATTTTGTCAGGAGTAATCTGATGTATGAACATCTGTACCTGAAGTTCCAGGATATTGTGTGTGGTTCATCAGAGGCCTTCGTGTTGGTGTCACTGAATGGTTGTGTGGTTCCAGCACTTCAGCCTGCAGAGGGAGATAGTCCCCAGCATCCACTGTGGAAATGGCTATGCAAATTCTCAAAATTCACAATTCAAATACAGCTTCTCTATGCTGTGGAGAGAGTAAATTGATTTGGTTGTATTTTTGTGTGTGTGTGTAATCTTCTTTTGGAGCCAGAACTGACGGTAGTGGCCCTGCAAATTCTGGACAGTCCTGTGGTCTCGCCCTGTGTATTTTAAGAGCTGATTCACTGTCGTACAGCTGTGCACAAGTGGACAGACATACACACCCTAAATAACTAGGTAGGTGAGTTGTTTGCTGGGAGTAGAGTCAGAATTTCCAGCTTATAAGGCAAGTGCTGTGTCTTTATAAGCAATGAAGAAACTATCTCTCTGACTCAAGTAAAAAAGAAAGGGGCTTTATGGATCTAAGTGTCTTCAAAAGTGGCATCAGAAGAGGTGAAGTTCAGTGGCATTGTCAGAAAGTCAGTAGACACTGATTTTATTTTTTTTCCCTCTTTTCCCTTCTCATGGAGCATGCCTCTCTCACTTCAGAAGACGGACAGAAGCAGCTCTGTGTAGCCAGCTGTAAGGGCAGTGCAGTGTTTCTTACCTAATGAGAAGCTGGGCTAAGTTGTAAGATGTAGAACACAGATACCAAGTACAGACGAAAGGATCATTTTTCCTGTGGCTGTAGACTAGGAAAGTGCAATTAAAGCAATTGGGGATCTAAGCTTGTGCTTTCCATTGGCTGTTAGGACTTGCAGCTGAGCGAGGGATTGCCATATTTAAAGACATTTCTAGCTGCTGTACCCTTTCTCAGCCACATTCTGACTTTGACACCTGTAGTTAGCAATATTCCTTAGCTTTTAAATGGAGTTATAAAGCAGGCTTTGTAACATACCTTAGTAGTAATCCAGGATATAGTTAGGTAGTCATAAATCTAGTTTATCTCCATCCTCATTGAAATACTTGATAATGTGCGGTACAGCTCTTTCAGTGAAACTCTTAATAACTCGGAGACCTGTCAACTCTTGCATATTATTCTCCTGCTCTCCTTCTGGCAGCTTCCATATTCCTGTCCCAGCTTTTCTCCACCTCCTGAATCCCATGTGTTGGAGGTAAACGCCTGGTTCCATGTCCAGCTGTGCTGTCCTATGACACCTCCAGCAGCAGGGTAGCTGTGGCACTGTTCAGCAGCTGGACGTGCGTGCTGTTGCTCATGCTGCACTCTCTCTTGCAGCTGGATCGTTTCAGGATAATCTTGTTTGATTTAAGAGAGCAAGGGAGGAAGAGAAGGGGACGTGTCTCTGTTGTGTGACCCTCTAAGCTTTATGCACTGGGCAGTTTCCTTTGAAACTATGGTGTGGGGTATTATAAAACACTTAAAACTAAATGAGGAAATGATTGTGGCATTCTGAGTGGGGCCAAGGTCTGTTAAAGACTTCTTTCTCTCTTTAGGAGACAGAGAAGTTTAGAAGGGTATGTATCAGTATATGGAAGAACTACCACTTATATGAAGGAAGAACTGCTGCTGCTTCTTTATGGGATATAAAAAATGGTTCCTGAGAGGAGCAGGTAATACAAGACCCGTGTCTAAGCTAATTCTGATGGCAGTAGCTGGCGTTCAGCGAAATAGCAATCTCCTGGCATGAGGTAGTATTTTGAAATCTACACGTAGATTTGGACCGCAGCTGTAGGGGAAACAGCAGATCTCAGGCTCAGCCTCTTGAGAACATTTTTCCTGTTTTCCCCCGGAAAGGAAGTTTGGTGTCGAGGCTAGCTCAGTAGGCCACACTACTAGAATTAACCCTTTGATCAAGAGAAATAAAATGGAAATAAATTTGTCCTCACGTTTTTATAAGCTTGAAAATGAAGGAATTGTAAACTGTAATAGTTGCTCTGCTCTGAGTTTTGGATTAAGCAGGCCTACCTGTAATTGTGAGACTACTGAAGGAGTGTGCTGGGCTGGAAAACTCGTAAACCTCTATCAAATGTAGTGGGAATGAAAGCAAAATGTTAATTAGGAAAAAGAGATTATTTTAACACCCTACTACATTAAAAAAATTGTACTATATATAGGTTCTAATTCAGACAGAGGAGTAATTTTCTCCTGAGTTATGTTTTCACAGAAATATGAAGAGTATTACTTTCTATGAAGTTGTGTGCAAATTTTTACAAGCCTATGTTTTGAGAAACTTAAATAAAAATAATAGTTCATAAGAACACTAGAACTAGCACAAGACATTGAGGGGGAGTGGTATAAAAGAAATTGAGACTCTTTGTTGATCTTTAGACTTTAAAGCCATGCTTCCATTTCCTAGATGGCAAAATTAACCACTTGGCATGTTCAAGGTCAACAAATTTTTGTTTCCGAAGCAGATGATGAGCCCCAAACTCTTTACTCTATATGAAATCCTTCCTATCAATGCTATTGAAATCACAATGTTTAAATTAAACTGAAATATTTCATGCTATTTCAATATGAGCAAATACACAGCCTACTTGAATGACCCTGATTTGGAATGGTCTCAACTGTCTCGGGCATGAGCATTTTCTGAGAATGAGATTAGTGCCAGACTGGCAGTTGGATTAAATTTTTGAAAGTGCTTAACATACAGGAATTGCCTGTGATCCTTAGCAAACAGAGAGTAAAACTCACTGCTCCCTATTGAAATTGATTTCCGATGCAAGGAGCTTTTGCCAAAGCCAACACAGGCCATTCAACCAACCCCTCACCTGGGTCTCAATTTTCCTGTTTCTCTGTTTCTGTTAACAGACTGTGCACTACAGAAAATAGACAGCACTGCTCCGTTAAACAGTTGGCTGTTGAATAGCAGGACCGTAGAGTAATAAAATCTCTAGTGATTATTTATCTAATGAGAAATGTACAGAAATTATCCCAAGTATAAATTTTAAATTTAGTTTCCCAAAGCAACACTTGGGAATCCAGAGCTCTGTGAAATGTTTCAGCACGGAGGTCATGGTTTCCTTTCTGTCCCTTGATGTCCAAATAACGATACTGCTGAAAATCACACCATTATTTTCAGGATTGCAAAGTCTAGCAGGGAAGGATTTTTCTATTATATAGCGAGATCAAAAGTCTGTAGAGGGTGAGAGCTGCTAATGTATTTTCTGAAGCTTTGCAACAGGGAGAGGATGTAGCAGTGTGAAATTCTTTGCTGGAGGAACCTGAACAGCTCTCCCAAGTGACTTCTGAAACACGATTCCCTGACTAGATTGAAGCTGGTCATGAGAAGCTTGGGTTCAAAGGCAAATTATGCCACTGATCTGTTTTGTCATCTTGTGCAATTTCCTTAGTCTTTTAATGATTGTTTTCTCCCTCCAGTCTTGTTTCATAGTGGCATTCACTTGTCTATTTTAGTGTTTATATACTACCTGCGCTGTAAGTCGCCTAAATGTCAAGGTCTCTGGATTCTAGCTTTTCTGAGTGTTTACCTCTAGCCTACTACCGTCCGTTCTCAGCCTTTGTAGAATACTTCTGAAATAACACACGCAACTGCCAACCAGGTGAGTTCACGTGAAACCAAATTTGGTATAGAGCTTCTCTGCCAGTTCTGGGAGCTGTTTTAGATACCTTATTTAAATTTTATTTTGTGCTTTGCATCTAGATTAAACATGCACCTAAAACTGCAAAGACAATGCAAAAGAACTTTGCAAGTCAAATGATGTTTTTGTTACTTTGCAGCTGAGGAGGGAGCACAAAGAGTTTCTGTATAGCTTGACCAGGTTACCTAAAGTTGGTGCAGAGCCATGGTCTCCTGAACTCTGGCACACTCGGCACAAGATGTTGCTGCTTCTCCTGCTCTCTGTAATGAAAAGCCATGTTCAAGGTGGTATCGCGTGTCTGATGTTTGCAGGCAGTGGAGTTTAATGAATATCATTGCTATTTAGGTAAAATCTCCTGTACCGTTTTCTAAATAGGATACCAGCTCTCAGATCATGCTTGCTAAGTATATTTGAAGAATTACTGTTGTGAATTCTTGCCCTTCAACTGTAGAGCACTCCACTTCTTCGTTCGTTACTCACGTAGAGTTTACCTTTACCTTTGGGTTTTGCTTATAGTTCAGACGCTTCTTCTGACCTTCACCTACCCACTGGATAAGAAATCTTATAAGCTGCCTTATGCTTTCAAAGTAGCTTCTCTGCTCATAGTTATCATGGTTGCTTACTAAAAGAGGGTGTGCAGTTGTATCTTGGGTAATTACACTAATACTGTTGTTCGTTAAAGTCCGTGAGTGATATATGGGGTGCATATGTGCTGCTGTCATTCAAACGTACAATAACTCCTTACTCTGTTGACCAGCCGCGGAGAAGCTATGTTACTTTGAGTGGACAATGAAGACATGTACGGTTTTAGACAGTAAAGCGTAGGTAGCTTTGAATGTGTAACACAAAATTATATTTAAATTAGATTATTTCAGGTAGCTACTGCAAAATCAATCTGAACTGGCACAATGGGTACAAACTACGGAAGAAAACTATGCAGAAATTGTAAGAATACAGCGGGGATCGAGGAAGCAGTCCTCTAGGGATTTTAAACCTGAGACAGGATGCACCATTATGTGGTGATGTGGTAAAGCAAGTAACAGCAGGTATTTGCTTTTATCTACGTACGATACCGTACGTAGGCATACTCATAGCAGCTTTAGTCTGGTGAGTTCCGTTACAGCTAGCTACTCACGTGTAGTTATCTGAGTTCCCAGGAGCCTTGTACAGTATATGCTGAGGGCTGTTGCATCTTCCTGGTAATTACTGAATGTACTAGCTAGCGAAGGCTAATATGAATATTGCGCTCGGTGCTGTAAGCTATCCTTTGAGTACTGGATACACATTCTAATATTTAATAATATCTAATGGATCAGAGAGCAGACAAAAGCAGATAAAAAATGCCAGTGTATTTTTGTAATTATCTGAAACTCTACAACTTCTTATAGCAGCTGAGCAGCATGATGTTGTGCGTCTCTTTCTTTTGCGTCCCTAGGTTAAGTTATTAAAGTCATAAGGAAAATAATACTTATACCGAAGTTTTCATGTCTGTTAGTAAGAGTCTTGACAACTCGGTAAACTGCTTTTGTTCTTATCGTATGATGTTTGAATATTTAATTCCAAAAATAGTCTTGTATCTAAGGGTACTTCTATTAGATCCGATTTCCTTGGTACATTCTTGCTCATGTGACATTGTGTTTTGTCAGTAAATTGAAAAAACCTAGTTTCAGGAAGAGAGAGAAATGTAAACCTAGGAATAATGTGATGTCTGCTATTTCATTTGAAGGAAAAAAATATATTTTACAGTGTCTGTGATATCTGCTGATTATAAAATTGTCTGTAGTGTATATCTGAAAAATCTCCACAACAGTTTTCATTGAAAAGCACAGTCTGTCATTAGTGGATTGACTACTTTATACAGCTTTTCTGTTCCTATACATTACTGGTGCAAGTTACTCTTTAATAGTTGTTAAACAACCATAAAATTAGGAAATTGCAATTAGGCTCTGCTCTAATAAAGTGCTGTGCAGGAGCTGCCACTACCTAGGTTAGTTCTGTGCATGCTGAAGACATAGCCCCCATGGAAAACAGGTGTTTAAATATAAATAACCTGCTTTTTGAAGATTTATTGTATACAATCACAGTATTTTAAAATCATTTAGTGCTTCTGTGGTAGAAGGAAGAATGAGGTAAAAATCACTGCTGTTGGTGAAAAGTAGACAAGGTTAATGCCGTAACATATTGTATATTTTCCTGCTGGACCAGGAGGAGGGAAGAAACCAATCAGGACGCTCCAGGTAAGAAATAAGGCGCTCAAATATTAATTACTGTAATGATATTGAGAAGGTTATCAGCTAAAGCCAGATGCCCTAACATCCACAGAGGAGAAGAGAGAGGATTATTCGTGACTGTTTGATGGACACAGCAATTCAGCTGAATACTAATGTCTTCCTTTCTTTTCAAGGTATCTACACTCCAGAACCACTCTGCAATTTCTGGTGGGCTCTTTTATCCACGGGGTTTATGTTTGTATATCATTTTAGCATCTTGCAGATTCTGGGATTGGTAAGTAAATCCAGGTTAATAAATGGACAGTTTGCAAGTACCGTCAAAGTAAAAACACTGACTAGTTTTGCAGTGTCCACATATATATGGATAAGGCTACTTGCATGCAAATTTTTAATTGCATGTTCAAATGGGCATTTGGATCTCATATCTCACAAGTATTGGTAAAGTATTTCATGAATTAGTTATGTACCTGCATAAATCCATCTAGTAAATGCATAACTGAATTTGGGTCTGCAATCCTTCTGAAAGCTGCCCTACTTGTGTTGAACAAAGGATTGTCACCGAAACATTTTTGATATTTTAGGTGTCTTAATCAGTGCAACACAAAAATACTGTTAACTTATAAATTTGTTGTCACTTTCTCAGGTTACAGAAGTGAATTTGAACAACATGTTGTGTCCAGCCGTCTCAGATCCTTTTTATGGGCCCTGGTATCGAATCTGGGCATCTGGACATCAGACTGTCATGACCATGACTCATGGGAAGCTTGTAATCCTACTGTTTTACAGTGCTGTCCCCATCTTTAAATGTAGCATGGACTTTCTTAGGCTCCCAGCTAAGAAAATAGACTGAAATTTCTCCCCACGGAGTAGTACATACAGGAAGCAGAGATACTTATACTGGAAAACAAAGAGGAGGGATGAGAGGACAATGTCTTTATACTTCTCCCCACAGTTTATTGCCTCAAAAACACCTCTATAATCAAGTGAGGGGTTTTTTAACTGCTGTTTCTCACTGCCTATTGCCAATGGCAAAATTAGTGGCCTTATTCTGGAAAAGATTCATGTTTTATACATTTTGTGTAGATTACAGTAGAATCTTGCTAAGCCACCGTTTAAAATTAGGCCAGGATCTGTCCACATTCCAGCAAAGAGAGTGGCAGTGCTACCTCATTTTGACTTATTTTCCATTGAATATAAGGACACTTGTATCATAGATAGGAAATAAAGGTGAATTACAGCACTCCGGTGATGTGAACAGGAGACGTGTTGAAATGCATCATCCTGGCTTAACTCTTAGCACTTGAATGTTGCAAAATGGTCACAGTGAAATGATGCACACTTAATCTCCGGTCTTAAGTGCAAAACAGTGAGGTTCTACTGTATTTTCTTTAAGCTGGTTGAAAATGTTGGGGAACAATAACTCATTCAAAAATCTTCTTTTTTTTTTTTAATTGACTAAGTTTCTCAGGTGGTGTGGATAAATATCTGGCTAAGTCACATCAGACCTTGATGCTTTGGAGATGCTTTTATTTGAGTGGGTGGAAAAGCACCACATTGAAATAATTTCAAAAGACCATGTTACATATAAGCTATGATAAGATATTTCATCCACTGCTCTGACCTGACTTTGAACAAAATGGGTTTTTTCACTTAGCTTAGACTGGAGAGGGAGTGGAGATACAAAATCCAATGTAAACATCAGAGGGGTTTTTTTTAACTTAGTAGCTCTTGAAACATTCCTCCTCTACACTGATCCTCACTCAGTAGAGTGATTAGTGAAGAAAAAAAAAAAGAAACTCTGTTCTCTCTCTGTAGCTCTAATACATTCTGTATACTGATTTTAAAATTCAGATATAAAAAGGAATGTCAAATCAGTGCAGGCCTCTACTGAAAAGAAAGTGTTCCAGTTTACAGGTATGACTAAATCGTCCTGTCAACATGTCTTTTGGAGAACAGGATGTAGATAGGCAGAATGATAAATAGTAAACTGTGAGTACCTGTGCAAATTTTCCAAGGCTAGAGGAGAAACTGTTGGGCAGAAAGATGGGAAATCTCGAGTGTGTTCCTCCAGATAGTTAATTGTGAGTCCATTATGCAGACTGTTGTGTTTCAAGGCTGCAGGAATTTTGTTGTACAAAAGTTTGTTGCAATTTATAGATTCATTGTGTTGTCAAAGCTGTGACTTGTAAGATAAAACAAAACCATCATACCTCCTCCAGCTGGATCACCTGAAGATAGGTTCTGAAGTTAAGGTACAGTCATTTATACCTCAAGAGGGAAAAGTAAGAATGAGAAGTAGTTGAACTTTATTTTTCCCTTAAAAAAGAAAAAAATTCATTGGAGAGGGAACAAATGGCTACTTCAAATATTTTTACTCCATATGATCAAAAAAAAAAGTACACCTCAATTAGAAATATATTGTCCCATGTTCTAATTTACAAACTGGTGTCTGGCTTTTTTCCATGCCTCGCTCTGTGTGTGTGTGTGTATATATATACACACACATAATAAATGTACCATACTCTTACAACGTGAGAACATGTGACATCCATCTAAACTATCCATCCACCACGTATAGCTAGTCTGTTATCCAGTGTTATCCTTGTGTTTTTAAGCAGAATTCAAGCAGAGAAAGCCAAGCACCTGATGATGGGAACTACCAGCAAACAGGGCTCACTGGCAGTTGTTGATCCCGCAAATGTCTCTGTGTGGGATGAATTTCATGGAGTAGTCTCACTGCTGCCTTGGTAAAGCTGGGTGTATCTTGCTCAAGCAGGGCCTAAAGAAAGAATACATTGGTCTTGAAGGCCTGAATCCCTCTGTGGAAGACTACTTAACGAGCTGTTGAAGTGACAGGAGTTCTGGCTGGTTATTTCAGCAAATTCAGCATTTCATGATGAAATAGAGGATGGTGCTGGGAGATGCCAAGATGCGCAGTGCTGGATGTTAAAGCATGGCCCCTATTAATATACTTCATCTCCTACGGATAGCTGAATGAAAAGTACAGTGACTCTTCCCTCCCCCTAGTTACTGTCAAGTGTATCATGGTGTAGTTATTTACTTAAGTTGGCAAAATGCCTTACGTTGGGTTCAGTCCTGTTTAGAAGGAATGTTTGGTATTACAACAGAATGACTTTTAGCCAAATGCTGTAAATGTTACAGAGCATTATTATTTGCTTAACTTTACTTATGTGTGTATGTTGTGGGGTATTTTGGTTTGGGTTTTTTTTTTTTAAAGAATCTTTCCTGTTTATTTTTTCTTCAGTATATTGTAGCTACTGGAAAAAATTCTGAGTTATGTGAAAGTAGCAGCTTTTTTTTTTTTTTTGTCATATGCTTCAGGGCATTCTAAACAAGTATAAAACAGCTGCTGTTTGCCACCATTGACTGCCTCTGGTCAATTAAGACTGCAGAAGCATTTAAATAAGCTCAGGTGTCTCAGTGCAGGCTGTTTCCTTGGAATGCAAAATTTGTGAGCCCTTCTGGCTGACTTAAAACTCAGTGGCAGGAATGGCAATGTTAAATATAGCTAAGGGAGCGAAATCCCTGGGGCTCTTTGGGTAAAAAAAGGATTCTTGGTGTAGCTGTACCACTTGCGCCGTTGACTCTGATAGAGCCACCGCAAGGGATTGCTCCTCCCTTCCCTCCCACCCCGGGTCGTAGCTGCGTCTGGCGCTGGGCTGTGAGCCGTGCTTTTCTCTGTTACGCTGGTCCAGTTGTTCTGAGTCACACTAGAAATTTCAGGCTTAATTTGACAACATGGAGTATGCTGACAGAACCGCTCATCGAAGCCAATGGGACGCTCGTATTCCCATTCCAGACCTCACCTGTGCAGGTTCTGGAGTTTGTTGAACTCTTCTGTACCAATTTAAGTAGCTAAAAAGGCTAACTGAACATGGTAATTCAGCAAAAAAGTGGAGAGGTAAACTAACTACTGCACTCAGTAAGGATTTTAGAAATGTTGGAGCTGCTTTTTCGACTCTTAAGAGTCGAATGGCACAACTGGAGTCAGGCGGGAGGGAAGGCAGTGGAACGTGCATCTCTTTGACGGTAAGCTGCTGTACAGTGTTAGTGAAGCTGGCTGAGTTAGAATACAATCGTTTGGGTTTGAAAAGACCCTTAAGATCATCCAGTCCAACTGTTGCCCTAGCACTGCCAAGTCCACCACTATACCATGTCCATAAGTGCCACATCTATGTGTCTTTTAAATCCCTCCAGGGATGGTGACTCCACCACTTCCCTGGGCAGCCTGTCCCAGGGCTTGACACCCCTTTTGGTGAAGAATTTTTTCCTAATATCCAATCTAAACCTCCCCTGGCACAACTTGAGGCCATTTAATTGCTTGTTACTTGAGAGAAAAGACTGACCCTCACCTGACTACAACCTCCTTTCAGGTAGTTTTTTGTAGAGAGGGATCAGGTCTCCCCTCAGCCTCCTCTTCTCCAGGCTAAACACCCCCAGTTCCCTCAGCCGCTCCTCATCAGACTTGTGCTCCAGACCCTTCACCAGCTTCGTTGCCCTTCTCTGGACATGCTCCAGCAGCTCATTGTCCTCTTTGTAGTGAGAGGCCCAAAAGTTAAATTATTCCTTCCCCCCCCTTGCTTCTTTTTGAAGGCTTTTTAAACTTGGCATTTCATTTTGGTTTATGGTCTGGTGCTGCAAGAAACTGTTGTCAGCATAACTGAGACACCAGCTTCACCGAAGGTGAAGAACAGGTCAGAATGGGCGCAGAAGGGGAACAAACTTCAGAAGCTCATGTCGTGGAACTTCACCTCCTTTATTCCTCAGCTGTCTCTGGGATGTTTGGAATATGCATCAGTCAGAGCTTGTTCAATGTGCAGGGCACTGGGTTGAAAGGGAAAGCAGAATACTTAATCTCCACAGGGGTTATTTATTCTCTTCCCTGGCAGAGGCTGATTTTGTTTTCCCTGAATGGTTTATTTATAATAGACAGTTATGGTATAGGGATGACTTTTTTTTGGTTGCTTTTATGCTTATTTGTGCTGGAAATTAAAGAGCAAAACTATAATGCTATTCTTGAAAGTGAATTGGCATCCTCTCCTGTAGTGTTACGTACACCATCTCGGTCAAGATAACTTGAAGCTGTTGCCCAGTACCTGGTGATGAGCTTTTACATTGCAGCAGTGCACCGTACAATTAGAAGGTTAGTCCTGGTCCTCCCTGGTCAAATGTTCCGAAATGTTTTGTCACAGTAGTAACAGTTATGAAAACGTTAGCCATAGCTGTGGGGCAGAGCAGGACCGTACAGCCACTCTTGTGTTCAGCAGTGGCTGAAGCTGACTGTAAAATCTCACCCTGACCTGGACTGATGTGGTGCCCTCTGGCAAATTCTTGTGTCCTGCCGGTGCCTAGACCTCACAGAGAAGCTGGTATGTATTAAGGTGGTGGAACAGAGCCCTCTAGTCTCCTAATTTTTAGTACTGTAGGCACTTCAAACAAAAGAAACAAGGAGCGAAGGAACAGATTATTCTTTCTGCCAGTCAACGGCTGTCTAAATTTCCTGCCAAACCTACACATAAATGAAGCATTAGTAACTACAATAAATTGTTTACTGATGGGTTTGTTTGTGCAGCCTTACAGTAAGTAGTTCTCCAAAGCAGAAAAGCGAGCTAGTAAAATTTCTGTACCCACTGTAACATCTGGCAGTTCAGCCTGTGAATACTGAGGTTACTGTGCCAAGGCTTTAGCTGTCCAGGACACACGCAACGCTGTTTTTTTTCAAGGATTCAGACACTGTAGCTATTTGTTTAACTTCCTCCTATTTAAGCACCAAAGAAGACTTTGCGTCTTGTTTCTTTTGAAGTGTGCTAATTAACAGCTTTTGATCGTGCTCGTTTAATTCAGTGAAAAGCCAGCATCCATGAACACACACCTTTACTTGGTTTTGGTTCAGCTTCTTGGGGCTTGACGAACGCTGCTTGGCAGCAAAGCCTGCTCGCGCTTCAGCAGATGCTGCCGTGCCGAAGGTGGGAGCCACGAAAAGTCCTGGAGCATTTGCGGTTGTACCATTTGCATACCTTGATTATAGAGTACCTCATTGTAGAGTGATCTGTCTGTTCCTGGCCACAATCAGGGGTTTGATATTTCTGTATATTTGATACCATCCTGTAAAGCCCAATTGTTGTTTTTGTTTTCTTTCAGAAATGGCTATTTGCAACTGTTAAATTACTGTACTTGCCTGACTTACTTTCATGTCCTAAGTCTTGCCTCTAAACCATGGGCGTTTGTTTCCTATGCGGCTAGAGCTAATGGAAAATAGACGTGTGCTGGTTTTCTCACTGTTGCAATTTTTTTCTGCTAGAAGGTGGATTCTTGGGAATGAAATTGGTCCTAATAGTTAGCAAAGCTCTGAAAAGGCCAAAAGCCAGGAAGAGGGCACCTGTCAGCCCTTCTGGTAGGAGGTGAAAGGTTTCTGCAGGCAGACAGGTCAACTTTGATGGTTCCATTTTCACAGCGACAAGACTCATAACAAATCGGTTTGATTTTTGTGATCTTGTACTCAAAGTGATATTGCTGTAAATCTGTCTTGCAGCTTTTAGTGTAACTTAGTCAAAGCCAAGCTGGTTTGTTTGCATTTTTTTTTTAAATGATTTTATTTTTTTTCAGGGTCAATTTTGTACTTTTTTAAAAATGATTTCTGCATTTACTGAGTCATTATCTCAATGCTGCAAAGAACGCAGCGGGCAGAAGGACGAGCCTCCCCACCCCACTCGCCAACCAAACTGTGCTCGGGCCGCGGCTGAAGCACAAAGCCGGCTTTGGAAAGTTGCGGTTCCCGTAGTTCAAGCGTGGCGTTACCTGGGCCCAGAATGCTATGGCAAGGGCGAGGACGGAGGTGGAGAGGCTCAACTGCCACGTATGCTGTTAGTTCTGAATAATTTGTAAGAGTGTTATAAATTTTGTAAACTTTTTAATGTGCTAAAAACTTGGTTATGAGGTAACATTTACAAATAAGGGGTAATTTGTGTACTTGTTTTTGTATTTGATGGGGGTTTTTTTGTTGTTGTGGCCTCAGTCCAGATCACTGGGCAATAGTTGTTAAACCTTCAAATTAAAACAAATAAATGCATTTTAATGGATATTGTACAGTTTTGTTATCATTTGAATTGTACCAGGCACAGAGTCGGTCTTGCTTAAGACTTTTTAAAACCAGGTAAGAAAACCAAAATTGACTTTAACTGTTAATATTACAGATTGAAGGGGAAAGCCACAGAGGAACTTTAATATTAGATGGCTAATCATCAAATCAGATAAGGACATGAATTCTCCTGTCTTAAGCAGTTGGTACTGGTAGATGTAATGTACCTTGCACACAGTAGTTTCTGTGAGAACAATGATTTCTGGATATTTGAAGCATTTACATATGACCTGTGCCTGTCACCTGTCACTCAACACAAGCCAAGCCTGAGTTCACTGGCAGACCTCACTGTAGGACATAAATCCTTTAATCACTGTTTAAATATTCCCTGTCTTTCAGGTAAGGAGCTCAGGAAACAGTATTATGATGCTTTTGCTGCGCTTCCCCTGTTCTTGCCCCAGCTCTGGCAGTGTCTTTTATGTCCTGTGCTATGTCACTTTAGTAGAAGATCGTGGAATGTGTGCAGAAGTTTTTAGCTCTAAACTTTGTTAGGAAAGCTGTTGTAATTAAGGCATTCAGACAATCTCACACCATAGATGATGGCAAAGTAGTTTTAATGCACTTCTGAACTTTGCCTGTCTATAATTAAAAACACATTTAAATAGACTGCAATAATGCTGTGACAAGCAGGTATTTCAGTGTGTGAGGTTCCTGGCAAATACCAGAAACCAACCATACTTGCTCTGCCCACCTGTATTATTATAGAGAATATTATTATTATTATTATAGAGAAGGTTTAAGTTTTCATACAGCTGGGGAACAGAACCAATTCTCCAGCTTAAGTGCTCTTGCACATTAAGCTGTTATATCAGCATTTATAGTACTAGAGTTCTACCCAAGTGCTTTATGGAAATCTGAGATGAACTAAAAGCAAGTTCCTTTTTCAAGCACTGCTAATTATCCTCTGCATCTCATGGTAACTCTAAGTGTAAGGCAGCCTTTCTACATTTAATACCAACAGACAGGTAAGAATAAAGCAAGTTGCCACCTCCATACTAAAGAAATATGTTTCAGCGTAGTATTTTGCTAATTTGAGTTTTATAGTGTGAGAACTACACAGCTGGCTAAAGTAGCAAGAACACTGGGAAGCCCTGGGTAGGCAGGTTTAAGTAACTGTACCGCTCAATGGACTCTGAGTTTTCGGTCAGTTTTTACCTAACGCAGGCTAATGATAACCAGCTCTCTGAGATGGTAAAACACCAATGGAAGTTATTTACTTGGGCAGGGTTTTCCCTTCAGAGGTGGGGTCCCCCCCCCCCCCCCCTTTTTACTCTTCTAAATCAAGGCTTCAAGGCCAGTGGCATAATGGCTGCATCAGCCTTCAACAGCGGAAGGTTTCAGAGAGATATTTTTTTTTTTTTTTAGTGGTTTGTTTTCTAAGACTCTGCATCTACTGGCAGGAAATCTATTTATATTGATGTAATCAAAGGCAAAATCAGCTCTGAATTCCAGGGCGAGGGTACAGATTTCTTTCTTTGTCTCAGGAATTATCCTACAGAGGAAATATGCTCCCTTTAACTCAGACTGTGTAGAAAAATGTCTCAGTGCACCAAGAATTTGACTTAGGGGACACAGTTCTCCCAGCCTGTTTTACCTGTCTGGGTACTTTTTGTCATCAGCTGGATTGTGGCTCTGTTGCCTCACAGGAACACCTTTCCTTCTGAAATAAAACATCTCCTTGGTATCAGCGCAGCTGTCCATCCCAACGTAGAGGTTTGCCAAGGCTTCCACCACCCCAGCAAGCTCCTGGTGGGGACAGTCAGAGTTACTCATGAACTAAAGGTAAAACAAGTTAAAAAAAAAAAAAAATGGCCCCACTGTGTTATGACTAAAAGCTTTTGGGGAAAATGTTTTTACCTGGCCCTCTGTGCTGTGCAGGAACCCTGTAAGTCAGTGCAAATTCTATGCTATAATCCCGCCCCCCCCCCCCCCCCCCCCCCCCCCGAATTTGGTCAACTTTTTTTGCCATAGACGTTGGTCAACAGGCCACACATTAGCTAGATATGACATGCAAGATGAAGGAAAAAAAAAAAAAACCCTCATGGCAAAGCACTTCATACCTACTACTCTAAGAGTAATATGAAGCAATTATTGAAATGGTTTTATGCAATACGTCAAGCTATTCTTTGCTACACATTTCACCACATTATTCCGTTGAATAATGTTGCTGCAAGTAGTGTAGGCACCGTATTGGTGATACCAGTATAACTGGTTCTGCAACAAAGTTTTGCTTAAAAAGGTTGAACCCACTTCCCTCGCTCAGAGAATACAGAGCCTGCGCCTGGACAAAAGTCCTGTTTAAAGTTAGACATAAAAACTACAAAACTGACCTGCTATAAATACTGATCTAAATAATCATCAAATTGATGTAACTGATATAAACGCTGATTTAACTTGGAATGTTTAGTGCTGCATGCACCCGTCCGCAATCTGTCCCTACCGTAGGCAAAGTGAAAGAAACAGCTTCCTGTGAGTCACTCCAACGCATTGTTAGCCTTTAACATTAACCCTAAGTACAAATGCTTAAAAGGAAAAAAATAAAAAAATAAAAATTGAGCAAGCCACACAATTAAGCAGAGAAACATAAATAGAAATAGTGATTCTTTTTCCTTATTTTATTGGGTAAATGATTTAAAAGGTAATAACAATAGTGTTAAAACTACTACAATATCTTTCCACAGCCATATCTCACAGACCCACAGATAACCTTCTATATATTTTTTTTTTGCTTTTTCCTCATTTTTCTCTTTTTAAGCCGTACTTATATTAAAATGCCCATTTCAACAGTTTCTTCACACTAATAGCAATTAAATGTGGAAGGAAGGAGGATCTAGTTATAAAGGAAGGGGGTTCAGGTAATCCGTGATATTATTGTAATCAATCAAGTTACTAAGGAAGGAAGGAGAAGACAGAGGCCTTCCAAGCTACTCCAGGTAGCTCTAAAGCCCAGCGTGTGTCACCATTGCATTAAAGATAACTCAAGATGCTGGTGAACAATTTAATTTTTTTTTTTTTTTGTAACATATAAAACACTAAAATAACTTAGAAACTAGATCCAAATATCTTGAAAAGAATCAACTTTGATATACAAAAACAGTCATAAGTTGTTACAAAAGTTTCAAACAAAAGTTTGTTTTCTCAGTGCGTTTGTGTACCAGCGCAATTACTGGGTCCAGAGCAAAGAAAGAGGTTTTTATTTTTTATTTTTTTTCTTTAACAGTAATAAAAAACGAGGAAAACATATCTTTGTATATAAAGAATCATTGCTGGTCTTAAGAATAAATGTAACCAGAAACCCTTAAATCTGAGAGGCACACATTGGGTTTCTCTTTTTTTTTTTTTAAATTTTTCTTTTTTTTTTTTTTTTTAACATAAAAGGAAAGTCACCAGTTTATTTAAATGGAGGAGATATTCAGACTCCCCAAATAAACTTAATTCAATTAACATCACTAGCAAAAATCAGTTAGAAACTGTACAAAAATAAAAAAGTTCAACACATTTAATCCTGCAGGGATTTTGTAAGGACTGGAAGGCAGGCTTTAGGAGCAGCATTTGGGCATGGCTGGAGGCTTCTTTGGTTCGATCTAACACACATAAGAGATGTAACCTACTCCAGACAACAATTTTTAAAAACCCGCACATTTGAAGACAAGTAAAGAGGTCCGTATACAAACGCCAGGGTGTGCAAACGGATTTGACCGCCTTGATTTAATAATAGTGTATCTGAGGTCAGAGCTCCAGTGTGCCCTCCCCTGCTCTGATCGGCATCGGGGTTGAGACGGTGAAGAGTCAGTGCTACAGCGGTCCAGGCAGAAGGAAGGCCACTCGGAGCGTGACAAAGTAATAGTTTCATGTCAAGTCTACGGTTTTGTTGTCTAACTCAGTTTACAGCACAGGGTTTGTAGGAACATTAAGCAAAAGAACGAAGAACAAAACAAACCCAAAAAACCAAACCCTGACAATCTCTTTAATGCAGTAAGGCAAACTGAGTAGTGCTCATAAAAAAAAAAAAAATCACCATTCCAAATTAAAAAACAGTGAAATAAGCTACTTGGTTGTACCTTAACTTCTTATAAAGTACCCCAAATTTAAAAAAAAAACAAAACCATGAACAAAAAACCCACC
This sequence comes from Balearica regulorum gibbericeps, assembly GCF_011004875.1. Lineage (NCBI taxonomy): Eukaryota > Metazoa > Chordata > Aves > Gruiformes > Gruidae > Balearica > Balearica regulorum. Next base: position 20,442,001 of record NC_046194.1, read on the forward strand.
TGTATCTAAACCCAGCAATATATCCAAAAGGGTCCTAAACATAACTACAAGGGACTGACATTTGTGAAAGCAACTGGTGATCAGCTTTACGCAAACAGACCTGTTCTGTCCCAGCGCACGTCACAGTGAACTGCACGCTTTGTACAAATAAACCCACAAGTACACAGAAACAATCCATGGCATTTTCAGCACTTGCATGCTGAGGAGGTAGGTGCCCTAGAAACACTGTAGATAGACTGATTATTCCAATCTTTAAAAAAAAATAAAAATATCATTCAATCTGATTGACCACAGACTCTGTAACAGGTTTTTTTTTAATTAGTGATACAAAACTCTGGTCCAGGAGGGTCTGGCATTAAATCGTTTCGAAAGCACACCTTTACAGTTTGTATAACACCCTTTTAACTATATTTTTAAGCAACAGCTACTAAGAGATAGACAAAAATGCATTGTGCATTATGCTGTATACAAAAAGGAGACAAAACTATCCTTTTCCCCCCCAAGCCATGGTGGGAAGTATTGCTGACCTTGTCCTTAAAAACCTGCAGGATTGTTTATTCATCAGTATATCATTATTACACTGGTAAGAAATTCTGTATAACATCTGCATATATCGAAGATTTTTTTAAAAAATCTGATATGATTTTAGATCCGCATGACCAGTCACGTGACCTGCTTGAGGTTGATTAGCACCTTTCAATACATATATATTTTTATATATAATAGATCTTTTTAAAAAACTTCTAACAACGAGCTCATACAGAAGCATGAGCATGCTGTAACGAGATGACAGGTAAAGATGGGGTTGGATGACTTTTTTTTTTTTTTTTTTGCAGCAGAATGATTCAGTTTGTGCTCAGTTTCCCTATAAGGGCAAGGAAAAAAAAAATAAAATCCAACACAACTCTATCAGGTAGCCACTTGTTCACAATTTCCACTTGAAGACTAATCCATTTAAGTGTGTTCCCCAAGTAGAAACAAGACAACAGTATCATCCAAAATAGCCTCTGTATAAACATCTATTAATTTTTGAAGCTTCTGGCTGGCATCTCTTGGCTCCTGAAATTTCAGGCCCTCTGCTTATAAATTAAGGCATCACAACTGAAAATGTTAGTATTTGGACATCAAATGCTGTGGATGAAGGAATACCAAAGACCTTCTACAAGAACCTCCATAGAAATGAAGTGGCAAAGCTAACCTCACGTAAGGGATGAGCATAATTTATCCGCATCCGAAACCGTATTGAAATATTTTTACAAGTAGCCTGATTTAACAACTGAATTTTAATTTATCTATTTGAATTTTATATATATTTTTACAAACATTCATTATTCAAAATAACTGGAATTTCTGCTTACTGTGGTTTACTCGCTCATATTAGGAAGGTCTTTTCTATAATAGACGGTATCTATTGTCCCCTAGAATACGCGCTGAACGACAACAGGTATTAGTGGGAGTTCTGCAGGCACATGAGCAAGAAGCTAGTTCCAACCATATACTGGGCTTGCAAATATACCACACATACCTCTTCCTAAATCCTATTTTTACAGCAAGAAAAAGTTCCAATAAGTTTTCTTTCTTCTACTGTGTGGAGGGGTATCAGAATTATTACACAGTACTTACAGCTCTCAAGTATTATTCCTGTAATAGATGAAAACACGTAAAATTATGGCATACTTGTCCTGTGCTCTTTCACAACAGTCTTTTTCCTTTTTTAAACAATAGTTAACTTTATCTAACTACTCATGACTTGATAAAACTCAAAAAGTTCAAAAGCAGAAGTAAAAACAAAACAAGGATTTTTCTTTTCCAAAAGAGGTTTGCTATTAAAAAAAAATCCCCCTTTAAAAAAATCCCCAAAAACCTGATGCCAGAGCAGACTCACTATAGTTTGCTAGAATGTCTGGTGTATTTGTTATATTTTTTCTATTAATTTTATATATAAGTATATAGTTATGTCATAGTCAAAGGCACTAAAATCTAAATCCATTTTCTTCCTAATACGACATCTGCTACTCACCAACCTGTTTTTAAAAAACAAATGTCATTCCTAATTTGAGATCATCAGAAAGGCATCGTCTCACTGCCAATGCATCGCTATGACTAGTCTCGACAGGGCTGGATCGCCCTCGGTTCCCAGCACAGACCAGGAGACAGAGGGATCTGGTAGCCTGCTGGACTACGTCGTGCCCTATCAATTAGACCACTTGATTCTGAAAATGATGCCGTGTTAACATCACCGCTCATTGTACGAGTAACTGCTTCTCTTTGTCCAAAAAGCATTTTGTATGTCAGCCTGTTATGTGCTGTTCTGTAGGTCAGGCTGTTACGTGCTGATCTGAAGATCATGTACATAGCTACATGAAATCTCTACTGCAGGGGTGAGATACTGCACACCCAACATTAGTAAGAACGTTATGAAAATGGAATTCATTGTCTAGTATAATACCTGAATCTGATATGTTTCATTCCCTGTCACACCCATCAATGCAAAAGCCATGAATGCCTTTTTGCTAAGCAAAGCATCCCTAACTGCAATCCTTAAACTCTTCCTTCCATCCACAGTCACAGAAAGCCTTGATTGATATAATTCAATGTTAATGAAGTAGAAATTTAAAATTTCATAAAAACCCCAAGGGCTATATATGCTGCAAAAAAATCTGCAGTGACTCAGTAATAAAAAAAGTATGGGATCTTTGTAGTAATGCGGTTTTCCCTCCCGTTGCCATGATGAGCTTAACCAACTAGGAAGTCTCAGCATGGCAACGGAAACTATCATCATAAAATGGTACAGTAATAGAGATAGCTAGACCAAGAAGGGGCAGGGTCTCCTGGGAAGAGGTCTGCAGAGAGGTCCAGTGACTGGTCATGCGGCTCAGTGTCAGGAATAATGGTTGTATGGTGGAAGGGGGTGCCCAATACCATTTTGGAAGTGATGATGCTGACGATGGGCAAGGTACTCTGTGTAGCTCATCGTCATCTTCTCACTACGGTACCTAGAAAAGAGCAAAGAAGCAAATTCAAAAATTGTTGCCAGGAAGCTCTAAGTAGAACTGAAAATACTGCACTAGTGGTATGTTTAATGGTAACAGCTCTGTACTTCTGACGTCAGGAGTAAGACTAACTTCAGTTGCACAAGGGCAGGGAGGGACCCAGCACGGTTGTCAGGGTCATTCTTGAATCACATGACAAATTACAACAGAAGTACTTATGAAAAATATTTTAAGCACACAGAACTGTTAAAAATTCTTGCCCACTATGTTGCTTGCAGTAGAGGGAATAGAAACTCATGTTGATTTATTGAGAATGTCCCATATCTTCAGCCAACTCCCTACAGAAAAACTGTAAACAAGCACCACAGATTTTGGGGCTGTTTTTAAACAATCAGTTATCAATTGTCTGCCAAATTCTGCTTTTAAATAATCCCAGCTACGTTAAACAGAGTTACATTCTTTTTAGACTAGAATCATAGAATATCTCAAGTTGGAAGGGACCCATAAGGATCATCAAGTCCAACTCCCAGCTCCTCACAGGACTACCTAAAACTAAACCATATGACAAAGAGCATCATCCAGACGCTCCGTTAACTCTGACAGGCTGGTGCCGTGCCCACTCCCCTGGGGAGCCTGCTCCAGTGACCAGGCACCCTCTCAGTGAAGAACCTTTTCCTCTGTCCAGTCTGAACTTCCCCTGACGCAGCTTCATTCCGTTTCTTCGTGTCCTATCACTGGTCACCAGAGAGAGGAGATCAGCACACCTCCTCCTCTGCCGCCCACCTTGAGGATGTTGTAGACTGCGATGAGATCACCCCTCAGCGATGAGGTCACCCCTCAGCGATGAGGTCACCCCTCAGCGATCTCTTCTCCAAGCTAAACAAACCAAGTGACCTCAGCTGCTCCTTGTAAGTCTTGCCCTCAAGGCCTTTCACCACCTTCATCACTCTCCTCTGGACACACTCTTAAATGCCACTCGCCATCAACCCAAACCTCCAGATCTTCTTCCGCAGGGCTGCTCTCCAGCCTCTGGTCCCCTAGTTTGCACGGGGGGGATTACCCCAGATGGAGAATCCTGCTCTTGCTCTTCTTAAACTTCATATGGCTGGCAACTGCCCAGCTCCGTAGTCTATCCAGATCTCTCTGTAAGGCCTCTCTACCCTCGAGGGAGTCCACAGCTCCTCCTAGTTTATTATCATTGGTCACTTAATGTACATTTGACTCCTGCATCCAGGTCATTTATAAAAACATTGAAGAGCACTGCTCCTGAAATTGAGTCCTGGGGAACCCCACTGGTGACTGGCCACCAGCCTGATGTAACCCCATTTACTAAAACTCTGAGCCTGACCCATCAGCCAGCTGCTGACCCAATCAACATATGATGGACTCGCCTAGCTGTGTGCCGGACGTTTTGTCCAGCAGGACACTGTGAGAGTATCAGAAGCTTTGCTAAAATCAAAGAATCCCACGTCTACTGGCTTCTCTTGGGCGAACATGGCATAAAAGGAAATTAAGTTGGTTAAGGAGGACTTTTCCCTGGTGAACCATGCTGGCTATGACCAATGACTGTGTCATCTCTGAACTGTTTTTCATTAACTCCCAGAATGAAATTCTCCATAATTTTACCAGGCACTGAAGTGAGACTGCCAGGCCTGTAATTACCAGGGTCTTCCTTCTTACTCTTCTTGAAAAATGGGACAATATTTGCTGGCTTCCAGTCAAGTGGGACCTCTCCAGACTCCCAAAGCCATTGAAAAATAACAGAGAGAGATCCCACAGTAACATCAGCCAGCTATATGTAACTAAAAGCAGAATTCAGGCCCTGACAACAGATATCTTGGATATACTTGCATTGGTATTGTTTGACAACAAGGAACGTATCGCCACATTTACACTTATCTGTAGAAGCGTAAAATCTACACAAAACCAACACTATTCCACATTTCCACAAATTTCACTTCGAAAGACCTTGCATAAGAGATCTGACAGATGAGATTTGGTGAATCCAGCTACAGTGATTTAAAACATTGCCACCTCTCCTTTCTATCATATTTGTCTTCTGGAGTTGCTCTGGTTGTTCTCTCCTCTTTTAGGTCTGAAAAAAACACAACAGATGGCTCAACCACTTGCACTCGCAACCCAACACAAAAGTTTAAACTACTGTGGAGTTACCAACTGCAGCAATTAATTTAAGGTGGCAAACACATTTGCTTCTGTCGCCTCTTTGCCCGAGGAACAGAGCAGAACACCTTACACTCGCGTTTCAGAGCGCCAAAGGTGCCCACACTTACTTGATACACCAGTGTTTGCTAATGACATACTAATTTAACAAACAGCCGCTGGTCTCTGCTGAGGGATTAGCTGCAGCTCTTCTTGAATTGATGCGAATGGCGTGTGGCACTCTGCGCTACACGCGAAAGCTGAATGATACCCCTCGCCACTATGAAACTAAACCATGAGCTTGGCAGTTAATGGAGGTGGTTGTAAGCAGGTCAAAGCAGCCTGGGTGGAATCACATCTGCTCATCATCTCTGCTTTCAGACGGAAGAGGAAATGCGGTTACCGTCCAGACTCCTAGAATTGGAACGCTTCTTACGGCTCTGCTGTTTTTCAGTTCTCTTCTTCAAAACATGGCCAGAACTACTGGTATTAACTTGAAGATAGTTAGCAACCGACTAGTTTTGATCAGCTTAAAGCTTTAGTCACACACAGGACATTTACTTTAATTCAGAGACTTGAAAAAAGTTAAAAGCACTTATTCCACTTTTCCAATAGATGTTTTACTGTACAACAAGAAGTTATTAAAATGAGGCTCTAAAAAAGGTTGTCTGATGCTGGGAAATGGTTACTGTTTTAATACTACTGTTTATAATATTAGTCAACAGAAGCTAAGTTTTTAAGCCAGACAGCCATAAAAAAAAATTTTTTTTCTGAACATTACAAATGTTTTGTTTTCTTCCAAAGAAAATCATGTAGCTGGAAGAAAATGTGTTCTATATACAATTTTTGTTTCTTGGAAAAATATATTCCTTATTTATTGAGGTGTACAGAAATTGTCATTTAAGAACTACAGCACTGTTACTCTTGCCCCCAGCTATCTCCATATATTCTTTTTAAACGGAAGACAACAAGGTGTACAGCTGAAATAAATCAAAAGGAGATTGGGATTCTGCATTTGGAAATTTAGCTGAATTCTGTAAATCTTTCCTCCCTAATTTAACCTTCAGAATAGCATGTTCTCCTTAGTCATAGCTACTCCACAATAATCAGGTTCCTACAAGAATCCAGAATTCTGAACGGTCACCGGGATGCAAAATCTTCATTCTTCGTCCATAAGATCACTGAACAATTCCTCTAATACTGAAATATTTATTTTTCTAAGAAATGCTTTGCCTTCTATCAGGTCTACATGTAAACTACTGCTAAGTAATAGCAAAATTTGTAGATGAAGATGACAAACGCAGAAGCTGAAAAGAACCAAAATCTCAGGTCTTTGTCCTATAAAAGTGCATAAACAATCAAGAGAATCAAAGTATTTTCAAGTGTCCAAAATGAAAGGATTGGCTTTTAATTATGGACAAGGAAGTCAAGTCTGGCTTACATCTAGCTGCACTAAGGAGGAAAGAATTTCTAAAGAAATCACGACACAGATACAAGTAATATAGACACAATTTTTGGAACTAATCTTGTGACCCTATGAGTCCCTGAAAGCTGATAGAAGACAGGGAGGAGAACAGTTTGGAGAAAGGATTCTAACTTTGTTATTTGTATTAATAGTATGTCAGGTGTGGCCTCCCTGAAGAGGATGAACAGTCACTATGTCCTTATGATGTACAATTTAAAAAATTTTTATTTCTTCAAGCATAGAATAGATAACCAGAATTTAGCAGTCATTTTATACTGCAAGCTTATAAAAATATATAGTTTGAAAGGCGTTCTTACAGACATTTACTCCCCCACCCTTCACCATATAACTACAATATTATGGGCAGAATATCTGCTGTTAGTTCTAAAATATTTTGGCTCCTACCCAGCGAGAAGCCCTCAAGAACACAATTTATTAAATTAGCAAAATCAAAACACACTAGTGTGCGAGAGTGAGAGTATGAAATAAATATTAAATTCATGCCTTCACTCCTGAGATACCCTGACATAGTTTAACTAGTCCACTGACATGTATCTAGTTTGCATACATGACACCTCTTAAGAGAAGAGAAACCTGTACTCCACAGGAGATAAAAAAGCCGCAGTGCTTGCTTCGGGAGCTGAACAGATTACTAGTTCGGAGGGGCCTTCACAGTGGCAGCCCCATAGTGCACCATCTGCCAAATACAAATTGTCAATGGCAAGTAATCCTTGTTAACAACAGCCCCTGGAGATCGTTACGGCCAACGAACAAACCGTAAAAAGCCAGAGCTGGTACACTGCTAAGATTTTTCAGAGTTATGAAACGAAATACGCAGGTGCCCTGCTACACACTCAGCCTGATGTTTAACAACAGCCTTTGCTTTCTTGCTCCCTGTGCGATGCACAGGGATTCACAAAAGTCCACACTGCTATTGTGAAAAGAAAGAAATTATTAATAATGTATCCAGGAAAGCTCACTATTAACAGCTGAAATAAGCACTTACCAGGAACGAACACATCACAGTATTACAAAACCAGGACTTATCTGTAGTATCGCACGATGCATACCTGGTTAGCTTTATTGTTTTCCTGAATTCATTAGTAATCGGAGCTTTGTAGCCTCCTTTCCTCAATAAGGAATCTATGGTTTGAATGTGGTCCCATCCTGTTGAATTAGTAGCAAAAAGTAGTGAGAAATACAGCAATAAGAACAGGTATTACAAAAATACAGTACAGTATGTAGTTATTGATAACAAAAGTGCTCTGCTGAAGTTCTGTATAAAACACAGGTTGTTCTTCCCTACCTAAGAATGTGTATTTTTATCTCATAGTTGAAATATTTTAAAAGCGAACACACTATATCCAGGTGTCCTAGATAGGGGCGAGATACGAAAGTAAACTTTTCTGAACTATTCAGGTATGATCACGTATCACAATTACTTTATACATTATAAATGGCTATGACAGTATGAAAAATTAAATTTCTGTATAAAATTTAAAAGAATTATTAGTTGAACATGTGCAGAGAACTGCAGAGATTATACTTCTCCATAAATATCACTTAACTTTACAGCGATGTTTCTAATTTCTGAACTACTATATTATATTATAGGTGGCTGGGTAATAAAAAAAGCAATGGATTAAAAACACAGATTCATTATTGTTCTCAATAAAATCTTCATGCTATTCAAAACTCCCATTTATTGATTTTAAAAAGCCTAATATTTTAAGTGCTGTTGGACATGTTATTTCCAAAAGATGCAATTAGATTAGTCACATTGTTCGATTTAAAAAAAAAAAAAAGGTAGTTTTGGGTACATAAAAAAATACAAACAGGTAGTTTTGGGTACTTTAAAAAAAGTCAGGTTGCAATGCATGGTCTAATAAACCTATTTAGAAATTTAAACCACACACACCCCCCCCAATTACTGAATTAAAAAAGCTTGTGAAGTGATCACCAAAGGTCTCAACAAAAAACCCACTTCCCTAACTAGCCAACATTCAATTACAAAAGCAAAAAAAAAAAAAAGAGTTTACAGGCTTTCCAAGACAATTTTAAGTGACTATTTGGAAACAGAATTATAAATTATAGATGATCCTCAGTAAAGGTTTCATCCTATTCCTTAGTAGACCAACTTAAATATAAAAAGCAAAAGAAAGTAAAAAAAAAAAAAAAAAAGCAAAATGTCAAAGATTGTGACACACTGCCAACCCACAGTGAGCATGGTCAGCTGCTTAGTCCAAGAGTACTATTCAACAACATCTACTATCATTTTTTTAATTCACAAACTTAAGTCTCTGCCTCTATTAAAAGGGTCTTTAACAACGTTATTTTGGACTTTCATATTGGAAGTAATCCCCTTCCATCCACCAAAAAAATCCAGAAAGCCTGTGTTTATAAAAGGAATTAAGTACTAGAAGAAAGTACCTAATTTAAAAAAAAAAAAAATCAAACCTTGATCATTGCACATTTAGGAATAAATCAGCTGTTAAGATAATTGACCAGACATCCCATCATTTAATAGAGTTTTTGCATGTCACTAATACCACAGCATAACAACTGTATGAAAATTGGCAGCTTTTAACCACCGTGAGGCTGGCTGACAGCACTGTACCACCCCTCCACATTTTATTTTCCTACAGCTACACCATTTATGACTTGTTTAAATAAACAGCTACAGTTCACTGAATCCCTATATGGGGATTGATACAGGCATGTAATTGGCATTTTATATAAGAGTCTTCTTACAATTAAATATTGCTCCATCATCTGACATCAGTGCAAGGTCAAATATTGCATTTTAGATTTATATGTATGTTTAAATTCTTCACCAGATCATATGAAATAAAGTGCAACAATGACCTTGCTCCTTTGCAACCTCCGGTAAGTAGGTGGCGGTGCGTTTTGATCCTTTTTCATTGATGAATTCTATTCTAATGCCATGTACACCCACCTGCAAGAAATCGGCAGCTCTATTAGTACATTAAAAGAAAAAAAGACACACAAGATTTCTAACATGATAAAACCCAAAATGTGAACTTTTCCGTGGTCAATACCATTTTGCAAACAGTTTTAAGAGGTACAAGAGTCAACGTAATCTTTTTGAAAGGCGTTCACCTTACAGCCTTGTAAGGTCAGCAGCAGCACAAGAGCTTCCTTTCTGGTCTGAAGGAAAGCCAGCAGAGATGCAGAAGTCCTTCTGTCTCCCTCTGACACTGTCAGCAATGTTGTTGCTGATAAAATCACCTGGTCACCAGATATAATCTGCAGGCGACCAAACAGCCAGCAAATCTAATGACGCTTCAATTAAGAGCATTACTTTTGTTCAAAGTAACAACTGAACAACAGAAGATTTGTCACTCTATGAACTCGAGCCTGGAGCCTTCAAAATTTCTGCTAATGTATGACGAGGAAAAAGAAGATATTCCAAAGAATTCAGCTTCAACTCCTACTCCATGCTTCTAAGTACTCTAATATCACAAAACGCCAGTATGGAAACCAAAATTACTAGTACCAAGGAGTTAGACATATATAAACTTGAACTGCCAAAAAAAAGTTTAAAAAACCCCACAAAACCCATAAAAAGATGGCAGGCACCTTTCCAGGGCGTTATTTAAGCACCCCTCTTTTCAAGGTCCAGTAAGTCTGGTGAGAGCACCTGCGCTTGGATCAGGCACACCGTAACATACTCCCTTGCCAGTACGTTTTCAGTTGCTTTTGAGTTCTGTGTGTGAACACAAAGCATTCGTAGACAGAGATTTTTATTTTCATGCCCACATAACTAAGATGTTATTTCCATTTAAATCCAAAGTTCCCAACATTGTATGTGGAAACAAACAGTTTATGTTTAAAAGGGTGTAATGTTATTTGGTATGGCAGTTCTTTTTGGACACAAAATTAACTGAAAAATGCTGTAACAGTTTTTCCAGTGACAACCCATTTTACTGTAACTGCACGGACAGTCAAAAAACAAATAAGTAATATTTGCAAAGCTCTACCACTTGTTCAACTAACATATTTGCTTATATTAAGACTTTATTTTTTAATCTTTATAATCTGTATATATGATATAAGCACAGGGAAACGGGAGGCAAGAGTCTCTCTTGTGGCTGGCCGTGGCCTCAACAATTTCTCCCCATGAACCTAACATTTCTTAAATAGCAAAAATTACTTTGAGACTAACAAACATAATTCACTGCAAATTTTAACGTGACATTTCATTACCAAACATTCCTAAACCTAACTTTCATAACATGGGTATATAATCACTAGAAACATCAAATCTGTGTACTCAGATGATGTAATTATGAGCCCAAAGGGCCTGAAAGTAAAATGAAACTGTTAGAAGCTGAAACAAGCCTACCGAGTTCATTCCAAGTTTTTGCAGCTGGTGATTTTTGTAACTGTCTACATTTAATTGCCTCAGCACCAAGATCCAATATTTTCAGGTTTTGCACACCTTCGAATCCTGCAGAATATTAGATTCTAAATTCTACACAACTGTTTCGCATAATAGTGACCATCTAGTATTCATGAGAAACTAACCAGAAGCACTAGTGATGTATTAAGTATGATGCAACATTCAAGCAGTAGGTAATCGCATTACACTGGATGTTTCCGATTAACCATTTTAATGGACTTTTAGCCCCATGTCTGTGGAAGAAAAAGATGTAGAGCAAATTGAATAAGGCAACACAACTGCACCCACAATTCCTCTGGTTGGGAATATTTCATAGCGTCCTGTGAAGCATGAATTCCCACTGCACAGCTAAGCAGTACGCTTAGTCCTGCACAAATGGCTTTTCATTGTTTAACTCCAGTTAAACAAAACCAGGCCAGAGTTAAATAAATGGAAGCCACACACAAGCAAAATAAGAATGATCCACGCCAAGATTGGCATGAGCACAGTCGGGAATTTATTTTGACTTCCTCAAGAGACTAACGTTCCCGTATTGATGAAAACTTCAGTGAAATTCCCCAAAATATTCCTCTCTAAGGTGGGAGGGAAGGGGCAGGTCTATGTTTGGAAGGCATTAACTGGACTGTACCTGGCTTGCCTACCAGGCTCAGCACAGAACTTCACACAAAGCCTATGGCATGCTTCTCAAACTAAAAATACTGATAAACTACAAGGGAGTTTTTGTAGAATAACAACATCTGTGCAGCTCAGAAAACCAAACCAAACAATCTTCTTCTGCAGATGGAGTTGAAGTTCTGTCTCATTTATTACAATTTGTTAGGGAAATGACTACATACAGGTATCCTGGGCTGCAAGAAGATCACGTCATTGCTGTGTCAGCCTCCCACATGGATAGGAATCTATTTAGACGGTTGCTACTGGGAGAGGAAAGGGAGATCAGGAGAGAGACTTAGAAAGGCAACAAACCAATCTCCTCAATAGAAATATTTCTATAGGGTTTTAGAGCATGAAATACCATATATTATGTATGCAATACTTGTGCATATAAACTTTTTGGTCCACTGTGTAAGTGGCCAGAGGCTACCTAAAACTAACTCCAGTGACAGTATTAATTAAAAAACACAGACCTTTCACTAAATCTAAGGATTGCATTAAACTACTTTTTTCATTTTACTTCTCAAGTAACCTCACCAGTACTTCAGACTTTACTGTGTATTTATACACATTCATATTCATTTATATGCATTCTTTTTTTAATGAATCATTTATTTACATACACCTCAGGATGGGGGAAAACATGCACACACCACATTTATTGTTTTGGCAAGTGCTTCTGGCACTTCCTAGATTATCGTCCATAATATATATCTCTCTGTATCTATCTCAGTTGGGCCAAGAAAAAACTGTTCCAAAACCCACCCCAAAACCGAAGTTCAAGCAACTCTCATGTTCTACTGTTCTGACTCAAAGTTCCAAACACAATTTACAAATCTGTTCCTCTTGTACTGACCCTCCAACCACGCTGAGAGGAAGAAATAACATTACTCTCGTTAGACTATCAACATGGAATTTGGATAAGCATCTAAAACATCAAGCCTTGTTGAAATTAAAGCTTCTAGTCTGCTGTGGAGTAAATGATCATCAAATAATCATTCTGTTCAGTTTGATCTACTGCACTGAAATCTGTAAGAGATTTGCATGCAATTATCAACTACTTGGTTTAAGGTGAATTAATTGTAAACATTTTTTTCAGAAATACATTAAAGCACATAACAAAGAACCTGTTACAGAGAATCCACATGGAATATCCCAGAGCTGGAGTAGCACACCACCTCCTTGGTGTTAGAAACAAGTATCTGCCTGTTCCCAAAGTCCACTCACTACTTGCTGCTCTCCACTGAAGACTAGAAACGCGGCTCGACGTACAATCCTCACCGCCAGCGCGCCAGTGAAACTGCGACAAGCTCCGCTTCGGCCTCTCGGTTCTACTCACACAAGCTTTCCCGTAACCGCATGAACGACCGGATCAGGCTGGTCTGGGTCCTGGCTAATCCTTGTACTGACTTACGGCTTGTCAGATCGATCTTTGAACAGCGGCAAGCTAGAAACGTTTTCAAACAAAACAGTTGGCCCATAACTCGTATAGTATTCCTTCTGATACCACGTACCATAGTGACTTTCCCCTTTATTTACCTAACTAGTACTATGGAAATAGCTGCATACAAACCTGTCTGGAAACAGAACACTTCTAATTAAGCGACTGTTGCTACTTAGAAGCTGACCGCAGTTTTTATTAGCTGAATTCCACTGCTTTTTTAGCCCCATGTTTGTAGCAAATACGCTGGCTTCTTTCTGATCATCTTTAGTAGGGCCTAAATATTCTGATTTAACAAGGAAGGCAAAAAACTACTCAGGAGATATGCTCTCTACTTCATGACAAGCATTCTTTTTTAATGAATCATTTATTTACATACATGGAATCACTGAATATCGTCCAGAGAGAATAAAATACTGAGATCAAGACTCTTCTCTGTTCTAAGGAATATAAGCTGTAAGAGTTGCTGGTGCCACTCCACTTGCAGGAAGGAAAGAATTTCCACAACTCTTAAATGTACTAACTTTGTCAACAATGAAAAGCCACCTTTCCATCAACATTATCGTCTGCAACTATTTAAGCTAATATTTAAACCCGTGCACACAGGCTAAAGGCCTGTTGTATCAACACAGCAAGCATGTAGAGTTCTGCAGATTTTACTTCACTGAAGAACAGCAACTTCAGGGCAAAGATCTCTTTCAGGGTATTTTAAGGAAGAGTCGTTAGTCGATTCCAGTTAGTTATTACCCTGTTGGAATTACAATAATGTTTTCCAAAAAGTTTCTTATTATAATTACAATGTTTCATGATGTTTTAACAAAAAAATGAGGAGAGGGTCTCAATTAGCAAGACAGACTTTACCTTCTAGCAAAAACTCCCACAAATTCTTAATTAAATTAATGAGAAAATAAATTAAAAAGGTGTTCGCTTGCTATAACATGAAATAGAGAGGAAATGAGGAGAGGCAGTTTGCTTTTCTCTTCTGTATTTCTAGGAAAAAGAAGCACACAGGGGATATATTAAGTCACTTCTCACTGTAACGTACCTTGCAGCCGTACCCCCTCAAGAAGGCAGAGCCTGTAGCACCAAAGCTGGAATCGCAAGACCTACGATGTGATCACACCTTGTACATGCCATTTCTGGGACCCAAATCCACTCACACGACTGTCTGAGCATAGGCTTATTTGCCCAAATTTTGACTTACAAGCTTCACAAACTAAACACAAGATCCTTCTAAAGGACCCAAAGCCATGACACCTCACAGCAATCTATTCAAACGCTTCTGCAGTCATTTTTTTGGGGGGCTGCTAGCCACACACACAGTCCCCAGTGCAAGGTGAGATCCAAGTCTATCTGCATTAAGAAGCAACAGCACAATTGGAGGCACCCTGAGGCAGGAGTTCAAATTTGTGCAGGAAAGAAAAGACTTGGTAGAAGGACAGATCAAAAAGATGAGCTCATGCAGACTGGAAATATGGATAAAGCTGAGTTTATGCAGGGAAAGAACGACTGCTATCAATATCAAATGTGTTTAAAAATAGTTGGTCTTTATGAATTGTCTCCTGGGTAGTCCTTTGATAGCTGATCTTTTATTAAAGAGCAGTACTATCAAAAAAAAGAAACATATTTTAGAGTTTCTCATGTTGCCCATTTCTTTGAGATGGAAAGATTGTGAAACCCCACCCCAGCAGCAACTGGACCCCAGCAGTGTGTCATGGGTTCTGTCGGGAGAAATGAAGAAGCAGTTCGTACACTGCAATTCATGTAAAGTCACATGTAAGTAAGAATGCTAAATTATATTTTAGGAAGCATCCTCATGAACCATGGCACTGAAGTGGTCCTTTAAAGGGTTGCACTTTCTCCCAAGTACTTTTATAAAAAGGTGACAATTGCAGCAATTTGAAAAATCATATGGGAGCTAATAGCTGTCAATTCACTCATCTCCTGTTTACTTGGTCGAAGTTTCTGCTGCAAAAGGATCTCACATTGCTTTTTACATCTGAAATATTAATTTATTTAGTTTGGGAAGATAATTCATTAATGAGAGAAAAGAAGATCTAGCACTCTGTTTCAGAATACAGGAGACACTCCTGAGCCCTGTCTTCAAATGATCTGGTCTCCAAGCCACCAGAGCCCCGTGAGGTGTCCGAATCGGCAGTTCTGAAATATTGTGACCTCTGTCAGCAAATTGCTGAACTGGCTCCCATGGGATCATCAGTAGCATACCCACAGAGGTCAGGGGTCCTAACCAGGCTGAGGTTTTTCAGGATGATCCGGAAATCAGCATCATACAAAACGAAAGATGCAGAATCTCTTTTCACGTCATACTCCAGACGTCCTGAAACATCTTTTTGCCATTAACATTGCATAACTGCAGCTCCCTTAAAAGAACCATGGATGACATAAGCTGTCTCACTGACAGGGGCACCAATAGCGATGAATCGTTCTTTTAAGGACTAACAATCACAAATTTTATCTTTGTCATATTTATACATCCCCCCACCCCTTTTGCATGGAAAACTTGTGGATCATCCACAACTATGTATGATACGCTCACTTGAGAAGCACGTTTCACTTAGAGGAAAAAAGAAAGAAAAAAACCCCACCAAAACCCCAACCAATCACAGAACCTACTTTGTGACCATTTCTTAGAATTCCTAGGAATTTGCTAGAGGTTTTAAAAATTTTAAAAACCTTAAATGAAATAGGAGAGAACAACTAAGCAAATGGAGAACACAAGGATTATTGTATCTTTGACCCTCCATTCTTCCCTCCTAAGTCAGGGCTTTCCAATAAGACAAATCGTGAGAATCCATAAAATCAGAACTGAGCAAGACTACACTTCTGCATTAAGCTTTTTACACTGTTGTTGAAGTCTCAAGGATTCTGCAACCGGATATAGAAAGGACATTGAAAGTAAAAGCCCCCTTTGTTCTATACAAGTATTAAAGTTATGAATCAGAAGTCTCCCAAGAACAAAGTTAAAACCAGTCTTTCCAAGGGAGAGTGGATTTTTGAATTCAGGTTTTAGTTTCAGCTTCTCTTTAAGGATGAATATTCTGGTCATCTTAGAAGTTTATTATTGAGAGAATAAAACTGCATCTAGTAATTACAGACTACCACATGGAAAGAGCTAAATGTTATTTGAATATGCACTTCACACTTTCAAAGAGACATTTTCTGAGTGTATTCATAATCTGATTTTTAATAAATTATAATAAATGAAATTAAATTGAAAATATAACAATATTACCTCCAGAAGTCAACCTAGTAAGGCAGAAAAATTCCAGCAGTTTTTTGATTTCTAGCTTGGTTTAGTATTAAAAATCACTACAGTTTTGATTACTTGAAAACATTGTTTAAAGCACTCTAACAGCTCGGTGACAGGACAAACTACTACTCTGAAGAAAACTTCTTGTGGAGAATGCACACGCAGTTTCAGCTAAGATTTATTTTTGGTCTGGCATGAATAATTCTGATTATGGTGAAAATGCTGATAAATCCCAAAGGAAACTTACACTCATCTCATTCAGAATTAGGTATCAGAAGGTAAGAAGCCCTTGGCGTTACGAGTTGAACAGGAAACACGTTTTTACTAGATTTTCAACTACTGTAAAATTCATAATGCTGAGGTTACAGCTAGGCACCACCATTCTGATACAGTAGGGCCTCTTACCATTTTAAGAACAAATGAAATTTCTATTCAATGTACATTTGTTATGTCTGAATACAATAGAAAGCCTCTTTTTCTCTTAAGAAATCCTAAAAATTAAGTAGGGCTAAGTCATTATTAAAGGGAAATGCGGTAACTTGTGTGGTGTCTCTGGCATTATAACACATCCACTATCATATATGACAATTTCAACAACTTTTTATGTCCACTTAAATAGAGTCTCAAAGAGCAACACAACAACCATACTGACTGAGATGAGAAGTTCATCTTAAGTCCAGTAACTTGATTTTTGCAAGTGTCTAATACCAAATAATTTGGGAAATAGAGTAATACAGAATAACACTTCCTTCAGTATACCTTCCCAGAAAGAATTCTGAAAGCAGCGTTTGCATCTTAATCTCTTTTAAGCTGCTTTTCCAAGAGAACGCATGCAGGTTTCCTAGAACGTAACAATTAAAATCGATTCAGCTCCACGGATAAGGAGCAAAGGAAAACAAGAGCAACAATTTTCTCGGCCTCGTTGCATAAAGGCTCTGTGGGGTCTGTGCAGACCACTCGCTCTGAAAGCAAAGTTTCAGGAAAGACAAACGGCTCACTCCTACAAGCTAAATCAGGCGGCTTGGCTTAGGACTGCAATCTTTTGCAATGCTTGTTTCCAGAAGCATACATCAGACTATTGACTTTCATACTGGAACATCCCCTTTCCAGAATCAATGGACTGATCTACCATGTTTCAGTAGTTAGCTATGCTGCAAAAGAGGTCTCAGGACACCAGCACTCGGACACTACCGTGCCTGATGGAGTCTTAGATATAAATACAGCCGTGCAGACCACTCTGAGTGCTGAAGTGGACAAGACTACAACGTTATTCCATTTTTATGGCTCGGACTTTTAAGGCGATGACAGTTCCATCAAAAAGGATCTTTTGAATCTATGCACAAAACAATGTGTATAGAGTGCAAAACAGCAACAGCTACACTAAATACATGCAGCTAATTCAAAGGGTATTACTTCTGCTATAGATGTCCATGGTATCAAAGTAATTTTCTTAAAAGATAGCTGACATCCTTACCTCCCAGTCCATGTAGTCACATACATCTTCAAAGTTAGTGAGTAGAGACACTGAGCAGAAAAGCCGTGGCAGCTCATCCCTCGTCATTGGGGGGAAACGACTATCTTTAAGGGCACTGTTGAAGACAAAACACAATTTCAAAGGATTTTTTTTTTTTTTTTAAAGTTCAAGGACCTAATGAATCAACTGAAAAGTATAAAGGACAAAAAAAATCCTGATGAAATGATGACCAGCTTGATAATCCAGTTGCCAGTGTAACACACTGACCAAGATTCCCAACTCTTTCCTTAACCATTTGTTTCAGTTCTTGGCTCGCCAGTGAGGTGATGTTCTGAGGGTCATTGTTCCTGAGCTGATTTTGCTACTGTGACAATCTTAGTAATGAAACAGTTGAAAGTTTTTTGGAAAAAGTTATAAAAGCAGTAGCTCTTTTACTTGCAATTTAGTAAACTCCTTTCAAAAAGGATTAAACAAAGTAGAGGGGGAAATTCTGCAATAATCAAACATGTAATACAGTAATCAAACTGTAGAACTTAATTATTCGGTGAAAAAAAAAATCCCAACAAGAATATTCTCCAAAAAAAAGAATAATATTCATGCGTACTGGCAAAGTTGATAAAAAGGTAAAACCATCCAAGGGCTCTGCAGCCCTGTAAACCTACAGGACTCGAAAATGTTCTACAAAGCCGAGGTAATGATTAGTAACAGGGAAGCTTGAAACAGCTACGCTAATCCTAAGGCTAATGTACCATTCTATAGACAAACATACACCTAATGGGGTAAAATTCAATACAGAGAGGAGCTACCTGTGCACATTCCAGCACGCTTCGAAAAACAAAGCGGTTAACAGACAGTAAGCACTACCATGAGTAAGAACATTTGTAAAAACCTACTTGCATATGTTTGGTTAAGAACCAGTTAAATTGGAAAAGGGAAGGTTAAAGTGAGTATGGGATCTCAAATTTTTATTGTCTTAAAGATTTGGAAATATGACATGTATGAATACAGACATGCTCATCTCCAACAAAAGCAGTGATCTGCTAACTCAGCTTTTTGATGAGGAAAGAGAATTTAAGAGACTTACTAAAGTAATTACCGAGTTCTTCATGTGTCTCATTGTTTCATCTACCAATTAAATCATTCTTAGCTGGTTTACTTGCCATATGGCCAGTGGTTGTTATCAGCTGGTATGACGACAGCCATGGCCATGGTGTTTAGAATAGGGCATCAGATCTCTGCATCAGATACCACCACTTCATATGAAGAGTACTGTAACTTTATTAAAGCAGACCAAATAAGGACACATAAGCAAAATATGTAAAGTTTAGCTAATGGGAATTTGAATACTCTACTGAAAAATACCCAGAAAGACAAGCATTATTTCATCAAGAAAGAACAAATTCAGTTATTTTAGGAAACAACTGTATGCATGGATATTGCTAATACTTGTTTAAACCTGTTTTTCATAATTTATGCAATAATCTTACCACGCAAAACATTTCCTGTATTGTGAATTTACAACCTTCAAAAAACTTCTGGTTTATTGGGTTTTTTTTCTTTTTTTACACAACTTGATACTAGGAGCTTAACTAACTTTCAATTCCCCTTCCTAAAGCTGCCAAAACACATTTGTGTATTTCCACTTTTTGACACAAAGGGTGGCTACTCTAGGTGTAAGCCCCGTCCCAATAATGTTAGCAGTAGAAGTCTCAGGCAAATTCCCACTCACTTAAGATCTGCTGCCCTGGCATTACCAGATGAGAAACCATCCTTAACTTAACACCCTCTAAGCTGTACAGAAACAAACATCATACAACACACACGTAAGCCAGGTCTCAGCCAGCCTGCTCAAATGCCGAGATAATAATTTGAAACAAGAAGGGTGAATCACAACAAATTGGAATATTGATAAAAAGCTGAGATACGGAACCTTCACGCGAAGACGGTGGAAGCAGAAAGGCACGTAAGTCTCAGGCATATATACACAGCAAAGAAAGTAGTTCAGTTTTAGTGAAATCAGAGCAACGCAGTGAACGCTGCATACGTATGAGCAAGCTTAGCTTGCTAATTCTATTATTCAATAATATGACACTGGCACAAATGCCTTGATTGCTTTCGCCTAACTATCTCATGGTAACTAAAATATTGTTTATCAAATGACACCACCATTTCAACTATACCTAGTTCCTTCAGAACAGCTACGTGCTATTCTACCTCGACAGCCTGCCGAAAAATTGCCCCTCAGCACCTCCGTGGCTCTGCACATCTGTGCGTGTAACCTGCACGAACACTCGTGCTGCTGAAAATGGGCGAGATACCTGGCAGAACAAGATCAGAGATTTGAGCCACTGTCTCTGACACCACTGTCATCGGTCAATACAGAATATTGCTGCTATTCTATTCCTCCTTTCCCCATCTCCAGACCCCATATTACAATTTGTTGTCATCTTTCCAAACAGCTTTGTCTCTGTTGTTACATAAGCAAAACCAAAATTTACCTGGAGAAATCTGTGTTGACAAACAATCAGCAATTAGAACAAAACACACCAAAGGGAGATGCCAACAAGAAAGCATTTATTTGTACTGGTTAGCTACACGTGAAATATTACATCTGCTAACATAAAATTTATGAAATTAAAATCATCCAGCAATTGTATCGGGTGCCAGTTTTAGAAGAACTAGCTTAAAACTTAATAACCCTGCCCTAATGAGCTTGATCGAGGTGCATCATATGCTACTTTAAAACTAGGAAATGTTTTACCTTTTAACTGTAATATACAGCACTTAAAGAGTAATTATCGATCAGTCTTTTATTACTACCATGGTTGAAACTCTGAAGTAAGTTCCAGATACCTTTCGAAGACCTAAGAGCAGCTTCGTATCATCTCTTCACAGATGAACTGTTTTCATTTTTGCATTTTTTAATGCTTGGTTAGCAGGAGACATACATCATTAGAGATGCTTCCCTTCAGAGTTCAGCCGTTATCCTTACGCCTAAACTTCATCTCTGTGGGTAGTGACTAAATCACTATCTACGGACTGTTCTGGTGATGTCAGTAGAAGCAGCGGATGTCATCACACCCAGTAGAGTTCCTCATGGGCAGCAAAGCTCTCAATGGTTAACAGGCTGGCCTCCCCCTCAGAAACGTCAGCAGATCTCACCACTTACCAAGGATAACAAAGCTTGCACGAGCTTTTACCTTTGCTGCTCCTGTTCTGGGAAGAAAGCTATCAGTTTCGAGAGGCAGCAGGTTGGCATTTATCATACGTTACGTACACTCTACAGAGACGTATGTATGTAAATTCAGATTACTGCCTCGCTGCATTAGCATGCTTCTTGGTGACCAACTCAAAGCAAGCACAAAATACAGACGGGATAACGTATGCTTGTTCTGCGCAACAGCTTGTTACTGGTCTGAGCTGTTCCGAATGAAAAGTACCTGTATAATTGTGTGTCAGCATTCTTGATTAGTAGAGATGACTTTGTTCTGTTTATTTGATGGAAGCATTATTTTTGTAGTATTAGAACATGATTTTACAATCTTTTTCAATGCCATATTCTTCTGTTAATTCTTCCATTAGAAAGACAAAAGGATTCTTACTGAACAAAACCTGGCATGTGAGATACCAGGTTTAAAAAACATTAACTGCACAATTTTTCTGTTCAACATAGAATTAATGAAGGGTAAGTGAAGACAATTAGTAAAATAAGTTGGAAAAAATAGGCAGAGTTCAAAGCTACTTTTAAAGAAAAAAATACTAATTTTAAAAGTGTTTTCTAAACCATCTGTTCTTTATTCCTTAATACCCAGAATGAATTCACCTATATTGCTGCTGACTAAATGAAGTACCTGGTAGCAGAGAGCTGAAAAGCAGCAGTGCCAAGCAAGGGGAATGCTAGCTGGCCAATACATGGAGTTCTGCTCCACGTTAAAAGCAAAGCAGGCAAAAATCAAAATTGAATCTTGTTCAAAGAAAGCTATTTTTAGACACAAAATGCACGCACACACTCGTATGCCTTTCTAGTTAAATAAACTTCATTTATAGTCTTGGGTATCCTACTAAGATCAAGAAATTGCCAGTCAAGAAAAAAAACAAAACAGAATGTTACTTAACTATCAGTTTTTCTTCAGCTGAGCTACGCTATACAAATCTTAGCTTCTCCTCAGATGAAGTTTATTTGGCCATAAGCTCTCCAGAAATGTTTTTCAATAATTTAATTTTCCATGTAACACTCCTTCTTGTATTTGGGATACCGAAAAATTTGCAAACACATTAAAGACACGGAAAATATTTAAAGGAAATTGTTCAAAGTATTTTGAGTTACCATGACAAACAGCATAAAGTTTAGCAAAAGATCAAACAAGGTTTATGTTCCTTAAGACTACATCTTGTTTTTGTAAAATACCACCAGAGAAGCTCTTGGAATCATCTGAAATAGTATGAGCAGGTGAACCAAAATGCAATATATTGTTGTATTGTCCAGCTATAATTTCTGTAGGCTATAAAAATGCTTTAAAAAAAAAGTCAGCTTCAGTCTTTAAGAAACTGTGACTCTTAAATGTAATCTGGCAGATGGGTAAGAAACAACAGGACACAAATTGAGTAAATAAGTAGTAGTAATGGAGCTACATTACTCTGTTTAGAAGTGCCTGAAAATCTTTGTGACTGAATTTAAAGGATCCTTTAAAAAAGTTTGATAGCACGTAAGTAGCAAAAATTGTAAAGAAGGCTTTAGGTGCAGATGAACAAAGGTATTAAATTATTTAAATTCTTAATATTTTATTCTTTGTTATGCAATGACAATTATTAATAATAAAATTTCTCACTAAACCTATTTTTGGGGGAGAGTCACATCTCCAGACCCAAACTGGACAGCGATCTTAGGCAAAACTGGATACAATTCTGTACATTACTGGGAATTACTTTGGGGGCTTAAACATGACACAGGGGACGGAGATGCAAAGGAAACTGTCAAACCTTGGACAACGTACACAGAATACTTACTTTTATAGGAAGTGTAAATGAGGCAGAGACGGTAAGTGACTCACGCAATTTGGGAGGCTTGCACGGTGAGTCAGTGACAGAATCAAGAATAGAATCCAAGATCCCCAACTCCTAAAAATCTACTTTTTGTGACAGCCTCTCTTTCACAATCTGTTCAGCGCACCATGTAGAAACACAGCTCTTGGAGGAGTAATCAAAACAGAACCGATAAATTTCATCAAATTTTAAAAAAATCCAATTAAAAAAATAAATTTCCCATTACTTTCTCAGTTCATTCTGCTACAGTCAATTTTCTCTTAACCAGTTTCCGACACTAAACATGGCTAAACCAAACCATAATTCTCTGGCATCTAAATAGTTCTTCAAATATCATCAGTAGTTATGAAAAACAGGCTAAAGATCTCATTTTACAAACTATTACCCTCTTCTGATAAACAGTACCTTGGCACTCCTTTTGGATGGTAAGCAGAGGACTGAAATTCTATCTGCTCTGAAAACCTCTTTTCATTTAGCTCAGTAAGTTTAACCCTGAGATTCTGGCTTCTTTCACTGAGCAAAATGTGCTTAGCAGAATTACTTTAGAAAATGCATTAAAAGAAATGGCCCTATGTCAATGAAGTGAGCCCAAAGGACCTAGATATTGTTCTTCAATTAATTTAAAACATCCTGAAATTGAGTGGCAAACTCACTGGATTTTAGATAACAGCAAACAGACGACAGCAGAGACACCTGGTGCCAGTGTTTCGGGGGGAAAAAAAAAAAGTCAATATTTATTGTTTGTTCCATTGCTGGGTTACTGATCAGGGAAGTTAGTTGAGATTTTTACTTTTTCATTCAGTAACTTCAATAAGAAGAAATTAAGGAACATTTAAGCAGATCACCAGTATTTTCCTAATGAAAATCAGCTATCATAACTCAGTTTGGCAGAGACCAGAAAAGAACAGCAGCTTCCAAGTCACGATTCGCAATTAATTTTTAAGCCAGAAAAACAGGGCAGAGTGTGCTGCTCTTCAGAAAGCAAAATTATTAGGAATAAAATTCTCCTAGCTTTCAGTGTAAGAGATCAGACAGCCTAACACAACCCACATGACAGGCTTCTAACAGCTTTTATTTATGACCAGCACAGTTTTGCCAACTTAAATGGAGATTTCAAGGACTGATTTACATGCATCATGAAATCACTTGAATGCAAGGAAAAAGAATTTTTTTTTTTTTTTGTCAGACTGGAAAAATTTCCAGGAAAGAAAACAACTGTGAATGACGTGATTTTCCTGAACCCTCCCTTACATTTGGGAGACAGAAAGGGAAAGAACAACATTTCTACTTCCTGCACATTATGTTGCTAAGTGGCTGTCGCAGGGTGAAAAGAGAAATCACGCTTGGTGACATTTGGCACAGAAATACTTCTCTGAAGTTCTTCACTTATTTTAATAGCACAGTGCAGCAGGTAACGGCAACAGTGCTTCAGGGGAGAGAAATAAAATATTGACCTGGCATTTTGGCTCTTCTATCCATTTTTTTTTTTAACTGAAGTATGTCAGAAAGTCTCTCTCCCAATCTCTGCCTGGATTCAGACATTTAGTTTAATAATAAGAAGGAATATTCTGATACTCTATTTTAGACAGTTATTTTAGCTATGAGAAGAGTATCATTGCTCTAAAAGACAACTCAGCTGCAGTAGTTACAGGACACAGTACACTGAGTCAGCACACACATCTGGTTGGGTTTGAGTTTACCAAAAGTCATTCAGCTTTTCCCTTTTTTCTTTTTTTAAAACAACTATACAGGATTGGATATTGTCAGACTCCTTGCAGATGGCATAACAATGCTATAGAAGATATTAATATAATGCACTGACAAAAAAAAAATATATAATCTCTATTAAGACAAGACCCAGAAACGGAAAGAGGTAACAACATTTACAGTGTTCTATTTCAAACATTTTCCTAAGAGAACACATTGGTTTGTTCACAATATCCTGAAGGACAAACCAATATACTGAGTTTTTATTACCAGTTTCAAATTGTTGAATGAGAAGGAAGAAAAGAACCTCTGGGCAAAAGAACAATCAGCTACCAAAGAAAAACTATGACTTGCTCACTTCAGTAGTTTCCTGAGCTCCTCTCCCACTCAGACAGCAGCGACAGAGACAAGAACAACTACATTTCAAAGCTTTTTTTTCGAATTCAGATGTCAAAAGATCTAAAAACTTCATCTTTAGGAGTTTGCTAAAGTCAAGACACCTAAACTTGCTCGCTGGCAAAATTATTCATCCAAGACATACTTTAAAAGCAAGAAAAGAAAATGGCAAGGTTCCGAATCAATGCTGCAGCCTCCTGCCGAACAGAGCGGGGGTGAATCACGTCTTCCCACTTGGGACGCCATCATACACGGAAATGCCCGGCCCTGGCATGGGTACCATGGTGCGGTACCAGCCACAAACCCAAAATACCATGTCAAAGCAGTTCATGGTCTGGGACAAAACAGAAGTGGCTGTTGCTGGTGATGACAGAACCCAGCAAAACCTTAACGAGGCACATTTCATGGGACTACTTTCAAGAAGAATGCTGGAAAAAAAGAAATTGTAACACATGTAAAGTTAACAAAAGCTGTCTTAAAAGTGGTAGGTACTTAGGGCTGTAAATTAGAGATTTTTGTCGATGCTTCATCATTGAACTGGAAATTCTTAAAAGATATATTTCTAAAAATATTAACTTCAATATCAGTCTAACACATGGGGGGAGGGGAGTAATTCAGGCATTTTGTTTGGAGTACTCCTGAAACCTGAGCAGAGACAATCAGGATATACTGCACTCAACCATTTCCCCATCATTGCTTATTTCAGTTGTACACAAAGTATTTTTCACCACTTGTTCCTCGTGCTATATGAACTCATTGATTTTCCATTTGTGCAGAAGCAGTTCCATTAGATAGCAGGGAATACAATAGTCACTAAGGCATCACGACATGTAGGCAAAGGGTTACTGAAATCTTAAAAAAATTCTTTATTACATACAGAGTTCGCTTTTGACTGTAATCACAAGTGAAAAATGATTTAATGGCTTCAATTATATTCTTAACAGTATTTTTGTGCATGTATTGTGCCACCCTCACACACAATTAAAAAGCAAACCATACTGCTATTGCTGATAAGGGTCTGGGATCTTGTTGGTTTTTTCTAGGGGTAATTAAAATTACCAGACAAATCCTTATTTTTATCTCGATTTCCTGCTCTGGCTATCTTGACTCATGGTACATGCCCACATGGAATGACTACCATGGTGTGGGATGCTTCTCGGTCAACCTGCAGTCAATGTGTTAAGACATGGAGCTAACGAGCACCTGCGTAACAACCACTGTCTGAAACTCCTGGAAGTTTAACTACTGTTGGTTCTTCAGCTGGGTCTGTCAGTCTAACATACATACCAGATGAAAACAATCAAATCCTCTCTTACCCACCATTACAAAATTTCTTCTAAGAAAAGAAAGCTCATAACCACAGAAGCTGAAAAGCTAAGGCTTCCATAAATTTAAACACAGCTTTTTAGAAGGGGGGGAAAAAAAAAAAAAGTTTTTTTTTACTGCTCTGACAATTACCCATATAAATATTCCATCACACTCTAGATCCTTCCAAATAAAGCCAGTTCATAATTATGTCACAATAATATTACACTGTGAGGACATAATGTCTGAAATTCATTTCTCTTTCTTACTGCTATCACGTATCAAGGAAACAATGAAGGCTTATATGGAGAGGTCCTTAAAGTTTAGGAAAATTCTGTGTACATGCTGTTATGGTCTTTAAGTGGAAAAACATGATCACAAAAGTTGCAGCTCCTACAATCTGCTCCCATCAGAAAATATAATGCAGTCAGAACTAAAAAAATCCAGAGTCATATTGTAGTGTCCTGATTACATTAATAAGTTTCTATGGCTTCAACTTCCTTACTGCTTCCTGAAGCCAGAAATCTTACACTATATTGCTTTTGTAGTTCTAAAGGACTTTTCTCCTTGAATGTGAAGAAAGAGCAAACCAGTTAAAGAGTCTGCGTTTCTCTCATACTGTTTAAATCCTGTAGGGCATAGGGACATCATTTTGCATTACTATACTATATGCTCTATTACACTGAAAAAAACCCCCACCTTAAATTAACCTAACTTTACGATGTAGCAGAGCTTCAGTAACAGCTGAGAGGTATGCTATCACAAAGGTATGCTAAATCCAAAGTCTTCACGTGACAGGTTAGTAAGCAAGAAGTACGGCTTATAGCAAATTGCAAGGCAACACGTGCCATTACTGTGTATTTGCCCAGGTGTAACACAAAAAGCTGTGACTGCTACGTTCCATACACTCCATACTTCTGGAACAGAACAAAGCCAGTTCGGAACAGCCATGCAAACCAGTTGTCTGTACTCTGAATTGCTCAGCATGGACCTTGAACAATATTTTCCGACTGCAGGGGAACATAAGGTAAAGCAGCTGTATGCAGTCGTTTCTTTGTAGGTGGCAGCTTTTCTGCCTTTTCCTGTATTGTCCCTCACCCCTCCCTGCATCTATCATCATGCTGGGATAAATGAGGACAATGGAATTCAAAAAGGCGTGACAATTTTGGTGTCATACTCATGCAAGCGTTCAGGAAGCTGAAAGGTGTCAATTGCCATGGAAATGGCCTGGTTTGATACCTAAAAAGCAAATCCACAGCACTTAAACCAACCTCACAACATAACACAGTACGCTTGTCTCAGTCACTCCAGATGCTTATTTAAAAATTGAGTAACAAAACTGACCAGGGCTTGGTGTGTAGGTTTTTGTTTGGTGAACATATGACAGAGTAGTCAGGAAACTCTAACTGAGCTCCAACTGGACTAAATTGTAATGTCACTAAAAGGCTCTCCAGCAGATGGCAAAGTTTAGATAATTAACAAAAATGAACTGCTCAATTACATTTAGAACCATACAGCTCGAGCAATGCTAACCACTCCAATCCCTAGGAGCATAGAAAGAAGTCTCTAGAATTCTTTACATCTCCAGCAAGTCTCTCAATATTGACCTAAGATCACCACTTTACCCCCAGATACTGAAGACAAAAATTTTTAAGGCCACTATTGCCGAATTCAACCCACATTTAATCAAGTCACAAAATATTACTCCCCTCTAAAGATGCATTCAAGTCATAATTTTAGAAAAGTACAAGTTAACATGAAATATTTTTAATTCTTTATGAACTTTAAAAAGCCTCATCTTAAGCACATATGGAAAAATGTTCCTAAACGTCTCAGCAACGCAAAGATATATCAATACACGAATATAATTTGAACATTTACATGTTTGATTTCCTACAGCTTGTAAAAAGGGTTTATTTTTATTATACTGTTGAAAGTCTGGAACAACAGAGTACTTGATTTTCTCAATATTCCCTTTGCCACCAGAAATACTATAAACTCTATTTTTATATAAAAATATGATGGAGTTGAATTTTTGTTAGTTGTCAATATGATTCAGTTTAAAAACAACCAACACAGTAAATGCCAAAGATGGAATTTTACAATTAAACTCAGTTTTGATACTGTTTGTCACACATAGAGAAACTATGTTTTATGGTCAGGACTTTCAAACAGCAGTGATGGACAAATTAAATAAGAATAAGGAAAGCAAAAGGCATGGTAGAATATGCAGTAGCGGAATTGAGAAGGAAAAAGATCATATTCACTTATGTGAGGTGTTACATTAAATGGTTCATAAAAGACAATAAAATACTCTTGAAATACAAAGGTATTGATGAATATAGTCCGATAAATCAAAGGTGACAGAATCCAGTCTTGAAATTCTTGAACAAGTGTGTAAGTCCTACACCATCCTGCAGACTGGAGTATGACCACTCATAACACAGGGCACTGAATAATATCCTGGCTGGTTTCCCCAAGATCTGCGTTCCATCAATATCACTGCTCAACTTGGGTTATGGTTAAACCAGCTGCTTTTTCTCTAAGAGCAATGTCTTACACAGCCTGCGAGTATAGCTGCAAAGTGACACAAACTCGAGTGCTGTCAGTGTAAAGGTTGGTATATGAGCTCATGGCATCTTACTGATTCTCAGTGTTTTTATAAATATAGTAAAGAAAAAAAAGAAAAAAAAAAAAGACAGGCACAAGATGAATCCCTTGTGGCATGTCGTATGTAACAAGAGCTCAGGGAAAGAAATAGCCACTCCTTGTTTCATGGGAATTTTGGATTCTAGACACTTACTCCTGCTATCACGAAGCCATCCAGAATACAGACATGAGAATCACTGCATCAGGATGAAACTTAATTCCTTATTTAAGGCAACAAACAAGGCTTCTCAACATTTTTTTTGTTAATTTTGTGCGTGAGTTTTTACTTCATACATGAATCTCAGTAACAGATTAAGCTACGATTGTTCGATACCTTTACAAATCACCAATTAAAAAACAGAGTATGTTTTAGATACATAAACACATTCTACACAGCTGGAAACTTTGCTTCCTGAATTTCCTTCCCTTGATGATCACCTACACACAAGTTCTCTGTGTGCCGCCTTTTTATTCTCTGTTTAGCTACTCTGGCACTTCTCTCTCATGAGAGCAGGTCACCATTTCATCCCTTTATTCCCTCTAGTTTCCTGTCCCAATTCTCCCTACGCGGGGTGGCACATTCAGTGCCACCTGCAACTTACTCAGCTTGCAGAAGCGACCGGACGGGGCATTTGCAAATCCCTGTATCTAAGGTCAAGATGCCCAAGCAACAGAACCTTTGCAAGCTCAGCTGAACAGCACATTCAGTCCCAAGTCTGCCAGCTGTCGCTCTGTATATGTTTTCTACTCTAAACCAGGTTTTGAGTAGCAAATATAAAAACAGCTGAAGTGGAATGAAAAGGAAGTTCTGAAATGAAGAGGAGGAGAAAGGTTCAGGTTAAGCTACGTCTGTCTATAGCCTGAAAAACTATAACTTAAGTATTCAAGGAATGCATTTAACTCAACAGCATTCCACATATTTGAAAATTCTGTTCAGCTACAGAATAAAGATTATTACAAAACATGAAAGTATAAACACAAATGTTTGACCATGAGATTAACCGAAATGTGAAATTTGTGCTTACTAATTAAATATTTTACAGAGTATCTTCTTAGAGAAACTACAGGCCAAATTCTTCTCGCTTTGAAGGTAGTAGGAGTTTTACTGTTCACTGGAGTAAAGCCTAAAACAGCGAATGACTGTCTGTTCTGTTCTTGTGTTAACTTCACTTTCAACTACCACTAACATCGTACATTGCTCCATGTGTTTAACTTACAGAATTATACCAAGACATTCAATGTTAAATGAGGATACAACGTGGAAACACAAAAAAAAAAAATTGGTTTATTTGTAATTATATCCATTAGAGCTACAATTCAACACATCTATCTAAAGTGTTTAAATATTAAATGGAAACAGGTTTCATCACCTTTCTAAACAGCAACTAAAAAATGTTTCATCTCCGGAATGTCAGGAACGCTTTAGTAAAACAGAGAGTTTTGTGAAACTGTATGTAATAGCTCTTGGAAACCTACATGTTTGAAAGAATAATAATAAGAATTAAAAAAAAGTCATGTATTGTAGAGTTCCACAAACCTGAAGAAGGTTTTCTGAGCAAGAACACAGAAAGTCACCCTTTCAGTAATTGAAAAAGCAGCACACACAAAGAGGGGGCTGCTCTAACGAATGAGACTGCCTGCAGCGCAGAGGCCTCCCCAGACAAAGCCCAGCTGCTGCTCTTTGCAATGAGGGATTAGCAGTCTAGGTCAAAGGAAAAAAAGCCTCTCTGTAGCTAAGTGAGCAAACTGCAGAATGCATCCTCAGCACAGATGAGAAAGGGCCATCTAACCAGCTTGCAAATTGTGTAGAAGCTTCTGGGAACAGAAACAAAACCAGCATCAATTTCTTGACAGAACACGTAAAAACGTTTCTGGTGAAAAGCAGCGATGCCCTGTCAGAGGACTGAGGTTGCAACGACCTGTCAGTTATTTTAGAATTGCATTTCACCTTTCCCTTCTTTGTGTTCATAAAAATAACAAGCACTTTTTCTTGATGGCAAAACCAACATGCTATCTGTGGGGCTTTAACAAATAGCATCTGGAAGTACCTGGCCTAGAGACAGCAGAAGCAGCTCTTTTAACTGTCTTCCAAACTGAAGCTGTTAAAAATATACATATGCACACTGAATTATTATTTTTTTAATGCAGACATTCAAATCTCTTTCAACCTTCATACAGTTGAGTCAGAATGTATTTTGGCTTTAATCGTTTTTGGCTTTACATTGACACTTCAGTTGAATGGGATATAAGCCAATATTTGAAGAAAAAGAATTACTTAAACCTTTTATTATATACTAAATATATTTTCATTCTAAATCATTCGCTTTAGCAACTTTTCTCATAGAGAAAAAATGAATAGTTTTCTAAACGGAGAAAAACTGTTTGAATGTACCAGTGTGAATGTATTTCTAATCTGGCTTTTGTTTATGAAAAAAAACACTGAAAAAGTTACTAGCAATTAGGCCGGTATCTAAAGTGGCAAATTAACAGCATGTTACAGGTAGCGTGGGACCTATTTCAGTTTGCGGTATTACAGAAGTCTAAGTCATTAAAATTACTTGAACTAGAAGTACCAAAAAGTTGTACTGTTCAAAAAAAGAGTTTTTCTTCTTTCCCCCTGTCAAATCAAACCACATTCAAACTAAATAAAATTTACTCAACTGAAAAATTCAGCAAGAATAAAAAAGCATAACATTATTCACTTCAACAAAGTCACATTTCCTTGCTGGTAAAAGTTTGATATACCTGATTTCATATACTGACCTACACAACTGTTAGTAGTTGCCCTTTTCAATGAAGCTGGGGTTGCAGCGTACGACAGATGGGGACGTTCCCAAGAGCTGTGCTCAGGCTCATCAGAGCACTCCTGAACATCTGTACAAGTTCCCTAAGTTCTTGTGGGAGTTACTTACTGTACTCCAGTCTGAGAGATTGCTTGCCTGACTATTGACCCTTTATTACAAGTAATCTGCAGTAAAAAGAAAAAAAAAATATTGCATTGGAACAGCAAACCTAAATTTAAGCGTGTGAGCTAACAGACTTTGTAGCCTGCATGCTGTATTTAAAACATGTCACCATTCCCCTCACCCAAATATCCTTGCTTTAAGAATTCAGTGTTGTAAGTCCTACTGAAATTGGTATTGATGGCCAAAAAAAGCTATTCTCCACCATGGTCAAAAAGCTATTCTCTGTGTGTTAATTACAACTCTATTTTAAAAAGTTTTAATTAAAAGTTTTGAAAATTCACATAAAAGTAGGAATCTGTGATGTTAGAAATATTTTTTGGATCCATATCAAATATTTCTAAGGAACCATTTATTTACATACTTTCACAGCATTAGACGTTTTGCAAACTGTATCAATACATTGTCATTTGCATAGCTAAGAAATCAAAGGACATTCAGTTTCTGCTTCTAAAATAAAGGCTATCACCAATATACACTTGGATGGAATGTATGTATCACTTTTATGGAGTACAGCTGTTAAGTGGCAGAATTTGAAAAATGCATCAACAGTTCAAAGGGAAGAAACAAACATGGAGTGCTTTTGTCCTTAATATTATGTTAGAAAAAAATAACTGCTAGTTTCAAGTAAATATATATTCCCTCCTAGAATGCATCAAATGAATAGTGAAGCTTCAGTCATTTGTAAATGATGAAATTCAAGACAGGTCAGCTTCCCTGATCACACGTGCATAAATACATACATTACCTCAGCTGGGCCTAGAAGACTTTTGGACTACCTCAGAATCTGGAGTGGGTAAGGCTTAGATGTTTGCATTCTTCACCACTCCATATGGCTGCTTATGTCCCACCAGAGGTGGATATGCTATTTCTCCTTCCAAGAGCTTTTCTACCATCTCAACTGTACAGCTCTGTAAAGAACACAACTTCTCTCTTCCTGGTGTCAACAGGAATGATTTTTAGAAACAGGTATCTGTGGGTACTATTTAAAGACACTAGAAAATTCTGCTACAGGTTATAAGAGCATTTTAATTCTCATCACTCTGGTCTATGGAAAATGGTAAATTCAGTTTCAAAAGCTTTAATATCCTTGTGTTAAAGTGAACAGAGGTAATGAGGGCTTTTGGAGCCTGGTTCCCCCTTCCCAGTTCGTGCTATTTCTTCTTTATACAGTCTTAAAAGGAAGCATCAGAAAACACCTAAACGGAGGAGGTGCTGACAGACTGAAAACTTTAATTGAGACTCCTTTCCCACAGTGCCTCCCACACAAAGCTGCAGAGTTTGAAGATTTTAACAGCTTATAAGCATAAGAGACAATTCTTTTTCCTTTGACCTCACTTAATCCCTGATAATTTGTATTAAACCAGTAGATTTCACAAAAAATAGCTCCTTGAACCAAACAAAGCTTTCAAGGTATCTAATATACCACTGCTGCACCTCAATTTTCAGCGTCTTCGGAAGTGACGGACAAACTATGTTAACATCCTTCTCATATTTAGCAAATATAAACCCTGGCCAGTGTGTGCAGTGGGAAGTTTTCTTCAAATCCCCTCCACCCCCTCAGCAATAAAGTTGTGGGAAAAGTCCCTTACTCTACTTTAAAAATAAACACCCACTGCTAAGCTGACAACAGCCAGAGAGAGAAACTTGTCCCAAAGCAGGTAACTTCTACGCCAAATTCTTCCATTCTCTCCTAGCTAAGAGTTTCCAAACGCACAAAACCTTTCTTTAAAATGCAAGCGCTCTGAGACACACTTCATCAATGCCCATCTCTGCTGTGCGAGCACACAGTCCTATCTTTTATTCTTCAGCACTGGCCCATAACGCAGTATGTCTTTCTAGTGCTTAAAAAATCATAATCAACAAGTCACTGAAAGTGTCAAACGACAGTAAATTCCATCCTAAAAGATTTTTAGAAAACGCTTTGAAGACATTCCCTTTAAGAGTATCATACAAAAAGATGAAAAAGTTGACCAAAACCCATGGATTACCAACAACTAGCCATAGTGCTAACGGCAAAGTGAGAGTTATGGCAACGCAGAGCTTTGCTAGAAAAACCAGAGCGGCCGGTTCCCCTGGCTCCACCCTCCCTCCCAAATCCTTATGTCAAGTAATATTCAAAGACAAATACAAATCTGACTTTCAACCAAACCAATGTTTCAATTCAAGTAGAGCTCTGTCTTTGAACTTAACAGGGCGTGCACCGTTTTCTTAGCATAATAGAAGGAGACTGTGTGGGAAGCACAGGAGATGCAAGCGCATCGTGGGAAAGACTCGAGTCACCAATGACATGGTTCCTCCCTGAAACCCATCTGGAAAG
This sequence comes from Balearica regulorum gibbericeps, assembly GCF_011004875.1. NCBI lineage: Eukaryota > Metazoa > Chordata > Aves > Gruiformes > Gruidae > Balearica > Balearica regulorum. The sequence continues at coordinate 20,476,265 of NC_046194.1, forward strand.
TCTGAGTAACTGCTAGAAGTCCCCAGTTACTCATTCACATTCAATCAAATTTCAGGAATATCTGATTTATTCAAAATACCACATGTTGCATCATCTAATGCAGGTTATTTTGCTTGATTGTGGCTTTTTCAAAGCATGCATTTTATGAGAAGCATATTTTTGAAATTCCCAATTTTTAATGCATGTTTTTTAACATAAGATGATGAAATAAGTATTTTAATTCTGGACAGTTTCCTTAGTTACACCAAATTCAACAGCTGAGACCTTAGACTCACGAGAGTCTCAGCAAAACCCCCTCCAAAGTTCATTGAGCCACTTTACAGAGATGGAGCCATTTTGTTATCATTTTGAATTCTAAAATTCCATTTTTCCTAGATCTGCAGTTACCTTTCATAAACAGGCAATTCAGAGAGTAAGTTTATTCCACCAAATGCAGTAATGCATTCCCCTGTGCCAAAGAATTCATATTCTATAATTCAGTCTTCCCAGCAAAACGGTAGAATGGTTATCAATATTTGATAACCCTGGCTCTATTTAAAAAGCTTCGGTAGGACATTGTTATGCACTTCTCCTTTCATAAAAATAATAAGCTAAGGACTGTCCTTCCATTTGTAGTGTTTTCCTTTGCTTTCTTTCAGGAAGTGTTGCTAAGGAAACAGATTATCATCTACCATTAGGTCCGAGGGTCTAGCAAGGTTTTTCTCAGGAAAAAGAGACCAACAATTACAAAGCCAGTGTCTTTTTTTTTTTAATAAATAAAAAAAATTAAGACATAATTCCTACATCCCCAACACACATGATATGCAAGAAACATACATTCACTAGGGCATGCTCCTTCTCCCTACTAAACAACATTATTTTATTTTCATTTCATAATGAAATAAGGAGAAGCATTTAACCTATCATTAAAGCAAAAGTTTGGGGGTTTTCCACTTCTGGAGCCAGCATGGTATTTAGCTGTGCCCTTTGAGGAAAGGCAGTAGACAGTTCTGTTAAGCAACAGTTCCCTGAAATAACGACCTGGCACTGTGTGCACAAAATCATTACAGACCTACTTACTGAATCGACTTGCATAGAGTAACTAAGCCTGGCTCAATAAATTCAAATTTGTATACTTCATTTAGAGTTTCTGGTATTACGAGTTTACATCACAATCCATTTTACTACTAAACAGTTATATTCCACTATAACAGATCTGAGGATTTACCCAAATTAAAGTGGTGTTATTTGTAAAATTAATGCCTACAATAGTTCAGCAACAAGTTTTTTTCGGCTTAGATGAATTTAGACATAGGAACAGCTCCAAGTTTCAGTAAAGTCTCATCTCTATACAGATGACATAGCAGGCAAAACAAATGAGCCTGTACAAAATATCTATACGTTAAAATAATTTTGCCTCAGTTTCATTACAGGTAATCAGGCATCATTTAAAAAAATCAAGGTGCTAATACCTAATTTTGTATTTTACAAGAAGCATTTTGGAAAACAAAAAGGGGGTTCTAAGATTATTAATATCATCTCTGGAGGTCAACACCACCATATTAAGGTCTCTTCAAATCCAAAACCTTCTATGATAAATATATACATATCTATATCTTCAGCAGTAGACTTTGCTTTACGAAGTAGAACTGTCTTTATATACTTTGGCCTAGTTCTAACTTAGAGTTTAAGACAATTCTATTGTCAGCTGCAATTCCTGTAAGGATTATAATAAAATATTAACATTAACACAATGTACCTTTATCTTTACTAAGACTATAATTAAATGTCCAGAATACCAATGGAGGCCCTGTACATCTCACATGTAAAGTTATAACTTCAAAAGATAATCAGGAGAAGGGAACAGAAGTGTAAATTAAAGGACAAACCAAAGTATTTTAAAAAAAACAAACCCAAAACTCAAACAGGCTTCTATTGCATTTAAGATTAATTTGCCTTCTTAAAAAGGTTTTCCTAACAACTTACAGAAAGCCTTGTGTGCTAAAAGCTTATCTAATTTTATGTGACTGCATCAGCCCAACAAGAGATTACATCTCTATACATCCCACCTCAGTTATAAACTAGAACAACCTGATTAAATTGCTTTCAGTCACCAATTTGAGAAACTTAAAGGATCCATTTTCTAACAAATATGATGTCTAACTGTGCTTGACAGAACTCACCTTCAAAATTTCTGCCCCCCATTACTGATTTTAACTGAAATGCACTCATTTGCAACAGAATCCCCCCTCCTCCTTTCCTGCACTGTACTTTGCCTGGGAGGAGAGAAACAGCACGTGGCCCAGATACAACAACTGTTGAGGACAAAAAAAACCCAGAACTCATTTAAGCCCATTAGCAAAAGTGAAAATTGCAGCTACCTTTATAAATTATTTATACGCAAAGGTAAATCAGGTGCAGCACAGGCCAGCAGACCTAGAATTTACAGCAGAGGAAAAACACCAAACAGAACAGCAGCATCTCAACTATTCTGTATTTTGGCAGCCGAGGCAGCTCACAAATCCTGTGGCCACAAAACAAAAAACCTTAAAGATACAGCATATCTTTAGCCCTCGCACTTTATCTCCGAGTCATGACACAATATAGTTTACAAATAACTCTAGTAAAAATCGGTGTAAATTCATCTATTGCCTTGATATGGCCTGTTGTTTCCTCCGGTCCATTCCTACCTTCTCTGCAACAGCTACTCCTCCCTCTCTTCAGAGCAATCGCGTTACAAGGTTATAGTGCTTATGTATTCCCAAATCTCTTTCAAACGTACTTTGGCTCAGATGCCTCTTTCTTTTGCTAAGGAGTTTTAGTGACTGAGATTGCTACAAAGTGCTGAATATCACTTAAAACACTCACTCTGCTGCTGACTACATGACAAGCAGGATCTGCCTTAGACTCGTCACTGGAAGATGTCCATGTCGTGGCAACATCCTCAACTACCAATCTTTCAATGGGGTCCACGGCACAAATTAGCAGAGAAGCGGTCCTGCAACTTCTTCAGCGTGCTTAAATCTTCCTTAAGGCCAGAGAGACCTCGCCTTGGGCTGAGGGAAGAACACTCAGCACACCATTTTAAGTGTCCGTTCAGTGCCCCACTTCCTACCTCCCCGGGAACGGAGGATGCTGCAAAACCCCTCCTCACTGCAGGCTCTCTTGGGCAGAACCCTGTCACTCAGTGAAGGGATATATGACGGAGTAGGTGAAAGACACGTCATGATCGTCTGAAGAGCCTCGGCTGCCTGCAGCCTTATTGGCTCCAAAGGCTTTGACAGCGCGTACAGCACTTCTAATAATAAAGCTTAGTGGAATTTATAAGTTGAACCCCCACTAAAAACTTAACAACTAACTGGGCTCATGAGGGGTGAGTGGGAGTTAGGAGTTACACATTCCAGATGGCTATTGCCTCTGGCTTCTCACATGCTCAGTGGGACACGCTGGTGGTCCATCCACTCATCTGGACACAGAACCATGTTACCACAGATCTCCCCAAGCACCTCTTCTCACCTTGAGAGCTCAGAGGCCGCCAGCAGATGCTAGAATTTCCAGTATCACACCTGCTTTTCACAGAAACGTACAAATGGAAAGGAAACAACATGATGCTTCCCGGCTTTAAAGACTATGTTAAACATACAAGAATAGCCTAACACTGGTGAGTTCATACTGTCAAGAGTATACATTGCTCTCTGCAGGTTTAATTGTGAAAGTGATAGCATAAGCCTCATCTCACAATTACCAGGCCTTTTTCACTGGTGGCCACCAGATGCAGAGTAGTAACAGAATTAAAAAGCTGAGTTTCAGCAGTGGTCTACTATAAATCAAAGCCACAAAATAAGACAGTCTGCAAAGTGGGCAACACAGAAGCAACAATGTGCTCTGAAATATTACATGAAATGCTATTTGCAGAAATTAATTCAAACTATGACTTGTGTGAACAGCGAAGGTCACAACAAATGTCAAAACCACAGAAATTCCTCGCAACTCTGCGGTTCAAAAATTGCAGTCAGATACATGAGTATGCTTTGCCCTGGATCAAGGGCAAGGACTGTCTCCACCCATAGCAACACTGCCTGATAGTAACGGCTTTGGGAAGTTAGTACTGAGTTGTAGGGGCTGATTACAGGGAAGGTTGAACAAGTCTATGATTAGTAAAAAGTAACAGGAATTAAACAGAGGGGTAACCTCAGCTAAACACAAGAGGGAAGCTGCCCTGTCTGCACAAATACTTGCCTCTAGTCCTTAGTAAGACCAACATCAATATTAACGTGATCAGTCATTTAATATTTTTCAGTTTTACCCCTTATCTAAGTTTGCCACCCTGTAGTCTTGTGGTTAACTTTACTGTGTGGAACAGGAGGAACGGGTCGATGTTTTTCACAGAGAGCAGGCAGGCAATATGGCAGCAACAAGGACTAAGACTCTTGAAATTGCTGACAAATACAGAGCAGTAGTTGATGCCACTGGTAGCCAAATCCTCATACAGAATCTACACTCAAATTCAGTTATGAGACAGCTGGGTTGCAGGTTTCATTTCCTTCAATCTCGTGCTCCTCGTCCCAAGTTTCCCTCTTTGTTTTCATTCCTTGATCAACCATATCTAGGCTGAATGTCTGACAGCAGTCAGATTTCTCTCAGGTGGAGTGGTAAGTAGAACACACAACAAAAAGACTGATTACATCATACAGTCAGTAGAGACAGGCCTATGCTAGTTAAGGAGGGTGGGTTACATATCATTTTAAAATTTAAATCCGGTTTTCCGCCACTATTGTAATCCACTTAAGGCTTGGAGTCCTCCAATTTTTCTTCACTGCTTTCTCCTATGACAGAAGGCTTTGTCATGTAACGTCTCCCCTTATCTGCCTGTTCTCTGCCATCTCCCTCCCCAGCTATATATTCTAGCCTTGACAGGACAAACCAACACAGAGTTAAAACTTAATTAACACACCTATACTTGCTATATCTGCTAGGCCTAAAGTATGACTTGAAATTATATGAAATGGGTAGAAAAACTGAACTAAAACAAATAAATGAAACCATTTCATTCAGTATCTCAGGTGTAAGAAAACAGGAGTTTAAAACTTCAATGCCAAAACCTGTCTTAACTGCTGAACAGAATACATGAAAAAGTAATTTATCAACCTGTTATGAAATTCTGTAGTAACCTGCTTCCAAGTTCAATGTATTTTCTTCAAGGAGCTGTAAAACACAAGGTATTTTTCATAATCTGGATTGGTTTGGTTTTATGCATTCAGGTGGGATATTCAATTAACACATACAGTCTAAAGGACTATTTTGCCCATAATAAGCTTATTTCCTAATATACAATATTCAATACTGTAAAACACTTTGGACAAGGATAGATTTTTATCCAACTAACCTCCCAGTAAAATTATATTAAAAAAATCACTAAATCTGAATCCATTGTTTCATAAAGTTCTGCAGAAGATTTTAATAATAAGTTTCCGTTCCCCTGTGTTTCACTGCTATAACAGAGAGAAAATGGAATTTGAACATGTAGATTTTATTAGGAATACAGTACTAGCATTTTTAACTCTGGGTATTCTCATCCCTCCTCACGACTTAGGCAGATGCATCCAATTAATGATGAATCATTCTACATAAATTTCCTGTTTAGAACATACTGGCAATACCAGCATAACAACCTACAGAGCTCAAAAAGGGGAAGAGAAACTCACTCGGTCACACATCACCATCATTTTTGTTTACAGACCCCAAAAAGGTAGTTTTCAAGTGGGGGGGTGCAGGTGTCCCACAAAAGAAATTGTTCACTTCAGATTCCTAGATGAACTATCATTATGCTATTTCAAAGAAACTACACTACTGTATGCAGATAGAGATGTATATGCTACACATTGCATACAGTATACAACTAGAGATCACTACTAGAATTAAGGAAAAATTGATTTATCATGATCCAAAGCACTACTCAGCATATTTGTAATAAAATAATGCATGAAGGAAATGGAGGATATTTTGATCGCTAAGCACCAGGACATTTAGGAACAGTTGTTGTTCTGTACCATTTCACTCACTGAAAGTTGGGCCACAATTCCACAGAAGGTGCTGAAAAAGATAAGAATGAACCAGACGAACAACCTGGTTCTGTTTATCCATGCTTGTACCTTCAGAATAACTGAAGTGCCTCCCAGTGTCAAGGTAAAATAAAGAATATCTGCCTGTATCCTCAACTGAAAAATCTGGTCAAGTTGCACTTTCTGAAGTGGAGAGTCCATTCTCATTCTACCTACTTTGTTGATTAATTTTTGCCTTCCCTGAAGAAGTTGTTTTTCCTCTTTCAGGAATTGTCGTATCTTCTGCAGGAGCCTACTGCCTGCATACTGCTGGATCAAGCTATAATGTCCTAGTTTCTGATTCCTCCTAGGGAGGTCTGTGGAGCTCCAAACTCTGAAAGTTCATAGACATTTCAAAGGTGCTTCTGTAATTCCTCAAACGCTCTCCTCTGGAAGCTCTGTAGTTGAAAAACCTAACACCATGAAGCAAACTGATCACGGGTAACCCTCTACTTTGTTTTTTAAATAATGATTGATAGAAGGGAATCACTTTTTCATACGTTCAGATATCAACTTTACACTTCAGTGGTCATATCTGAAAGTTTGGGTGGTTTTTTTGTTTGTTGTTTTTTAAATTTTTTTAAAAACAACAGAAAACATTTTTGTTACCATAGACATGAAAAAGGTAATAAAATACAATATGCCACTAAATATATATTTAAAAAAAAACCCCAACTGATGATCTCACAAAGATTTTTGAAAAATAGGTTGGTATGTAGTTTCATTTCTCTCCTCTTGAAAATTACTGAACTATTCTCTGAATAGCCTAGTACAAACTTCCACAGCATGTGGCCATCGCTTAAATACCGCACTGAAAATATTTCAGTTCCCTTTAATTTGCATCATTTTTCATAAATTGCGACTTCAGCATTCAGAGTTTGAATGCAGTGAAAGGAATCTTATAAGTATTTTTAAAGTATGCAAGAGTACAGTGCTATCTGAGTTGTAAGAATGGAAAAATCTATGGGCAACAAAGACTACTTTTTTGACTATCACCTTCTTCCTAGTCGTAGGGGGTAATTTTCTGTACAAGCTCATTGTTCTCAATCAGGACCTGTAAAGTGTACACTTCAATGAAACACTCCCCAGTGCAGGGGGCAAGTTGTTTTTCCTCCAGTCTGGCTCACTAATGGTTAAGATTTTGAGACTTTTACCCTTCAACAGAAAAATTGCTTTGAATTTTATTATAAGCTTCTTCTCATTGACCGTTTTGATTGCTGAGGTTTTAAAGGACACAGCCAGAAACACTCCAGACCACGCAATAAATAAAACCAACGCAATAAAGGTAACTAGGTCTTTCAGAAGTGTGCAAGGACTCCAGGAGATGAGCAGTTGATTTCTTCAAGCTGAGCAGAGAGAAACATGAGATGAACTTCAGCTCACAACAAACTAGTGAGACACGTAGGAAAGAACATGTCTCATTTTAATACTACTTAACACTGGGATTGACAAGGCATTTTAACAGCAAAGAGGAAGATCCTGCATTGGAGGAAAGCCTCAAATCTAAAGTGATCTGGAAGCACCAATTACTTCAAGTGATGATAATTTTAGAGGTCTACACATGCCAGAATGTAGTTTCTATTTTAAAGCACTATAAACAGTCTATTGTAACCAAGTGGAACAAAATTCCATTGATTCTTTAGAAAATAAACTTAAGAAAACTCTTAGAAAAAACAAGTAGAAAGCTTGCTACTAGTTCTAGTGATAAACTTATTAGTTTTCACTCTATGCAAAGGAAATGGAACAATATTAAGGTGAATGAATTTAGGTGTAGATCAAAAAATGAAGGATTATGCTGCTGGGGAGTGAAGGATTATCATCACTTACCTCCCTCATCCAGAAGCTTCCCACTCAGGGGCTGGGATGTATCTGAAGAGTAACATGTAATGGAAATTTGTAGCATTAAATTAACTGCAGCTGATTGGAAGCACCTGATGGAGAAGAGGTGAGAATACCTGCTGGTTTAGAAGTGTGAATAGGATAATCCCCAAATCTGACTTTCTGGTCTTCTGCCCTGACATTAACTATTAAGGTTAAAATTTGTCTGAACACTGGAAAAAATACTGTAACAGTCAGTTACAGTAAGCTAGTGGAGAGTAGTTTTCCAGACCAATAAAAAAAGGGCTCAAGTTATGGTTTTTAACCGAAACTATAGCCTCCTGACACCAGTAGTCAAAATAACCAGGCAATACGCTTAGCATCAAAAGGAGATAGAGGTTTTCATTGATCAGTACAGTGACACAGCCAAAAATCCCAAATCAAACCAAAGCACACCTATAATCTCCTCAGTAGGCTATTTAAATACGTAAGTCAAGGCTACAGAAAACAAAATCTTACCTAGTAAGTGTGTACTCCCTGAGTCCTGAATGCAGGTTCATGGCAGAAAAAGTACCTATGCATCCACGCAATCGTTTATCTCGACCAATCTTCCACGTTACAAACAGTGGGCTGTTTTAGGGAAGAAAAAAAGACATGATCACAGAAGCAATATTGACAGTCAGTGTGGAATTTCAGCAACAGTGCCCTTCCATTTTGGGCAACAGGGGGCCAAATCTCTAAAATAACTGTATCTGAGCAAGCCGTAGCATTTAGAAATGTCCTTTGCAATTCTTTTGCCTGTTCTAGACATGTTGCTCACATAACATAAAGGAAAAGATTACTAGAATAGTTAATGGGCAGAATGAAACTTGTAACACATACAATATGCTCAGTGTCCCTCATTGTTACCCATAAGCTTTCTCCCGCGAATGGGAAAAGCCTCGCCTTAGATATCCATACATAAGGAGCCCTCTACAGAAGGGAAAAATACCCGTCACACTACCCACCCCTCCATCTGAACATGACTTTGATCCTTAACACTGCTGGCAAGAAACTACCAGAAATCCTTGGAAGACAAGAAAATTTAGGAATGCTCTCCAAACTTAAAGAACTGCCTGAGGAAAGGATATTTTCTCCATGAATCCCAAAAGTTAGTATTTAAGAATCTCAAAAGTGACCAGGAGTGCAGCAAAATCTCTAGTAAACTGAACATGTCTCAATTATATGAATGTGACAGTTAAAAAGAAATACTTCTTCTATCAAACAACTTTGTACCAATCTATAAGTTAACAGAGAGACAAATCATACAACTTTTTGGGACCAAAGTTTTCCTCGCAGTTCTAGAGCACTGCATCAATACACAAGCAACAGAAAACTACACAATCATGAACTACTCAATGGAGTGCCCATGGCTCCTGGATACCCAGTCCTCTCAACTCTTAACAAAGATTTCTAATCCTGAGATGAACAGGGATGTATAGAGAAAAAAAAACCCACAACATATACAATTTACTCTTTTTCCAGAAAGGAGACAAGTCAAAGTGAATTACACAAACGAGAGCGCACTTTCCCTTACTATTAGGCTTTAAAAAATAATAATTAAAAAAAAAGGCATTTCAGTTAAACGACTTGACACAGAGTATTCTTGATCAGAAACAGGTTTACATTTCTGCAGAAGCAGCAACCCCAACCTGCCCCCCTGAACTGCAGAGCAACTCCTCCTTAAATCCTGAGGTAACTCTCGTGTTAATTTGTGGAAAGCCATAGGCCACTCAGGTGTAAATACCTATCCTTATTGATACGAAGACTCCAGCCACGCTGCACCAAAGCTGACAGAGGCAAGGTGCGTCCCTGACATCTGGAGCATCTGTGATCACCACAGGCGCACTGAAGGATGCGCAACTGATTTCTCTCCAAAGCTATTTGATCAGGCATCGCTCTGCAGCATCACACATACAAACCACTGTGCTGAATGCACCTTGCTTTAGAGCTTTTTCCTACACAGTGTCCTTACTACATACTCCTTAGTCACTGCTACGAAGATCGAGAAGTCTAACATGAGGCAACCTACCTCAGGCTAGCATCTGCGAAGCAGGAGATTACAAAGCAAACATAATTACTACATGCACCTTTAAGAGGGGAGCACAGTTACAGTCAAAAACTCAGAAAAAGTCAAGCTGTCTGCATCAAAAAAATAAAGAATATTCTTCTGTTACTACTATCAGCTGCAAATAATGAGCAGACTTACAACAGTGCACTGTAATATTAACAACACTGCACTGCAAGACAACCTGTGATAACTGTCTCGTCTGACTCCTCATCTGAAGGATCAGTAAAACTATAATCTGCAAGTTTCTCTGTGTTTTGTGAAATAGAACCTCCCTTTCTAGCTATGCTGAGATTCTTAAAATATACTAAGAGCTTTATTATATGAGCAGATCTCAGGCTCTAGAGCACCAATGCAGCAGCATCCAGTCCTTTCATAACTTTCCAAAACCTGGGGTTATCGCCTGCTGGTAGAGCAATTTCCTCCTTATTTGATTAAACTGGACAAGTTCCCTTCTTTCAATGATGATGAAGAGAAGAGGAAGTTGAAGTTGTATCTTCATTTTGGATTTGGATTTCCTTTTATTTCTTTTTTGCCTCCTCCCCTCTTGCCCCCCCTTTTAAGTCGTTTGATAAATATTGAAGAGCATAAATCCAGAAGGGATTATTACCTAACATTTAGTAGAACGCAGGTTATTACACTATTCTCCATTCAGATCAACAAGTGCATTTTACTAGCATTTTCAAGAAAGGTATCCCGGTTCCCCTAAATGCTATCAACAAAATTATTAGATCGCAATGGCACTGAAGACACCTTCTCCGCTTGCACAGAAACAAGCCTGAATAAGATTCAAACTGGAGTTCAGGATTATTCTCTTGACCTTTACCTTTGGATTATGAGATTTATTAGCTGTAATACACTTAGTGAAGGGCTATAGTTCAGGGAAACATACACACATTTACTTTCTTGTCAAAACGGAATTCCTTCTAGGATGCAGCATTACTGCTGCTTTAAAAGCACAATAGAAGAGAACGTCCAGAGACCATCACTGAATGTCAAATAGATTACAGAAACATTTACTATGCTTTGAAGATCCTTATCAATGAGTATGAACAGAAAAAGTAAAGGTTATATACATGTATTTTTGTACTAGTGGTAGTAGCAGTATAAACAGAGTTCGGACTAAATTTAAACCTCTATCCGTTGGGTAAACGAACCACCACTGGTAGCCATACATGCTCTACATCACAAAATCTGACTAAAGATGTTTTTCCAACCTTTCAACTTCAGTATTCCCCCACACTTGCCTCCCTGTTCCCCAGGAGCCACTAAACATATCAGCATGTTATATATCATATAAGATATAAGCAAACTGAACAGAATTACTTTCCTTAATTACCATCACAGATGTCTTCAAAGTGTAATATGGACCAAAGGTTCAGAGCAGCCAGTGACCCAAGAGGATTCTAACTCTTCAGATTCAAGAAATAAGGCTGAAAGAGACCTTCAGGACTCCTGCTGTCATAAGGAATAATTATATAATTCTGTTTATATATGATCCACATTCCCCATCTTAAAAATTACTAGAAATAATGGGGACGAAACCTCCAAAATGAAAAATTAGAAGGTTGTCTCAAAACCTCACCAAAGTTCAGAACCTCTGGAAAAGTTCCGATTTCCTGCTGAAATGTTTTCCCAGTCAGCTTGGACCTATTCTTGTGCCAACATTGTCCTTCAGTTTAAATAGTTCTCTTCCCTTCCTGGTTATTATTCCCTAAAGTATTTATAGAAAGAATTCATAAGTCTCTTCAGATTCCACTTTGCTGAGCTAAATGGGTTGTGTTCAGTTTCCTCTCCAAGGGGATCTTACCATTCTGACCATCACACCTTCTTCCAGTTGAAATTTGCCTTCTCGAACGCCAGTGTCCAGAACTGTACCAGAATTACGGAACAGAGTCTCACACCTGCATTAACGCTTCCATCTCTGAACTAGAAACACTGACTGCTACATTTGAAGATTAAGCCTCAGAGCAAAACATAAAGTCCAAGTCTGCCATTCAAAATGTTACAGAGCATTTCTAGTCTTACACTAAACAAAAGACAATAGAAAACCTGCTCACAGAACCTAGACAAGCTATGCAGAAAAAAGAATTTGTTTCTTTTTAGTGATGTTCTTTTGTTTTTTACTGGCATCCTTGGTTTCAGCTGTTTGCCTATTTTCTCCAAACCTACAATGCTCTTCTAGCATTTTAAAGCCAGGAATAACCCAAAAAAATACATCCATCTAACATAGCCTCAGATCTCAGATTTGCAGTTAAGTGCCAAACTCCACAGATAGCAATGTCAAGAACAGCTAAGTAAATACGTACATTTTCAACTTGGAAAAAAAAAAAAATCTTATTCTCATCTGTTATCTGTTGTTCTTAAAATAAAAAGGAGGATTTTTTTGAGCAACACATTGTTAGATGTAAAATGAAAATTTGCACCTCCAGGCACTTGAAAGAAAACAGAAGAGATCAACAGAAGAGAAAAATCTTCAGTTAAAAGCAGAAGAGGTGGCAGATGTGATGCTAGGAGTCCCTTCTATCCAATGACGTACAGCACGGATATGCATCGCATGCTGGAGATCCAAGTCGTCTTTTTGCCTAAAGAAGTTTGAACCCACATATCCCATAAGAGCGGGACAGCAAATTGGGGTGGAGCGCGCTCACCTTTCTGACTCTGGACCCCTCTTAATCTAGAATGAAAGCTGGTTTTTTGGTTGTTCTGCTTCCCTGGGAAGGCTCCAACAATCAGCTTCAAGTAGTTCTCTTTCTTTTAGTCAGACACTAAAAAAAAAATATTCCCATCTAAAACTATTTACAGGTGCCACAGCAAATACACAAGTGACCTGAAGACTATAAACTTTCCACCCAGGCATTGCCTAATTTACTATTTATTGAAAAAGTCTTGCCCAGCTCCAATCTAAACAGCAGGCAACTGATTCAGTTATTTGCTATAGAGGTTGTCAGGCACTACTCCACAAAAAAACACCTGATCATATACTAGTTTTCCCTACTTTCAGTTGCAAAATTGAATTAGATACTTGCAACACAGTCAGAGTTTAAACTAATATTGCTTTCTTATATACAATTGCTGTCTCCTTGACAGACTACTGAAATATAGGCATGTATCCAACACCCTAAATACTGACCTTAAAGGCTAGCCAGAAAATGTGTGGCTGAAGCACAAGAACATGGGTCACCCGGATCAGAGATCTGCCCCATGTGTCACTTCAGCTACTATTACACTATTTTCATTAATGAAGAAACTAGGACAGCCCTGTACTTCACTTGAGCATTAATCTGTTACAACTTCCGGAGAATTGGAGCACTTCACATGAAAGTCACAAGGTATAAACCTATATAAACATTGAAAGTATCAAAATAGTCCCTGTACACCATGCTTACTAGTGGCCTAAGCATATTTATTAATATTTTACAATCAAAATCATCTAGACCTGCTTGCTATATGTTACTGAAAATATTTAGACTGAAAGCAAAAGCGTACGAGCTATTTTAGTAATCAGTCAGCTATCAGAGTAAGAGTCAGCATGCCAATAACTTACACTGACATCATGTAGAAAGCACTGTTAAAAATATCCTCTTTTAATATAAAGCAGCACTGGATACAAGCTGGCTTTTATTTATCAGTACATTTAATAAAAAAGTGAAGGGTTTCTTTAAGTTGGGGTGTGGAGGAGAACGCAAAAAGTGTGAATACATTGGGCTTTTTCTGGTACCATCAAAAGCAGCATGAAAAGTTTCAATTCTTTGGTAAGGATAAGGAGGAAAAGAAAGGGGAGGAAGGTGAGAAGAACAGGGGAAAGGAAGGGTAACGGATCAAGAATGTTTCTCTACTTTTATAAAAGGTAAGTGAGAACTTTTCTGGTTTCACGTGAAGACTTCCAAGTAATAAAAAAAAACTTGTAGGACTTTGAAGTGAAAAGGATTAAATTTGATGAACCAAGAGGTAAAATGATATTTAGACAGACATTTTAATTACAGTATTTCAACCTACCATCCTTTATAACCGGAGAAGGGAAGTAAGTCTCTGCAGCCCTAATGTTACTTGACACCCAGGGCTGTAGGATCAGACACTTTGAAAAGTCAGCAGACTCGTCCCTTTGTGAGACCAGAGCGCTTCCACTTCAGCTCTGAGGATTTCCAAGCTGCAACATGCCCAGAAAATACTCTAAACAAGCAAAGTTGCAATGGCAGTGTTTTCCTTTTTGTTTTACCAAGGGAACGAGCTATTGTTCCTAAATTCTAGAAACTTTAACATTTATATTTTTTAACATAAAGCTTACTCAATCTTATTTAAACCCTCACATAATACTGTTTCAAACTAGAAGCATCTGGAGAGAGAGAAATTAAAGTTTATCATTTTAGCAGTACACTGCAATCCCTTGCACAAGCAACGCCAGCCTTATCCAGAATCACAGAAAGCAGCGTCCCTGCTAACTGATGCACTCTGAACTTTGTTATACTCCAGGCTGTGGCATTTCCAGATGTCACAATTCAGTGAGCTAATTCACGTTACTCAATATGAGAATACAGCTTAGTAATGAAGGAGGCAGGAACACGTACGCCAATAGCTTTATCAAGAGCATCTGTACATATGCTCCAAGGCACAGGAGGGGGGCTTATATGTTGAAAGTATCTATTTGTGATAAAAGGGGAAAATTGATGGATGAAATTATGGAGCTGCTCAACACCACCAACAGAAAAAAAAACCCAGTGAGTGCCTTTCTGCAACAGTCATACAAGCACATAATGTGGTGCAAGGACGTTTTAGCTTACCGGATATATTCCAGAAAAAAATCTGTTAAGACACAAGAAAAGTCAAGACAAGAGTTCATGAATCTCCAAAAGGGAGTAAGGGAGAATGGCAGCACACCACTCCCCTCATAATAAAGACAGAATTTGATAAATGCAGGCAATTAATACATAAGATTTTCAGGAAGACAAAAGAAGCAAGAAAGGAAGAAAAAGGTAGTAGCTCCTCACAGAACATTTCCTCAAAGGAAATGGGCACAAGTGCAAAAAAGACCAACAATCACAGAAACAGATCCACTTGGAGACATTGGAAATAAATCAAGTTATTGAAAAGAAACAAAAAAACCCAGCAAAGCACAATAAAGACAATCAGTTTGCAACATATGAATATTATTGACTATAAAGGAAAAATATCCATCATTTATGAGAAGACAGATAAGGAAATTGTTGGCCAGCTACTTCACTCAGAGACTTAGGGGAACACCTGGTAACAGAAGATGCTAAGAAACCCAAACTGTAAAATGTTCAGGTAAAAAAATCCTTATAGTAAGAACCACAAATGCTGGGACTGCCTGCCTGGGAGGATGTACAGCTGCCATGACCAGGGTCTCCTCAAAGGCCTGCCAAAACAGGCCGCTGTCAGCAATACTGTAAATATATTTCATTCCCATCCTTTAACAAGACACAAGACCAAATGGCCTCCTGATGTTTACCACAGACCCGTTTTCTTATTTTGTACGATGCAATGTAGGAGAACAAAGGGACAATTCACACACAAAACCATCTGTTAAACTGTGGGACAGACAATTGTCATGACAAACCTCCAGGATCTGGGGAAAAAAAAAAAAAACCAAAAACCAAACCAAAAACAGCTGAGAAAAACCACATTCATCTTACACTTCTGTATGTTTTCTTCTATGTAGCAGTATTACAGAGGTGAGTAAAGAGATATGTAACATTAACCATATTCTAAAGATCAGAAAACTTTAATTTATTTATTCCTTCAAAGAATGTAAGACTGAGTACCTTGAGCAAGGTTCAAGGTGCTATTCACCACTGACTGGAGCGCGTGAGCACTTTCTGAACCAAGAATATAAGCCAGTTTCTTCAGCAACTTATCCACAAGTTCAAAGTGGGCTCTGAAGTGAATATTTAGAGAAGCCCATGGGTGATATTTTTCCTATTCTGAAATCCAATACAAATTGCCTTTTGGGGGAAGGGTAAATACAACTTTTTCTTCTAGCATTAGCTCACCTTAAAGACTTTAGTTTCTCCTTCAGCCTAGTCAGTCTAGATGCAAACAACAGCTGTTTTTTTCCACTACAGTGCCACTTAACACATATTTTGACATGAGTTAAAAAAGCACTACTTGCTTGCCTACTTTTACACAGTTGGGAAAAGAATTAGCTACTGAGTAAAGTGTCTGAAAGCCATTACCCTGCCTGCGTGCAATTATACTCATATACACACAAACCCCCAACTTACTAGGAGAATGACTTATCTAGCAAAATTCATAAAGACTGGAC